>NC_067243.1:310116-620232 GCF_019924925.1 Ctenopharyngodon idella | reverse complement strand
AGAAGAAAAGAAATGTTAGTTCATTATTAATTAGGTCCAAATTTCCATCACACTTTCATACATAATAAATCTGTTTATGAATAAAGATTGATCTGTTGAAAGCAGTTATTTTGAGTTAGATGCCAAATGTTCTCCTCCTAGTTAAATTTTACATTGAGGGGGTGCATACAACATATTTGCCCACCAGCAACTATTGCCGCACATTCAAATATGATTTTCAAGAAAAAAAAGAAAAAAAAACTGGGGAAAATAAATGCAGAACATGTTCACATAGGACACTATTAACACGACTATATGCATGAAACCATTCAGAAAAATTTGGGCACAAATGGGTTAATTATCCTTGTTTCCCGGTGTACGTGCGTTAGATTGTGGCAAGTTTTGCAGGGCCAAGCACCACTAACGTTTATATAATATAAAGATTATGTTACATGCTTAGTACATCAAAATACATAAATAAGGTTTCTGAAAGGTTTGATACAACATTGTGTTGTTTGTGATCCTCCATCAGCAGCTGCAGTATCTCTCAGCTGTATCAGTGCATCACTGTGACGTCTGACTGACCGAGGTTTTTGTACCACTCTTTATCACTGTGTGAACACCCATACACTGTTTGGATAGTGTGCACTCTGACAGTAATAATCTCCTGTATCTTCAGTCTGGACTCCACTGATGGTCAGAGTAAAATCACTGCCAGATCCACTGCCACTGAATCTAGATGGAGTTCCAGTATAACGGCTTGTTGCATAATATATGAGGAGTTTAGGAGCTTCTCCAGGTTTCTGTAAGTACCAGTATAAGTAATTACCATTATACACTGCACTGCTGGTTTTACAGTTTATTCTGACTTCTTGTCCTGGTTGAACTGCTGTTATTGATGGACTCTGAGTTACAGTGTACTGTCCTCTACACTCTGTAAGAAAGAACAAGACGAAGAAGAAAATAATAATAATACAATTATAAATTCTAAAAAATTATTATCTAAAATTATAAACATTTAATATTTCAAGAGAATAATTGTGGAGCTGCATTACACAAACCTTGAATAAACAGTGTGAGAGTCCAGATGAAGAAGGTGATTTTGTTCATTGTTGTTCTTTTGTCTTGTGTGATGATGAAGATTGTGTTCTGTTCTGCTCTCAGTCATGAAGTGTTAAACTCACAGCACTATAAACACTCTCAGAGCACTGAAGCATGTGTGACAATGCAAAGTGACTCTCTCTATTTAAATCTTCACCCTGAAGACTGTAGATCAGTCACAAACACATTTTCCAACAACTTCCTCATGTTGTGAAACATGTCAAACAATTATACACACATTTCTGAAGTCTATTGACAGAATCATGTATATTATTGATTTGGTCATTATTAATATTGTAGGAAACCCCCCATCGTCCCAAAAACGGAATCTGACGGCCTGGGCGAAGGTTTAATGCGTGTATGCCTTTTCAGTGCTCCTGTTGAAGTTCACTTAATTTCTAGAATTCAGTTTCAATTTTACTTTAGCTGCTCGTTTAATCTGACTCCAATTTCAAATGATTATTACTCTTAGATGGTGTTTCCAATTAGAAATTAATCATTGGTTATGCATTAATTTAGATTTTTGATTATTCTGATTACCTTATATCTTCAATTATTCATTCACTGCGGTCCCAGTATCGCTTAGAAAAGTCACTTCGGCCGCAGGGCAAATATCTACCTTTAAGTAGGTCGCGCTCTGCTTACTCGTAACAAAAAGCATAGTTTTTATATATTTACGAAAACTACAACTTATTTAAGGCAGCGATAGTCAGAAATCGAAATGGACTTAATTGATGTGCCCTATGCTCCATCTATTACAGTTTTTCTCGATTGCTTAAACACATTTCTTGAAACTATGCCTCATATTCTCAAAACAGTGAACACAAATCCACAACGTCTCACCCAATTCCCCAAACATCCTATTTTCAGGTCAAAATGAAGCTCTACACTCAAAACCATTCACTCTTACTGAAAAAACAAACTTTGCCCTCAGACATCATACACAAGCCCTCAAAAACACACACACTACAACATAATCTTACACACTAGTGAGATAAATTCAAAACAATACTACTAAAACCAAAAACAAAACCCAGTAATAAGTTGTGTTGCTTGTGGTTCTCCCTCACGGAACTTTTCACATGATGAACATGTGTACATTTGCAAATTTTTTTTATTCCTTAATGTACTGTACAGTACAATACACCAAATAACAACAAAAAATATTCTGCCCCAGCATCACATTTTGGTCTGGGACAGGACAGGCCATCTCATCAACTTCACAGGCTGTACTGGTCCTAGCCAGGCAGCGGGGGGAAAATCCTCTTGCATGCCTGATCCACCCCTGCCACACATCAACTGAAATGTCTAGTCAGGCTTCTTCCATTCCATCGTCTCTGTGTCCTCAAAAATAGAAGTAACTGTAACACATCCTTTTTACAAAAATGGAAGTAGACAGAAACTCTCTGTATGTAAGGCAGTGTGATGCATGTGTTGTAACAGAGTACAGCACTCAAAAGTTACAGTAGATACACTGAGGTACACCTACCTGTTTTCCTCCCTGTAGGTTCTTATGATCGCGGTGAAGCAACTTAGTTTTTTTCAACTGCTTACACACAAAATCTTTACTTGTCACACAATTTCTGAAACCTGACACTCAAACAGCAGAACCACACACCAAATCTGCAAAACCATACACTAATTCTCAGCCTTCGACTCAGTTTTCAATTTCATAAAACACTTTTTGCAAAACACAACACACAATTCTCTATGTAACACACAAAAATCTAACAGAAAGTATCTTGAGTTCCTTTTTCAAACACAACCAATCAAAATGCCACACTAATTTATCAGTGCCTCACACGAACTCCTCACATGTGCAAACACTCACTGCTTTACTTAACACCAACCAATCATGGCTTTAGAATAGGCCTATAAATAGACCAAAGGTCAAGTTATAGATTTTGAACAACTTTTCTGTTGTTTACTTGCTTCCATATTCATCATTTCTAAACCCTATTGAGGATTTTTTTCTCCACATGGTTGCTGGAAAGTGCATGTTCGTCATCCCTATGTCAACATAACACTTCTCCAGGCAATGGAGGAGGCATGTGGAGACACTGACGCTGCTTCCATCCAAGGTTGGATACGCAAGAGAGAACATAGCATGTGACGTGGATGAAGTATTGTGGCCGGACCCAGCCAGGAGGAGAGATGAAGCCTAGATACACCCAACCATCTCGCCCACCAACAAACACACACGCACACAACACACACATGTTGGGTTTCCATGTGCTATGGGGACATTCCATAGGCGTAATGGTTTTTATACTGTATGTTCTGTATATAAATGTCCCCACAAAGTCAAAATGCACTGGTATTACTATACTTGTGAGGACATTTGGTCCCCTACCAGGACACACATAAACACCATTACTTTGGAATATTCACCTTTTTCAAAAATTATGCTAGTTTTTTTTTTTTTTTTTTTGGTTGCTAGTTGTTTTCTTTTTTTTTTTTTTTTTTTTTTTTGTCCAACTACACATGGTTGATGTATTATATATTATATTGTACTGTGCAATACTGTATTCACAACCACAAATGCTTACAGTAAAAAAAAAAAAAAGTTTGATGTTTGTGATATTTTGAATGCAGTGCTTCATTTTGCAAGAGATGTGAGGCATTTTGCATTTTGTGTGTGCAATTCTTGGATTTGTGTGTAAAGGTTTGAAAAAAAAGAGGCAAAGTTTTGAAAATGTGTGTAAGCAGTTGAAAAAAACTGTAAGTTTGGCTGAACTCATTGGCCAGCCTCCCTCATAGTCATACCATGGACAAGGACATGGTCAACTAGAGGCACGAATTTCATCTGAGACTCCTTGTCTCCTTGCACCTCATCCTCATCTTCGTCCTCCTCCTCTTCCTCCACTCCTTACTGCTCTTGCTCATCCTCTTCCTCCTCCTCCTCTCTGGTGTCCTCGACCTTTTCAATCACGTCTCTCTGGATCCATTGTTGCAAAACTGAATGAACTGACTTGGGCTCTTTTATCTCTCTATTGAAGGTTCTGATTGGTGTGTGATAAATTTTGACTCTTAGTGTTTCCACGTGGGTAACTGTGTGCTAATTGAGCTCAAGCTATGCTGACTTGAGTGAACAATATTTAATGCTGGTGCTTTATAGATGACAACATGGTGTAGGCAATGAGAAATGAAGGGATTTGTGCGTAGAGTTTTGCAGTGACAGTTCAACAAATCTGATTCATGTGTCAAAACATGGGAATAGTGTTTAGAGTTTAGGGAAATGGGTGTGCTTTTTGATAAATGGCGTTATGGTTTTGAATTTTTTTTTTTTTTTTACTGTGTTATGAATGAATAAAAATGTGCAGTGTATACATTGGTTGTGTCTTTTGTGTTCATTATGTGAAAAGGTTTTTGAGGGGGGGAACCACAAGCAACATAACTTACCAGTTTTGGAAATGGTGTTTTGAATTTATTGCACCAGTGTGTAAGATTATGTTGTAGTGTGTGTGTTTTTGAGGGCTTGTGTGTGATGTCTGAGGGCCAAGTGTGTTTTTTCAGTAAGAGTGAATGGTTTTGAGTGTAGAGCTTCATTTTGACTTGAAAATAGGATGTTTGGGGAATTGGCTGAGACGTTATGGATTTGTGTTTACTGTTTTGAGAATATGAGGCATAGTTTCAAGAAATGTGTTTAAGCAATTGAGAAAAACTGTAATATGTTAGCCTTAAAGTTATGAATAAGCTGATGTGTTCCAAAACAATGACAAAATTCACATTTAGGAGATATAAGCATTCAAAACTCACAGTCTCTCACTTGTGCTAAAGTGGATCAGGGATTTTCCTGATCACTGCGGACTTCAGCTTCTCGTCAGATCTTCTGTCCAATCAAATGCTCTCTATATCTGAAGCGTCCCGCCCCCTACATTATAAATAGACGCTGAAGCTGTGGCTAAAGTCAATAATTTGTTAACACATTTACTATTTTCTACATGGTGAATGGCACATAGTGCACTATATAGGGGATAGTGAACGATTAAGACAGTGTAAATATGTTTTCCATTGAGGCGAATGAAGTCTGGTTTCATGTTAGTGTCACGTGACCCGCCGCAGCGCGAGCACAGTCTGCTCCGGTCCAGAGACACGAGAGCACAGAGCAGATCATATGCGCGAGTCGACGCAGACCACAAAACATATCAGACACATGTGAATTCTGCACAGAAGCTGTATTTTAATGTGATATGGAGGAGATTAGAAACTGCTAGAGATTCGTAGGTAACTGAGGCTTTACCGAGCTAACGGCTCTGGCCGAGCTGTGATATAAACAAAACGCTATTGGCTATTTTATAAAAGGGGAGGGGCTGTTCGATAAGTCCCACCCCATCTTCCTGTTTCAGTTGAAATTACATCAACACATTGAATAATGCTGCGCGTTTCAAGGCACTTCAGTGGGCCTTTAAGGCAAGTCATTTCACTCGGCGGCCATCTTTGAAACGCCTCTCGCGCAGCTGTTTCAGTCGTGCAGTACAGCTCCTATCTCTTTCAATGAGGAAACATCAAATTCTCCAAAGCTGTTCACCAAGCTTATGATTAAATTGCATTTTTTAAATCGGCAATGAAATCTGAGATCAACTGTCTCATCAATTTTGCTTCTAAACGCTCAAATCATGACCAAAAAAAAATCTGTATTTTTCAGGCTGGACCAGGAATGTGTATGTTACAAATGCCAGCGAAGATCCCTCAATCAGCCACCGGAGGTCTCACTCTCCCGAGTATTAACTGGATTACAAATCCCAGCACCCACATTAGTTATTATTATTTAGTCACCACTTGTAGTACACTTATGGGTTCAAGTGTAAGCAGTAACTAAATAAGTTTTTTTCTTAAAATACAGAGATAGTATGTTAAAAGCACATTTTATTTCATATTCATGGTGTCTCAAAATAACAGTTGAGTACACTTAGATGTTCTTAAGATTATCTTAAGAAGTACTAAAGAAGAATTTATTAAGTACAAAATTAGTGTGCGAAAATAGAGCACTTTAAGTACATTATGAAGGTGTACTTTTTTCACCTGGGGGAACAAGTAAGGGATATAAGATTAAATGTCACATGTTTACTTAAATAAATGTATGTTTCTGAAATGTTTAATACACCATTGCTTGTGATCCTCCATCAGCAGCTGCAGTATCTCTCAGCTGTATCAGTGCATCACTGTGACGTCTGACTGACCGAGGTTTTTGTACCACTCTTTATCACTGTGTGAACACCCTAGTGCTGCCCGGCCAGTGGAAACTCTGACAGTAATAATCTCCTGTATCTTCAGTCTGGACTCCACTGATGGTCAGAGTAAAATCACTGCCAAATCCACTGCCACTGAATCTAGATGGAGTTCCAGTATTACGGCTTGTTGCATCATATATGAGGAGTTTAGGAGCTTCTCCAGGTTTCTGTAAGTACCAGTGTAAGTAACTACCACCCCACACTGCATTGCTGGTTTTACAGTTTATTCTGACTTCTTGTCCTGGTTGAGCTGCTGTTATTGATGGACTCTGAGTTACAGTGTACTGTCCTCTACACTCTGAAAGAAAACGAATGAAAATGATATCTGACATTTTAAAAGAATTAAAAATCACTGTTAAAAAAAAGAAGAAGAAAGAAACTGTATTACACAAACCTTGAATAAACAGTGTGAGAGTCCAGATGAAGAAGGTGATTTTGTTCATTGTTGTTCTTTTGTCTTGTGTGATGATGAAGATTGTGTTCTGTTCTGCTCTCAGTCATGAAGTGTTAAACTCACAGCACTATAAACACTCTCAGAGCACTGAAGCATGTGTGACAATGCAAAGAAGTGGGCAGGATTTACAACAGACAAACTAATATACACTAGAGTTACAGAAGAGTTACTTTACATTCTGACTAATGTTAGTCCACACTTTATTCTCTGAAATGAGTCAGAAGAGTTGGACTAATGGAGAGATGAGGTTTGTTCATGTTCATCAGTTTATAATGAAACACTGTCAGTGTCTGAAGCCTCTGGACTGCTGAGATCGTCCTTGACTCGGTTAGAGAGTAAGAGCTCCAAGAGTTCAATCCACAAAACTATTAATGATACGCTGGATTCAGAAAACAGGTCACGTCTGTAAGCAGTTGTGTTTGTGTGAATGAATGAGGGTGAGTGTGGTCTGAAACAATGACAAATTATGCAAATTAGACACAAATATGAACAATCCTTCTGTTAAACTGTTACAGATATTAAACATTTATCATCATAAACATAAATGAATAATAAACAATCAACCATCATGAGAAATGCACTGACACTTCCACAAATATGGTAAGGAAGAATGTGATTTTGAATGCAGCTACGGTCTTAAAGGAAAGGTGTGTAGATCTCAGTTATGTTGAAGACATGTGACCCTCTATTGGTGAAGTATAGAAGAGCAATTAAAGGGATTGACTTTCCTACAGTAAATAATACAGATAATATTGTAATGTAAAGTTTTGCAGGGATGAGCACCACTCACATTTTCTCCAGATTTTAGTCCAGTTTAGTATAAGGGATATAAGATTGTATGTTACATGTTTACTAAATACATCATAATAAATAAATAAATAAAGTCTCTGAAAGGTTTGATACAACATTGTGTTGTTTGTGATCCTCCATCAGCAGCTGCAGTATCTCTCAGCTGTATCAGTGCATCACTGTGACGTCTGACTGACCGAGGTTTTTGTACCACTCTTTAACACATATTGACTGTTTGGATAGTGGAAACTCTGACAGTAATAATCTCCTGTATCTTCAGTCTGGACTCCACTGATGGTCAGAGTGAAATCACTGCCATATGTAGATCCACTGCCACTGAATCTAGATGGAGTTCCAGTATAACGGTTGTTTATATCATGAATGAGGAGTTTAGGAGTTTCTCCAGGTTTCTGCTGATACCAGGCTAAGTCATTATCAGTTAGTGCAACATCCATATGACACTCTATTGTAGCTGTTTGACCCTGTTGGACAGTTTTAACTTCAGGTTGAGTCAAAGTCACTCCTCTGGATTCTGAAGAAGAGAAAAGAAAAACAATTAGTGTTTAAAACTACTACCATCATATACTTTTACAAGAACACCAAAACCAGAGTCAGTTTTTATCAGTCTTACCTTGAATAAACAGTGTGAGAGTCCAGATGAAGAAGGTGATTTTGTTCATTGTTGTTCTTTTGTCTTGTGTGATGATGAAGATTGTGTTCTGTTCTGCTCTCAGTCATGAAGTGTTAAACTCACAGCACTATAAACACTCTCAGAGCACTGAAGCATGTGTGACAATGCAAAGAAGTGGGCAGGATTTACAACAGTGTGTGCTGATAACAAACTAATAAACTCTCTACATATAAGATTTGGTATTTCAGAATGTTGTTGAACCATTTAGCGATTAATTGTTCATATTGATTAATTGTGAATATTTTTGTTTGTTTTGCAGACTGATAAGACACTAGTCTTTGACTTTATATGAACATCTGTCAGTGTGGATGAAGCATTTTCAGCTTTCAGTGCCGCTGTAGAAATAATCTATTCACTCTCATTCATGATTCATTTATATAAGGTGAATGTTTCTGATAATATGTGACCAAGATAAAGTGAGCAGCATTCATCTGGTCATGTGATCTCAACATGGTGGCCACCATAAGGAGGGACAAAAGAAGATTTTTCTAGGCCACTGAAATGACTGGAGAATCATGAGTGCAGATCATTTTATACGTATTCGTCAAACACAATAATTATTTCGGTAACACTTTCTATGAAGACCATGCTTATAATGAATTATAGCTCCATTTATACTTATTTATAAGCAAGTATTACTATTTTATATACATATTTATAAAGACTTAAGACCTATACCACATAAGAACAGTTGTAGTTACAGTTACATTTATATTATTTTTATAATTACTTATAAGTCATGCATTTTCTATGGAAGCCCGTTTCCGCCACTAAATAAAAAAAATAAAAAGACTAATTGCGACTTTTTATCTCAGAATTCTGACTTTTTTTTCTCGCAATTAACTGACGGACAGTTTCTCTGTCTGTAACAATTCCGGACATCCAACATTTCTGGTACATCCAACGATAGCCGTGCTGCCGTTCTGATGTCTGAAGCTGTTGGTGTAGAAAATGTGCCACTTCAGCTTCGTCTGTTTTATTGCGCCTCCGCCACAGCTGATTCTTATTATTACTATTATATTATTATTATTGTGTCAAATTCATTAATGTATCCATTCTGTTAAAAACAACTTTTATTCACCAAATACTTCCACTGTATTTGCAGAATTGCATGATTCTACCCTTGAATGCCCCCTTTTATGGAGCCACCAGACTTGAGTTGCAAAGTTACAAAGTTGATGAAACATGATAGGTATTGGTGTTTTAGTATTAAGCCCACTAGATGGCAGTAAAAGCTGTTTTTTCTCCTTGAAACGCTGTACTCAGGTACAAGGTTACCGTGGAAACATGCTATATGCATATTCCTGCATAATGCATATGTCCGGAGACTAATCTTTATGTGTCTCCTCCAGTAAAATCAAAATTTCTTTATTGGTAAATCCGCGCTAAAAATAATCCTTTATAATGTCTTCCATTTTATATAGAATGATAACGAAGCAGCAATCCTGATGGTCAGTCGCAATGAAAGGAAACACAAGCAAAGTAAGAACTGTGAGAAATAAAGTCAGAATTGTGACTTTATATCACGCAATTGCGACTTTATATCTCAGAATTGTGACTTTATAACTCGCAATTGTGAGATAAAAAGTCAGAATTCTGAGATAAAAAGTCGCAATTACTCTTTTTATTTTTTTATTTAGTGGCGGAAACGGGCTTCCATAATTTTCCTTTTCAATGCATGTTCATAATTCATTATGCACTGATTTATAAGTATTAATTAGTCCGTCGTATGGTTCCATGAATGTATTTATAAAGATGCAGCTTGCATTGCTATAATGTTATATTATAGTTACAATGACTTCTTATTCAGATTTATTTCTGTCAAATTAGTGAATATATTGTTATTAATAGCCGTGTTGTGTTCTTATAAATACTTACTGTGAGTAATATTAGTTACTAATCTCTATAAATATATCATTGTTGGCTTTAAGTAAAGTGAAAACATAAATCAAATGTTAAGAAATCACGAATATGTGCTCATTTTACATTTTAAGTTGCTTACTTGTAAATGTAACTAATAAACAACAATTCCTGTAATAAAAAAAAAAAGAAATCATTAATACAAACAGTTGAAAAAAAAAAGTATCTTTTTTAATGTTACATACTAGCAAAACACTGCAATAATATTTTTAAAGTATAATTCCAAACTGCTATAAGCAATACAAATGGCTGAGGAGATATAGAGTTTAATAAATCAAAATTACCATTCATCACCTCTAATGCAAACTTTAGCCATTAAAGACATAATAACTAGTTGATAGAGCAAACAAGTGTCTCTGGAACTATTTTATATGTGATAATTTATAAATCAGTGTATAATGGCTTATGCACTGTCAGAAAAAAGGGTACGGTTGGGGTACAATTGTGAGCACTTTGGGTACAAATGCTTTGGTTGTACTCTCAATGGGTCATATTTAGAGTAGCATCTGCCTGCACAACCGGAGGCTGCATTTTCAGGACCTCAGTCCTAGGACCCTAGATGTTTAGTGACAACGCCACCTACCAAATTACAGGACCAGTGACCGCATGTTTTTCTGGATGATGGACGATATTCAGAGTGTGAGTATCAAATGTGAATCAATTTTTATT
Organism: Ctenopharyngodon idella; assembly: GCF_019924925.1. NCBI lineage: Eukaryota > Metazoa > Chordata > Actinopteri > Cypriniformes > Xenocyprididae > Ctenopharyngodon > Ctenopharyngodon idella. Next base: position 609,395 of record NC_067243.1, on the reverse strand, counting down.
TGTTTAACATTAAAAACAATTGTGATGCATTTAAGTGTGAAGTGAAGCGATCGTGAGTTGCTAAGTAGTCTTGAATGCACTTTATAGCCATCATACATTAGCTTCTAATGCTGTAAAACAAATTTGTTAGCATATTCGTTTAACAAAACTGTAGCACGACTGGCAAGCTTGTGTTGACTTAGTGACTATGGTATGATTATTAATCCTAGCCAGTACATTAACCTGTAGCACGCTCGTTGTAAAAGCTTGTTAGTTACTCAATGTTTTTCCATTTTAAGTAAGTTAAAATAATCTTAATATTTTAACTGTCATGTGCGTGCTCACTGTCAGCCTGCCCAGGTCAAAAAATACTATAGTAAATACTATAGTTGTTACAACACAGAAGGGTCGGAGACAGGAGATCACAGACAAGGATGTTTATTGATACCAGCAGAGGTTAACAGCAGTGCAGGTGAGTATGTGACAACGTGAAGATGACAAACTGAAGTGAAGATAGATGATACTGTCCTTTTGTGGTTGCAGACGTGGAGATCTTGAATGGCGTTGGAATGGATGAACGTAGAACACGGAGAACACTCACACACGGACTGAAGATCACACGAGGAGAACAGGAGACGCTGGAGACTGGTAAGTAGTTTAGTAGGAGTCCTTGAGGTAAGCATACAGGTAAGTTTACATGCAAATGAGACCGGACAATGTGGCTGTGTGTGTGAGTGCTCTTTATACTGGTGTTGATGAGGTGGTGATGAGGTGCAGGTGCCGGTGATCAGTACTCGGGAGAAGTGGTGCGCTGTGATTGGTGAATGGTGGAGCCTGGCATGTGTGTGACAGTACCCCCCCCCTCCACGGCCCGCTCCTGAGGGCCGAGGACCCCGACGTCGTGGTGGCCGTCCTCTTCCACGTGGGGCAGGTCTGTCAGGATGGTTGGAGTGGAAGGCATGAAGCAGGTTGGGGTCGAGTATGTCGTTTCTGGGGACCCAAGAGCGTTCCTCGGGGCCATAGCCTTCCCAGTCCACAAGATACTCCAAACGACCACCACGGCATCGGGAGTCCAGGATCTCGTGAACCTCGTATGCAGCTCCATCGTCCAGGATAAGTGGAAGGGGGGGGTTCAGCAGCTGTTACGCCAGGCCCTGTGGAGAGAGGAACAGAAGGGTAGTGAGGTTTAAGGAGGGAAACATGGAATGTGGGATGAATCCGATATTGTGGAGGTAATTGGAGTTGATACGTGACGGGGTTGATCTGCTTGATGATGGTGAACGGGCCAATGAATCTGGGACTCAGCTTCTTGCAGGGCAGATGCAGTCTGATGTCCCGTGTCGACAGCCAGACCTTCTGTCCCGGTTGGTAGGAGGGGGCGTTGGAACGGTGAAGGTCGGCCGTCATCCTGCGTCTGCGCAGGGCCCGCTGTAGTTGGTGGTGTGCAGAGTCCCAGACCCTCTCGCTCTCTCGGAACCAGTAGTCGACTGATGGAACGTCCGATGGTTCCCCGGTCCAGGGGAACAGTGGGGGTTGGTAACCGAGTACGCACTGGAGTGGGGTGAGTCCAGTAGATGGCTGACGCAGGGAGTTCTGTGCGTACTCGGCCCAACCCAGATACTGGCTTCAAGAGTTCTGGTGGCCGTGACAGGAGGTACGGAGGAAGCGGCCGATCTCCTGGATCTTCCTCTCCGTCTGCCCGTTCGACTGAGGGTAGTAGCCGGATGAGAGACTGACGGTCACACCTAGGAGCGAGAAGAAGGCCTTCCATACCCGTGATATGAACTGGGGTCCTCTGTCTGAGACGATGTCCTCGGGAATTCCGTAGTATCTGAACACGTGATTGAACATAAGTTCAGCGGTTTCCATGGCAGTGGGTAAGCCCCTCAGGGGAATCAGACGACATGACTTGGAAAATCGATCTACGATGACGAGAATGCAGGTGAATTCATCGGATGCTGGCAGGTCGGTGATAAAATCGACTCCTAGGTGTGACCAGGGTCGATTAGGAACGGGCAGAGGATGGAGCTTGCCGGATGGAAGATGGCGAGGGCTCTTGGAGATGGCGCACTCCCTACAATCCTGCACGTACCTTCTGACGTCAGCTGCCATGTTAGGCCACCAGAAGCGCTCCTTTAGCAGCGAGAGGGTTTCATTGACCCCCGGGTGGCCAGTGCCAAGTGAAGTGTGGGTAGAGTGAATGAGTGGGGTGCGTTGTGCCCTGGTGGTGTAACGCAAGCCTGGTGGACAACCCGACGGAGTGTTGGTGGAGGCATTGGAGGAGGGCAAAGTTTCCTCTGACCAGGTGATAGGACTGACGAGGATGGTTTTACGGTTTTACGGAGAATTTCTGGTTCTTCTGGTCTTTCCTCAGGAGCATGGAGACGAGATAGGGCATCCACCTTGACATTTTTGGAGCCGGGACGATAGGAGATGGAGAAGTCAAAACGGGTGAAGAATAAAGACCAGCGTGCTTGCCGAGGGTTCAGTCTTTTTGCAGCTCTTAGGTACTCCAAGTTCTTGTGGTCAGTGAGAACTATAAAGGGGTGTTTAGCTCCCTCCAACCAATGCCTCCACTCCTCAAGGGCCAACTTCACGGCCAGAAGCTCGCGGTTTCCGATGTCGTAGTTGGTCTTGCGAGAGAAGAAGGCGCATGGGTGAAGTCTACTTGGGGTCCCCTGCTGCTGAGATAGCACCGCTCCCACTCCCGTGGTGGAGGCGTCCACCTCTACTACAAAGGGCAGGTCTGGATTGGGGTGGACGAGGAGGGGAGCGGTGGTGAAGGCTTCTTTAAGGGTTTCGAAGGCATTGGTGGCAGCCGATGTCCAGGACAGAGACTTGGGCTTATTACGGAGCAGGTTTGTGAGTGGATGGGCGATGGAACTGTAGTTTTTGATGAAACGGCGATAGAAATTAGCGAAACCAAGGAAGCGTTGGAGTTCTTTAATAGTGGAAGGAGTGGGCCAGGTCTTGATGGCTTCCACCTTCCCCTCATCCATCCGGATGCCACTGTGGTCGATGATGTATCCCAGAAAGTGCACTGAGGGCTGATGGAAGGAACACTTTTCAGCTTTCAAGAAGAGGTGGAATTTTCTCAGGCGTTGGAGGACCTCCGCAACGTGGTGGCGATGTTCGGCCAAGCTCCGGGAGTAGATTAAGATGTCGTCGATGTAGACTAGAACGAACTTATGGAGGAACTCCCGGAGCACCTCGTGGATGAAGTCCTGGAATACGGAGGGGGCGTTGACCAGGCCATACGGCATAACAAGGTATTCATAGTGGCCGGTAGGTGTCACGAAGGCGGTCTTCCACTCGTCCCCCTCACGTATCCGGATGAGGTTATACGCGCTGCGGAGGTCCAGCTTGGTGAACACAGTGGCACCACGGAGATGTTCCAGGGCCGCTGGGACGAGAGGAAGGGGATAGCGGAACTTGACGGTTATCTTGTTGAGTGCACGGTAGTCAATACATGGCCGCAAGCCTCCGTCCTTTTTTGCCACGAAGAAGAAACTCGAAGCAGCAGGGGAAGTAGACTGGAAGATGTAACCTTGAGCTAGGGCCTCCTTGATGTATTCTTCCATGGCTTTCTCCTCCGGGATTGACAGGGGGTAGATCCTTCCCCTGGGCACTGACTCACCCGGAAGCAGATCGATGGCGCAGTCCCATGGCCGGTGTGGAGGCAGCTTGGAGGCTCTTTGCGGGCAGAAGACGTCACTGAAGGGGGCGTAACATGTTGGGATGTCGATGGAACGTTTCTCCACAGGACTCTCGATGGACGTGGCACAGATGGAGATTTCTTCAGAACGAGGAGACGAAGGAACTGGAAACTTGGAGAGACATCTGGAGAAACAGGTTTCGCCCCACTTCAGGATCTCGCCGTTGCTCCAGGAAATGACGGGGTTATGCTGCTCCAACCAGGGACGCCCTAGGATCACGTCAGAGGTGGATTCCTCCAGAACCAGCAGATGTATGTTTTCTTGGTGCAACACTCTGATTCGAAGCTGTATAGGGCCAACACAGCAACTCACGTGTCTTCTGCTGAGGAGTCTGCCCGTTACGGAATGAATTTGGTAGGTGGTCGGAGATGGTGTGGTCTTGAGCTTGAGTTGTCGGCAGAGGGCGCCGGAGATGAAGTTGCCGGCTGACCCTGAATCGAGGAGCGCCACCACTGGAAGGGAAACATCAGCGGCAGTAAGGTTTACTACAGTGGTGAGTGGCTTCATCTTATTCATGGAGGGAATGATAGCACTCACCATAGGACGTGGAGGGCGAATTGGGCATGCGGAGATTACATGCCCAGGGGAACCACAGTACAGACATAGATTCAGGGTCAGCCGCCGTTGTCGCTCAGCAGAAGAGAGGCGTGAATTTTCCACTTGCATGGACTCACTGGCTGGTTCTGGAGGGCTGACGGGTTCTGGCCGACGGAGGAGGATGTTAAACAGTGACTGGCCCTGGTGTTCTTCAATACACGACTGCATACGGGAGGCAAAGCGGATGGAAAGCTGGATGAAGCGCTCGAGGCCGATGGAATCCTCGTATGCAGCGAGATGCAACCGCACCCGAGGATCCAATCCTTGTCGGTAGGTGGTAATAAGGGCTTGTTCATTCCAACCACTGGAGGCAGCTAGCGTTCTAAATTGTAAAGCATATTCGTTGACAGACATAGCACCTTGTTTGAGATTGTATAATTTCTCACCGATTGACCTTCGAAGTGATGGTACTTTATGTAACATTATATAAGTTGACATTTGTGCTGGCTACTGTATACAGGCCACCAGGACACCATACAGACTTTATCAAAAAATTTGCTGATTTTCTATCGGAGTTAGTACTAGCTGCAGATAAAGTCCTTGTTGTTGGTGATTTTAATATCCATGTAGATAATGAAAAAGACGCATTAGGATTGGCATTTACAGACATTCTAAACTCTATTGGAGGTAGACAACACGTGTCAGGACCCACTCATTGTCGTAATCATACTTTAGATCTAATATTGTCACATGGAATCGATATTGATGCCGTTGAAATTCTGCAGCAGAGCGACGACATCTCAGATCATTATCTAGTCTCGTGTATACTACATTTAGTCAAGGCTGCTAAACTGCCTCCCTGCCATAAATATGGTAGAACCATCACTTCTACCACTACAGATCGCTTTATAGATAATCTTCCTGATCAGTTTCATCGTCTTAGCATACCAGACAGCTTAGAAGACCTCGATGTTGCAACAGAAACTATTGCCTCTGTCTTTTCCAGCACATTAGACTCAGTTGCTCCTTTGCATTTAAAAAAGATTAAGAAAATTAATCCAATGCCGTGGTACAATGAGCACACTCAGGCCCTAAAGGTAGCAGCCAGAAAAATGGAAGAAAACAAAACTAGAAGTTTTTCGCATTTTGTGGAGAGAGAGAATGATTGAGTACAGGAAGGCCTTAAAAACTGCTAGATCTGCCTATTTTTTAAAACTTTTAGAAGAAAATAAGCACAACCCTAGGTATTTATTTGATACAGTGGCTAAATTAACAAGAAATAAAGCTTCAACTTCTGATGTTTCCAAAGAGCACAGCAGTAATGACTTTATGAACTTCTTTACTTGCAAGATTGACAATATTAGAGAGAAAATTATAACCATGCAACCATCTACTACAGTATTGCGTCAGACAGTGCGTTGTAGTGTCCCTGAGGAAAAATTCAATTCATTTACTGCTTTAGAAGAGGAAGAATTGTCTAAATTTGTTAAATCATCAAAATCAACAACATGTATGTTAGACCCTATACCGACTAAGCTATTGAAAGAGATGCTTCCCGAGGTCATAGATCCTCTTCTTAATATCGTTAATTCATCTTTATCACTAGGATACGTACCGAAAACTTTAAAGCTGGCTATTATTAAACCTCTTATTAAAAAAACACAACTTGATCCTAGAGAATTTAGATTTAGACCGTACCATAGTACTGAGACTGCTCTCATTAGAGTTACTAATGATTTGCTCTTATCATCAGATTGTGGTTGTATCTCTCTATTAGTGTTACTGGATCTTAGTGCTGCATTTGACACTATTGATCACAATATTCTTTTAAATAGACTCGAAAATTATGTTGGCATTAGTGGAATTGCACTGTCATGGTTTAAATCATTCTTATCTGACCGTTATCAGTTTGTAGTAGTAAACAAAGAGATGTCATATCGATCACAAGTTCAATATGGAGTACCGCAAGGCTCAGTACTAGGACCGTTGCTGTTCACTCTGTACATGCTACCCTTGGGAGATATCATTAGGAAGCATGGCGTTAGTTTTCACTGTTACGCTGATGATACTCAGCTCTATATTTCTTCGCGCCCTGACGAAACTTACCAATTCACAAAATTAACGGAATACATAGCTGATATAAAAAACTGGATGACCAGTAATTTCCTACTACTAAATTAAAAAAAAACAGAGATTCTAATTTTTGGACCAAAAACTTTTTCACGTAATAACCTAGAATACTGTCTAACACTTGATGGCTGCTCTGTTAAGTCTTCGTCGTCAGTTAGGAACCTGGGTGTGCTCTTTGATACCAATCTTTCATTTGAAGGCCATGTTTATAGCATTTGTAAAACCGCATTCTTCCATCTTAAAAATATATCTAAACTACGACATATGCTCTCAATGACAAATGCAGTTAATTCATGCGTTCATGACCTCAAGGCTAGATTACTGTAACGCTCTACTGGGTGGTTGTTCTGCTCGCCTGTTAAACAAACTACAGCTCGTACAAAATGCAGCAGCAAGAGTTCTTACTAGAACTAGGAAGTATGACCATATTAGCCCAGTTCTGTCAACACTGCATTGGCTTCCTGTTAAACATTGTATAGATTTTAAAATCTTGCTAATTACTTACAAAGCACTAAATGGTTTAGCTCCCCAGTACCTGAGCGAGCTCTTAATGCATTATAGTCCTTCACGTCTATTGCAATCTCAGAATTCAGGCCAGCTGATAATACCTAGAATATCAAAATCAACTGCAGGCGGTAGATCCTTCTCCTATTTGGCACCTAAACTTTGGAACAATCTTCCTAGCATTGTTCGGGAAGCAGACACACTCTGTCAGTTTAAATCTAGACTAAAAACGCATCTCTTTAACCTGGCATACACATAACACATTATCAATTTATTTTTTCAAATCCGTTAAAGGATTATTGGGCTGCATAAATTAGGTCAGCCGGAACCGGGAACACTTCCTATAACACCAGATGTACTCATTACATCAGAAGAAGAATGGCATCTACGCTAATATTAGTCTTTCTGTTTATCCCGAAGTTTACCGTAGTCAACCGGATCCAGGCCGTATCCAGGTGAGATTGAGGACCTACGCCTTGACACGACCACAACGCACCCCTGAAGTGTCAGTAGAGATTGAGTCAACTAGATCATCCATTGACACGACAGCCAGTGGCACAGTGAACTGAAATAAATACTTTGAATGTTGCGATCCTATCGGGCTTATGATAGCTACCTGAATCGTAACAAAGCACTGTTTGCCAGAGGAGAACTGGCCCCCTGACTAAGCCTGGTTTCTCCCAAGGTTTTTTTCTCCATTTTAACACCTATTTGCCACCTGATGTCACCTGTTGGAGTTTGGGTTCCTTGCCGCTGTCGCCTTTGGCTTGCTTAGTTGGGGACACTTGACATTTGACATTTGATATTCAACAGTGCTTTGCATCTGCCTACATTGACAGCATTTTCTTTAAGAGCTGCTGTGCAGCCAAAATTATATACCATTTATCACTGTAAAGCTGCTTTGACACAATCTGCATTGTAAAAAGCGCTATATAAATAAAGGTGACTTGACTTGACTTTAAGGCAAGTCATTTCACTCGGCGGCCATCTTTGAAACGCCTCTCGCGCAGCTGTTTCAGTCGTGCAGTACAGCTCCTATCTCTTTCAATGAGGAAACATCAAATTCTCCAAAGCTGTTCACCAAGCTTATGATTAAATTGCATTTTTTAAATCGCCAATGAAATCTGAGATCAACTGTCTCATCAATTTTGCTTCTAAACGCTCAAATCATGACCAAAAAAAAAAAAAAAAAACTGTATTTTTCAGGCCGGACCAGCCAATGCACATGTGCTGTTATACGTCTCAGAACACTGACTGTTTCTATAGCAACCGGAGCTTCTAAAGGCAGCTGCAGTGACCCAATGACTTTATCAATCAGCGATTGGCTCTTTTATTTAGAAGGCGGGACTTATTCCACCATATTTCTCTCATAGAGTGGTGCAGGTATGACATCAGAACATCATTTTGACTTGTACGAATTTAAATGGACTATTTCAGACTTTGGCAAATCTGAGCAAAGTTTGAGACGATGTTGAGACATATTTGAGGAGAGCAACCCAGTCTCTGACAGTAAATCATTCAGTGGTGTGAGATTTGAAGATGTGGCTTACATTCACTGTTGAAGAGTTGAGCTTGAGAACATGTTTGCATTGAATTCAGATCGTTGAATATAATTTACAGAAAAACTCAAGTGAACATCATGTGGAACAGAGAGATGATGAAAAACACTGAGAGTGAAGATGGAGAAGAGACAAACACAACAGAAGAGATCCACAATCTCTACATACAACAAATGAAAACATCACTACAATCATTCTATAAAAAAATATAAAAATGTAATTAAATTATGACAATCATATTATTAAACTGGTTTTGGCAATCAGTCCTTACTATGAAACACTAATAAAACAATAACAGTCCTTACTGGAATAAAAGCCATGATCACATCAACAAAATATTCATGTTATATACAAAAATACTGATGAGCTTCAAGCAAATTTATGTTCATTTAGATGATCTAGTGTTATTAGTGTTTGTCTGTGATCAGTGTTGTGTGTGATTGTGTTGAATGAGCTGATTGTATCTCTCAGCTGTATCAGTGCATCACTGTGACGTCTGACTGACCGAGGTTTTTGTACCACTCTTTATCACTGTGTGAACACATCTTTACTGTTGATCCAGTGGTAACTCTGACAGTAATAATCTCCTGTATCTTCAGTCTGGACTCCACTGATGGTCAGAGTGAAATCACTGTCAGATCCACTGCCATTGAATCTAGATGGAGTTCCAGTATAACAGATTGATGCATCATATATGAGGAGTTTAGGAGCTTCTCCAGGTTTCTGTAAGTACCAGGCTAACTCATTACCATTATACACTCTACTGTTGGTTTTACAGTTTATTCTGACTTCTTGTCCTGGTTGAGCTGTTATTATTGATGGACTCTGAATTACAGTGATCTGTCCTCTACACTCTGAGGGAAAACACAAACAAAAATGAAAATGATATTTGACATTTTAAAATAATTAAAAATCATTGTTAAAAACAAAACAAAACTGTATTTCACAAACCTTGAGCGATCAGTGTGAGAGTCCAGATGAAGAAGGTGATTGTGTTCATTGTTGTTCTTTTGTCTTGTGTGATGATGAAGATTGTGTTCTGTTCTGCTCTCAGTCATGAAGTGTTAAACTCACAGCACTATAAACACTCTCAGAGCACTGAAGCATGTGTGACAATGCAAGGAAGTGGGCAGGACTTATAACAGACCAACTAATTTACACTAGAGTTACAGAATGATGATTTACATTCTCACTAATGTTATTTTTAATTATTTTGCTAGTTTATTTTTATTCTGACTACTGAGACACTGAGGATGTGCAGATGAACGTCCATCTCTGTGTCCATATTCAGTCATGTGACCATCATCACTGCTACACTTCCACTAGATGAACCTCCATCACTAAAGTAAGATCATGAATCATGAGTCTGTTCAGAAAGTATCAGGACTGATTGTGAATCTCTAATCTCTAACAGAAACATCATTATGAGAAACTCCACAACATCATCAATGATAAAAGAGGTCAAAGGTCACCTCAGAGGTCACAGATCATCAAATTTATTTCTTTAAACAGTGTAATATCAGCACACGACAAGAGAAAGAATGAGAAATATAGGATATAAAGTCAAAACAAATCATGTCTATTGTAAACAAGATCAATTAACTCTTTAAATCAGTGGTCGATCTTTATCATTGTCCCAGTAGCTCCCGAAAATAACAGAAATATTAGTACAAAAATACATTATATTTCTCCAGTCTTTGTACTGTATGTTTGTATTTATTTTTCTGTTATTTTCGGGAGCTACTGGGACAGCGATAAATGTAAATAGCCCAGATCATGCCTGAGTCTGTAAACGGCTGTTAATAAAAGAAAATATAAATATTGAATTGGGGCTGAGGGGTTATATGAATGTATCTCTGAACTTACTGTCTTCAGAAAAGTTTCGAAGGCAATAGCATTATATTTTCCTCTTACCTCCGAATAAAGTAGTAGGTCTATTTATAAGCGCAGTGCTGCTTTGTTTACAGCGGTAACCAAGGAAAGGCTGTATCAATGCTCTTCCATAAGCGCCACCTGGTGTCAGATGCTGCGCCTCATTCAGTCTTGAAATTTAATCTAATTCAAATCAAAAACAACTGCTCATGTAACGTGTGTAGCATCTTTGCTTGGATCATGAGTGGTTAGCCTACCTATAATTTGAAATGGCTAGATATTTTTGTTTATAATAATAATAATAATAAAATATATGCAACCAGTATCGGAATCGGCCAATTTGCTTGTAAAATTAAATAAATAAATCAATCAATCAGAATCTGAATTGGCCATGAAAAAATCCTAAATACAATCTGGGCTGTCTTTTTCTATCAATTCTTCAATAGGTAGATCTTGTCTTTCATAAAGGTCAAGGTCAGGGATCTTGGGCTTAAAAAGGTTGGTGATCAGGGGTGGTTTCTTCATTAGGGCAATAGGGCGACGCATCACCAGTGAGAAAGGGACAGATTTTTTTCAACCACAGTGTTACGCTAGCTGTCACTGCTAGGCTGTTCTGTTCTGCCTCTGGATATAGGCTATAGTCCAATCAGCGTCAATCACGTTCTGTGGAGTACCGCCTCTTTTTGGGCGATATCACTCTGGCCGAGATTTGCCTCCAGTGCTCCCATAAACTTCCATTCAAAAAACTTTTTTTTCGAACTGCAAGCACTGCAATGCATTCTCTATGGGTTCCGGGAGGGCTAGCACTAACATGCTTTCGTCATCATACGTAACCTTAACTTGTGCAGCGATTGGTGGAAACGTCTCTATTTATAATCTTTAAGCTAAAGTGACATCCAATAATTTCCTCAGTGCATAACTTACATTTCACAGACATTTTCTCCATCTGTAATGTTAGAAAGTCAAGAAAATATTTCCATTTTGCTGTCCAGGAGTGGAAGCACAAACTTCCGTGAACGAGCGCCGCCGTGCGCATGCGCGCCAAACAGACGGAGCGCAATAATTCTGACTAAAATATACATTTACCTAAAATATTTGTTGTTGATTATTTGTTTTTGTTTGCGAACATAAATGTGGCATATGTAGAATTTCGAACCTACACCTAAGTGTATTTTTATGATAGCATAACTGTAAAGTGATTATTGTAGGGTAATCATAATAGATTAATAATTAGTCTGTGCTTTTTTTATTTTCAGTTTTAGTTTAGTGAATGTAACTTCTGCTTTAAAAAGCATTATTTTGTTTTTAGACTGTAGTGTCACAATGTTAGGATGTAGACCTCATGTAATTTGACCCCTTTTTTGCGCATAATATAACATAGACTACATGGTTACATTCATGTTTGTTTTCATAGCCTTCAATACGAACATTGTTTGTAGGAAAATATTGGGCAGGATATGAAATAAAAAAAAAATATTATTTTTATTACAAATTTTATATCGCCCAGCCCTATGGCATGCTTTAAATACTGAATTTTCCATGTTTTAGATAAGCAGTAGTGATACATTACATCACATTATTTAACAATTAGCCCATTCTGCATCTCTAGGCTAATTCTTTTTTTTTTTCTTTTCTTTTTTTCTTTGTGCCCCCCCAAAAAAATTTAGCACCAGCCACCACTGTTGGTGACCACTGCTTTAAATGATCATGAAAATAATTAAACTGTTTTTCAAGCAATAACAAACATTTTGTGTGAAAGAGTTTGTTTTTTTCTTTTTGAGAATCATTTAGTCCAAACTGAATGTTTGAGTGTTGAGAAGATCTGAGTTTCTTCTAATATCAGTGTGTTGAAGTGTTGTTTCTCTCTCTCTGCTGGAGTTTGTGTTCACTCGAGTGGAATAGAGGTTTTTGTACGACCGTTTCATTAGATTGTATCACTGTGGTGGACTTTCGGTGGAGGAACTAAACTGGTGCTCGGTAAGTCCTTTAAATTACATATTTAAAAATATATACAATTTAGATTTCAGAAAGTGTTTTACAGCTGAAACAAGAACAACATTTTTAAAGAATAATAATTATTAGATTTCGGTGAGACTTTACTTGAAGCCTTAAAGGTATTCATAATGTACATTATAATGCCTTATATCTTTTCATAAATAATTGTACCCAAAGTTGCATTATAATATTTGCAAATTTCTTGCAAATCTCTACATCTGAAATTGGTTGTTTGTCATGTTTTTTAAAACATTATACATTCTAAAGGTGTAACAATTAATAGAACCGTACAAAAAAAAAAAAAAAAAAAAAAATGTTGAGCTAACTTAATAATAATAATAATAATAATAATAATAATAAAGCAACCTATCCGGATTTAACTTTTTACTTTTACTTTTTACTAACTAATTTGCTCCAGTTAAAATCAACATGAAAACTTTTGTTCATCTTAATGAGTAGCAGGTAGTTTTTTGAACTGAAGACGTCTTGTCAAGACAACTAAAGTATATTTAGCATTTATCAATGCGAGCAGCTAATCCTTGTTTTTTCATCTCCATGTTTTATTTTCAAAGCTAGCTAAGTTGAAAAAAAAAAAAAAAAAAAGAGGTAATTATTATTAAAAAAGGATTATTGCTTTACATTTGCTGGCTTGATTTATGCTGCTGCTGTTGTTTTTGTTGTCAGTTATTCTGCTGTCATATGGTTCAGAGTTCATATTTTTACTGGATTATAATTGTTGATCATCACCATGTTTGAGATTTGTGTGTTGAGGTATATGTTTTTCTCACTGCAACTTTTGCAACTTGTTTGCCTGGGTGAAATTGGGTAAAATGTGTGCCTCTAGTTTTAAGAGGCAAATGATGTTCATGTCGTGTAGCTTTGACAATAAAACATGGAGATGAAAAAACAAGCAGTGCATTGCTAAATATTCTTTGACAAGAAGTTAAAAATACTACCTGTTACTCATTACATATTAGATATTATCAGAAACAAAAGTTTTTACATTGATTTTAACTGGAGCAAATTAGCTGAATGCGATAGGTTGCCTTATTTTTTAACAGTGAAACTGTAGTTACAATTATTCATGAGATCATACATGATTATAATGTGTATAACAATGCTTAATTAATACATTAAAATACTTTTATAATGCATTGTGTATAAAGGCTTCAAGTAAAGTGTTACTGATATTGTTTTATAATTATTCAATCTAAAACAATGATATTGTCATGTATATTCATTCAGAAGAACAGCATTATTCCTTTAAAAAAAATCTACACATATTTACATAATGTATCTCACTATGAGTTTAATCTGTTTTTCTTTGTGTTTGTGAATGTGTTGTGTTTGTCTCCTGCAGCTGGTCCCACAGTGAAGCCCTCAGTGTCTCTGCTGCCGCCCTCTTCTCTGCAGATCTCTGGAGACTCAGCCGCACTGCTCTGCCTGCTCAGCTCTTACTCTCCACAGGGGGCGCTGGTGAGCTGGACACTGGACGGGTCAGAGGTCACCGAGGGGGTCGTGACCAGCGCAGAGAGCCAGCGGGACGGCCGCTACAGCCGCAGTAGCGTCCTGACCCTCAGCAAAGCACGCTGGGAAAAGGGAGAGGTGTACGTCTGCAGAGTAACACATGATGGAGCTCCTCATGAGGTCTCGTTCCACAAGAGCTCTGAGTGCTGATGTTTCTCTCCTGAAGATGAGCCGTATCTGAGTGTCCTGTGTCAGGCAGGATTCACATGAGTCTAGTGCTGCAGCTGTAGTGATTTACAACTCAATACTGAAAGAGAGCTGGCGTGTCAAAGCACTGTGTGATCTTTCAATCTGCTGTAACATTCAATAAAGCTTCTCAACAAGTTCACTTTGTGTCTGACAACATCATTCAACTAACAGATGAAGATGCAGGTGCTTTTCACAAGCTTGATGTAAATGTCAAATAAAGCTCTTGGGGTTTGAACATGGTCTCTGGAGACAGAGCTGCTCTATTCTGAGAGGATCAGAATCACTCCACCCTGACAATGCAAATGGGCTTTTCAGTCTCACTGTTTGATTGGTCACATGATCTGGACTGGAACACACCAGTTTCACTTCTGCTGAAAATGTGGTGATGAAAATATATATGAAAATGTCATGAAAATCACAACTAAAACTAGTCATGTTTGTTGGTTGATGAAGAAGAGCTCTTGATCATGTCATGTTCAGTTCATAGAGCTATAAACACATTCAGAGCAGTGAAGCATGTGCCGCTCATGTAAAACACCCTCTGAATGCAAAAGACAGAAGAGAGATCAGGACGATATACATTCAGAGTCCAATAGTTTTACTGACAGGGTTAAAAGAAAGGCTTTACATCGCCAAAGCACAGTAACAGTAAATATACAGAGTCAGATACACATTTACACATCATTCTCTACAGGACACAACTGAATGATTCCTGCTGTATCAGTAGTCAATGATCTTGCTGCTCAACATTCAAACACTTGTCTATTGTTTGCTGTAGCAGTGCAGTGTACTTTCAGAAACCCTCCACCTCCCCCAGCTCCACCTGTCCAGATCTGCTATGGGGTGATTCATGTTTGCTCGTACAGCAGCAGCATGTTGTGTGTGTTTTGGCAGTGGAAAGTTCTGTACTCTACAGCAGATATAATCAACAGCAGCAGACCAAACACATTAACATTGTCATATTCATTACCACGACAAACTCTCCAAGAATTGTCATGTCAGAAATCTAGTTCAGTCATGAAACTGAAGATGGCACAGGCTTCGATCGGTCCTTTACATGCAGTCTGTAAGCAATCACATCAATACCTAATGACTCAGGCTGATTGGTCTCTGCTGATCCTGCAGCCAATGAGATCCCTTGCTCAACATTTAATAGTCTGGTTCAGTGTTTGCTGTAGGCTAGTCCTGCAGCGCTATAAGAGTTCCTCAGAAATTCAGAGACTTAAGGTAAGTCAACAATGTTTTACCATTCCAGATACAATGTTACAAACAAAATGCAAATGTTTTATTAGGGCCCGAGCACCGATGGTGTGAGGACCCTATTGTAATTGCTCAACCAATTATTCTTATTCTCTGAAATAAATCGCATTTTTGAGGGCCTAAACGTGCTCGAAAACTCATGAAACTTTGCACACGCGTCAGAAGTGGTGAAAATTTACATCTGATATGAGTTTCAGAATTAGGTGTGGCACAATGGCTCGATAGCGCCACCTACAAAATTTCAATTAAGCACCCTTCGTGCTATGTTTCACGTACAGTTATGAAATTTGGTAGACAGATGTAACAGCCCAATACCTACAAAAAAGCCACCGGGTGCAAAATCTGAAAACCCAACAGGAAGTGAGATATTTTGAATTTTCTCTGCTAAATTTTGGCAGTCTGATGTATCAATGAATATAAAGCCAAACATACACATGTTCAAAATGTTTGCTGTAGTGATGAGAGAAATTACGTTTTTGAAAACTTTTTTATTATTATTATTAATTATTGATGATTATTAATTATTAATAAATCGGTTGACGAGCATAGTTCCTGCATGTGTGCTGGGTCAGGACTATCCTCGTTCATGTCCGTGGCATGTACAGCAGAGACAGCCTGTCCAACAGCATTAAGTTCTTGTTATCAGGGACGACGTGAACCGACAGGCTTTAGATGGGAGTCTCAATCGTTCTGTTGGCACAGATGCAATCACTCGACCTGGATAACATCAGAGTATTATAATTTAGCAGAGGGATTTCTTTTAAGTTATAAAGCATAGCTTTAATTTACCAATTATGTTTTCAAAAAGAATATTAAAGAATATTACAAAACATGCAGTAGAAGAGTAATAATGCAAACAAATGTTAATAAAAAGGTTTAAATACAAACACTTTTCTCTCTTTGCTGTGGAAGTTCAGTATAAGAGGAAATGTCAGGCATCTTAGGGGGGCACTGCAGTATTGATCTGGTGAAGGAGGAGGCCATCGAGTAAAAAAGGTTGAGAAACACTACACTAGTGTCATCACATCGACACAACGTCAAAGTGACTGACAGATAGGGAACTCAGTTATGTAACAGACACGCCATCTAGTGATGAAGCATGGAAGTGCAATTAAAGTGACGGACTTTCCTGCAGTTAGATAGTACATTGTAGTGGCAAGTTTTGCAGGGCCAAGCACCACTAACATTTATATAATATACAGATTATGTTACATGCTTAGTACATCCAAATAAATAAATAATGTTTCTGAAAGGTTTGATACAACATTGTGTTGTTTGTGATCCTCCATCAGCAGCTGCAGTATCTCTCAGCTGTATCAGTGCATCACTGTGACGTCTGACTGACCAAGGTTTTTGTACCACTCTTTATCACTGTGTGAACACATATTGACTGTTTGGATAGTGGAAACTCTGACAGTAATAATCTCCTGTATCTTCAGTCTGGACTCTGTTGTGTATTGAAGTATTAAACACCAGACCGGAGTGGTTCCTTCGATGCTCTTTTATTTAACACATGCCAAACTTGTCTTTCTAGAACATATCACCTCTCGTTCTCTTTTCCAAGCAGCACTTCAACACTTCAACATTCCATGGCCACCTTGTGGTTAACTATGAACACAACATTTCCCCTCTTACTTGAAAGATTCTTCATATCACAGATTAGTATTCAAAACAAAGTTACTCTTGTAAGGTAACAAAATCACGTAAAATTACTGTGTACTTGTTAATAACTCACAACAACTTAACCAATGTAACTGACCTTGTTTTACTCTTTCTAATGCACAGTTTTAAGTATTTAAGCAATTACAACTGTTCACAAGCTCACGACATAACCAAAACAAAGATGCATGTTTTCTTTACTTTTTTTTTTCTTTCATGCATGTACAACTTCACTTCACTTCACTTTAAATCATATTCCTTCAACCACGTTGGCATTCTACGCACTCTACTACTTTTCCTGAGATTAAATGTCACTGGTGCTTGCAAGTTCTCATTCTGTGTGGTAACAGGGGCTGTAAAGCGAGCTAGTTTCGATACATTCCATTTCTTTTTGTCACTCAGAACGAAAGTACTCTTTCCGATTTGTTGCTCAATGTTCAGTGGTGGTGAGAACTGAGAAACACCCTTCTTCACATGCCCAGGTTGTTTCACTCTCACCTGGTCTCCTGGTTTGAAAGTGTGGTACTTGGTACGTCTTTTGTCAGTGTACTCTTTACTCTTGCACTGTTTGTTACTCACAGTCTCTTTCACTCTAGCACATTTGTCGCTTTTGGGGCCAACAGGAAAAACATTCAGCTTTGTACGCATTTTGCGATGATGGAGAAGCTCAGAATGTGAAACGGCTGTAGTACTGTGAGGGGTAGCTCTGTAGCTTTGCAAGAACTCAGTCACTGCATGTTTCCATGGTTTCCCCATCTGTTCCGCAGAGAGGATGCATTCTTTCAGGACTCTGTTCCACCTCTCCACAGCCCCATTGCATTGTGGAAAATAGACCGTACTACGCATGTGACTTATTCCTCTCTCCTTTAAGAATGCTGCAAACACACTGGAGAGGAATTGAGGCCCGTTATCAGTCACAACACACTGTGGATTTCCCTCTCTACTGAAAACTGATTGGAGGAATGATGTGACCACCTCAGCAGTGACATTCTGAGAAAATGCTACCTCAGGCCACTTACTATAGTAATCCACCAGACAAATGGCAAAACGGCAATCAGAAGGTCCTCTCTCGAAAGGTCCAACGATATCGATCGCTAGTTTCTGCCATGGTCCAGATGGCAGGCTGACAGGCTGAAGCGGAGCCGGTGCTGTTTTAGCCAATTTGTCATTCAATTGGCACGTTAAGCAGGAAGAGACAGCCGACTGTACTTGAGCATCCATCTGAGGCCACCAGAATAATTCACGCAGCCTCTGTTTCGTCTGGACAATTCCTTGGTGTGTCTCATGTGCTAGGCTTATCGTCTTAGAGTGCAATGTAGAAGGAACAAGAACACGATGTTCACCTCTCCTCACTAGCACACCATCCACACACAGTTCATCACGAATGCGAAAGAAGGGCACCAGAACAGGATCCAGGTCACAGCATTTTTTCGGCCAGCCCTGCCCGATTCGCAAGCGCAGCTGGGTTAACTCAGGACAAGCTTCCGAAGCAGCCATGAAATCCTCGACAGACAATGTAGGCAGTCCAGTAACGAAAGCAACCATCTCTGGTTCCACAGCAGCACTATCATTTCCTGTCGGTAATGGCAGCCTGGATAGACAATCTGCAGCACAATTAAGACGTCCAGGTCGGTAGATGACGTCATATGTGTAGCAAAGCAAGCGTGCCGACCACCGGGCGACCCGCATACCGGCCCGGCCAATGCCTTTGGTTGCCAATAGTGTAGTGAGCGCACAATGATCAGTTCTGAGCGTAAAGTGTCGACCCCACAAATACGGCCGCCATTTTTCTACGGCCCAGACACAAGCCAACGCCACCTTCTCGACCGTAGAATATTTCCTTTCGGCAGCAGTAAGGGTTCTAGAAGAAAACGCTACAGTTCTCTCTACACGGTCTGGGTGTATTTGTGTCAAACCCCCCCCCAATCCATAGTCAGAAGCGTCAGTCGACACTATAGTGGGGAGGGAAGGGTCAAACAACGCAAGCACCTGACTTCCAGAAAGCAGTTCTTTCAGCTCTTTGAAGCTGCGTTCAGCAGACACAGTCCATTCAAATTTAGAAGTTGACGCATCTCTAAGTAGCGCACGCAACGGCTCAGCAACAGAAGCGAAGTTCGGCAAGAACTTGCTGTACCATGAAATCAGTCCCAGAAATGAGCGCAAGGAAGCAACATCGTGTGGCGCAGGAGCCTCAATGATCGCGGACTTGTGTTCCTCATCTGGGAAAATTCCATGTTTGGAAATGACATGTCCAAGGAATTTTAAGGATGACTGGCTGAACGTACACTTGTCCCAGTTCAGTTGTAGTCCTGCGTCTGACAAGCGCTGCATGACTGAGCGCAGCGTCGCATCATGACTTTCCTGGGTGGCACCGTATACTATAATATCATCCAGGTAGTTCCTCACCCCACGTATGCCTTTCAGGACAGTTTCCATCATTTTTTGAAACGCAGATGGCGCGGAAGCAAGGCCATATGGAACCCGGCAGTACCTGAAGAGACCATCATGCGTAATAAACGCGGTGATGTCCTGGCACTCCTCGTGTAAGGTAAGCTGATGGTAAGCAGCCGCTAAGTCAATTGTAGTGAACACTGATGTGCCTCTTAAGTCACTCAACAGTTCGTCCATATGCGGCAGAGGGTGGCTGTCAACAATTTACCTCCTTTCTTCGTGGTGACAACAATAGGCGAAATCCATGGGGAAGAATCTATTTTCTCAATTATGCCATTTTGCAGTAATGAGTCCAGTTCTGCAGAAACAGCTTGTCGAACGGAGAATGGAAGTCGACGAAGCTTCTGTCGAACTGGAGTAGCATCAGGTTTGACTGTAGGCTTATGAACAAAGCCTTTCACGCACCCCACAGAAGCATCTTGAGCAGAAATAGTTTCACCAACGAGTGCATGTAGGTCGTTAGGGGCAGTAACAGTACCAAAGTGAAAAGAACAGTTCAAGGCTCGAATTAGGTCCATGCCCATCAAAGCAGAGCCACCTTTCACAACGTAAAAACAAGCGGTGGTTACCTTTTCATTCAGTGAAACGTCCGCATGTAAACATCCTAGTACGGGGATATCCTCTTTCATGTACGTAACCAGTTTCACTTTGGGAGCAGTAAGTGAACAATCCGAAAAGTGTCGTTTGTACACAGCCACAGGCAGGATTGACACTGAAGAGCCTGTGTCCACGACTAATTCAGTCTCAATAGAAGCACCATTTGCCGTTGTAACATGAACATTGCACAAAAGTTTGTCTGCAGAGGTATTTACAGTATCAGTCAAAAGAACAACCACGTCCGGGACCACTTCCCGAACGTCCTTAGAAGAACGGCAAACTTTAGAAAAATGTCCGGTCTTACCACAAGTACGGCATTTGGCTCGAGCAGCTGGGCAATTGGCAGCATTAGCGAGGTGATTTGTAGCTCCGCAACGGTAACACGCGCGATTTGCGCGCCGTGTAGTATCAGCCACAGATTTTGCTCCGTTAGAATGTGCATCACGCTTCTTCCGATGAAAGGGTTTAGAAGCTACGGCCTGAACTGCACTTTGTGCCGTGAGCACGTCCGAATTAGAGAGCGCTTGTTCCACCTGACATGCAATAACAATAGCGGTGTCAAGTGTCAATGATGGTTCAAGCAGGAGTCTGTCTCGCACTGCTGGAGCATACGATCGTTCGACCAGCTGATCGCGCAGCATTTCACTTTCCATGTCACCATAAGCACATGATGAAGATAAGTCCCGCAAAGCAGACAGGAACTGTGAAATGGTCTCATCAGCGCGTTGAGAACACTGGCGGAAGCAATGTCGAGCGACCACAACATTCACCTTTGGGACAAAATGATCCTCCAACGCTGACATTGCCTCTGCAAATGTAGTTCCAGTATTAGGAAACGTGTAAAACAGCCTCTGGCCTTCAGTCCCCAAACTGTGTAGTAGAATAGCACGTTTCCTGGCATCCGGCCATGAGTCTCCTGTAGCATTAATAGCAAGCAAGTAATTTTCGAACATTTTTCGCCAGGTAGCAAAAGGAATCGCAGGCTCTCCACTGCATGGCAGAAAAGATGCAGGCGTAGGCACGGAAACCATCGTCGCCAATTGTTGTGTATTGAAGTATTAAACACCAGACCGGAGTGGTTCCTTCGATGCTCTTTTATTTAACACCTGCCAAACTTGTCTTTCTAGAACATATCACCTCTCGTTCTCTTTTCCAAGCAGCACTTCAACACTTCAACATTCCACTGCCACCTTGTGGTTAACTATGAACACAACACTCATGTTGAGAGAAATAAAGTGCAGAGGTGTTGTGTGTGAATGATGGTTATTGTATAGACTAAATGTGAATATGCATTTACTCTTCTCACTTACACAAAATCAGAGTCAGTATTCCTCAAAATGAATAAAAACAGTGAAATGCAATATTGAAATGTATTTATTTTTAATTTTTTTTGCTGAAGTAAGAGTGTTGAACTTTCTTCTCCTGCATCCTATTCTTCTGCAATCCAGAATGGCAGCACAGCCTAAAGGTTTGTCTGAGCTGCGCCCTCTACTGTACAGCTGGGAATTTGCATTTCCTTCAGCCTGAGGCTTATTCATTTCACTTTTGGTGTGAAATGAAACTTTTTTGTTGTTATTAAAAACAAGCAAGCCCAGCCCAGGTGAGAAAAAGTAACACAAAAGTAATGTAATGCATTACTTTCCACAATTAGTCACTTTTTTAGGGAGTAACGCAATATTGTAATGCTGAGGATGTGCAGATGAACGTCCATCTCTGTGTCCACATTCAGTCATGTGACCAGTTTGACTGACAGTTTGACTCTGGCTTTAATAACACAACTGTGATTGGTTTATTTATCATCAGCACTGAGAAATTTATGAGGAATCATGTGACCAAGTCTCTGCTACATAATGTGAAATTTACATACATACTATTTACTATATCAGAAAAATATTGTGACAAGCAGGGCGGGGCGAGAGCCGTGAGAGAACAGCACCAGGCCGGTGGACTGATTGCTAAGGAGCGTCACCTTCACACTGCACCGATCTCGTATCTCTCACGGAGGAGCGACGACAGTGAAGGATGAGAGAGGACCAGGCCTGGACTTTATGTTATGCTTTATTTATGTTTGTGTTTGTTCATTTTACTTTCGTTTTGTATTTGTTTATTTTGTATTAAAGTAATGTTGAACGTTTGCCGGTTCCCACCCTCCTTCTTCCCACAACAATGAACTGTTACAAATATCTATGAACTTTAAGGGAGTTAACTAGTTAGCTGAGGTTCGGGAGCGGGGCCGCGCCTCAACCAATCACCTGACTTCTCAAATCCTACAGTACTGTTTGTCTTGTTCTCTTGAACCCTCCCTTCCCCTCCCTCTCTCTCATCCATTCAACCATCCTTATCATCCCCTCTTCTCTTCCTTTCCAGGTTGTATCGGGGTCCTAATCACTCAGATCAACCTGACTATCATCCCTTTCCCTTCCCCTTCATCCTCTCCCTATTCATCCCTAACTTTCTTCAGAAAATAATTCTCCAACATTCATGGTTGTGGTGTGGTCATATTAAAATCACACTTTCAAACTCCAAAAATTACAAACAAAAAAAGTTGAATGAATGAATGATCATGTGTATCTCAGCAAGTTTTTATCAGATGTGCTTCAGTAATTTCCACAGTCGCTTTGGGATCATGCAGGTTTTCCTGAACTTTGGTGTGTATTACAAGGGACAAGAGAAGAAAAAGGAAGAAAAGGATATGAAACAGATAAACAGTTCATTGTTCTGTATTGGGGTAAAACACAACTGCATCTAGCAGAAACAAACACATCC
This sequence comes from Ctenopharyngodon idella, assembly GCF_019924925.1. Classification (NCBI taxonomy): domain Eukaryota; kingdom Metazoa; phylum Chordata; class Actinopteri; order Cypriniformes; family Xenocyprididae; genus Ctenopharyngodon; species Ctenopharyngodon idella. The sequence goes on along the minus strand of NC_067243.1, from coordinate 586,654 downwards.
TTACTGTAATGTGGGCGACAAACCCCGCTGTTAACAAACACTAAACCTGCGACTGCTTCATCTCCATTTATAACCTGATCTCCAGTAATTATTTGAGTCATACACGACTGTTTCTTCAACATCAAACTTTTTAAAATGTGAAATGGGTTTATTTATTTATTGTTCCTTTTAGTAATAACAAGGTCTTATTGAACTTTCCCAGTGTATCTCCAGAAACAAGAGAAGCAGTGGATTCCAGTAACATGAAGCTCCTGTGAGGACGCTGAACATCTGCTGATGGAGCTGCTCTATTCTGAGAGGAACAGAATCACCTGATGATCAAATATGAGTTTCACTGTCCACACTTTATTCTCTGAAATGAGTCAGAAGAGTTGGACTAATGGAGAGATGAGGTTTGTTCATGTTCATCAGTTTATAATGAAACACTGTCAGTGTCTGAAGCCTCTGGACTGCTGAGATCGTCCTTGACTCGGTTAGAGAGTAAGAGCTCCAAGAGTTCAATCCACAAAACTATTAATGATACGCTGGATTCAGAAAACAGGTCACGTCTGTGAGCAGTTGTGTTTGTATGAATGAATGAGGGTGAGTGTGGTCTGAAACAATGACAAATTATGTAAATTAGACACAAATATGAACAATCCTTCTGTTAAACTGTTACAGATATTAAACATTTCCCATCATAAACATAAATGAATAAATGAATCAACCATCATGTGAACTTCACTGACACTTCCACATATATCATGTAGTGTGACAAAGTAATCTTAATCTGAAATCACATACTCTCTTCAGTAGGCACTTATTTTGATCAATTACTTCACGATCGCTAAAAAAGTATGTTCTGTATAGTATGAGTGTGTATGAATGTAATCTGGACGTACTACATCTGCCATGTTGTCATTATCTTCAGTATTACTCAGAAGTCTTTCAAATATAATTAATTCGAAGTGATGGTGCTTTATGTAACGTTGTCTAGCGTACGATCCTGTTTGACATTTGTGCTGGCTACTGTTTACAGGCCACCAGGACACCATACAGACTTTATCAGAGAAAAAATCAGACTGTGAATTCAGACATACTTCTGTTGTAACATACTGTTTTTCGCCTACTATATAGAGAATGTGAAGAATGATTTTGGATGCAGCCACAGTCTTAAAGGAAAGGTGTGTAGACCTCAGTTATGTAAAAGACATGTGACCCTCTAGTGGTGAAGTATGGAAGTCCAATTAAAGGGATTGACTTTCCTACAGTAAATAATACAGATAATATTGTAGTGTAAAGTTTTGCAGGTACGAGCACCACTCACATATTCTCCAGATTTTAGTCCAGTTTAGTATAAGGGATATAAGATTGTATGTTACATGTTTATTAAATACATCATAATAAATAAAGTTTCTGAAAGGTTTGATTCACCATTGTGTTGTTTGTGATCCTCCATCAGCAGCTGCAGTATCTCTCAGCTGTATCAGTGCATCACTGTGACGTCTGACTGACCGAGGTTTTTGTACCACTCTTTATCACTGTGTGAACACACCACCACTGCTGTGGTAACTCTGACAGTAGTAATCTCCGGTATCTTCAGTCTGGACTCCACTGATGGTCAGAGTGAAATCAGTTCTGGATCCACTGCCACTGAATCTAGATGGAGTTCCTGACTGGAGGCTGTTCACTCTATAAATCAGGAGTTTAGGAGCTTCTCCAGGTTTCTGTAAGTACCAGGACAGACAGGGTGTAGGACTACAGCCTGTTAAAGGAGTGCTGGCGCTGCATCTCATCACAACAGTTTCTCCTGGTGTGACTGTATGAACTACAGGAGTTTGAGTAACTGTGATCTGTCCACTGGAGCCTGAAAGAGAAATGAATAGGATTTAAATTAAAAGTACATCAAGAAAATAGAAAAATCATGTGTCATATTAGAAATAGATGTCATATTCATAAAATATAAAACTTTAGTATTTTTAGTTATAAGCAAGTCAGAGTTTCACTGTATACCTGATATACAGATCAATGTCCAGATGAAGAAGGTGATTTTGTTCATTGTTGTTCTTTTGTCTTGTGTGATGATGAAGATTGTGTTCTGTTCTGCTCTCAGTCATGAAGTGTTAAACTCACAGCACTATAAACACTCTCAGAGCACTGAAGCATGTGTGACAATGCAAAGTGACTCTCTCTATTTAAATCATGTTCTCTTGTGCTTTGGAGGAATGTAGCCGTTTTCACAACTCATGAAATATATTTCTTTAAACAGTGTTATATCAGCACATGATAAAAGAATGAATGAGAAATATAGGATATTGTCACATGTATAAACGATCCAAAAAGAGCAGAATGCACAATGAAGATACCTTCAATGAAACAAACATTACTTCAGTAGAAGATGAAGAACAGAGGAGAACTCAGGGTTTAAATACACAGAGGAAGAGAATTAACTGAAACAGAACAGGGCCGTATTTATCAAGAATTGACTTAAGAGTAAAACAATTCTTGACTCAAAGCTGCGCTTAAAACTTAGTTATCAAGCACGAACACAAGCATGTAATCCGCTATTGTTGTTGTTGTTGCTGTTACGTGACGTAGCGATGTCTGACTAGGGTCGAGACGTGGGGGGATGACATCATTGTTTCACTAAATATACGGATTGGCTGTTCACACAAAAACACAAGGGTGCCAAGATGCCGGATCCGTCTGGACAAAACGCTGATGCAATACAACATTTTTTTACATATACAGCTAAACACGTCTGGTATTTATCAATATGGATGTGAGCGGTGGATACGATCAAATCTCGTGTCAGGTCTCAGCTCGTGTACGCAAGTTTTTGAGTTCGTGTGAACTATGTGAGCGTAGGGTGACCAGATTTCTCATGGTGGAATATGGGACGGGTGAGCAAGGGGTGGCCAATATGACCATATTTTTATTTCACTATATATATATATATATATATATATATATATATATATACACACACAAACAAATTACAAACAATACAACAAATACGATAGAGATACAAATTAAATAAACTTGTTTACAGTGGGTTTATTTACCATGTATAAATGTATTTAACATGTTGTTTTATTAACATTAATGATAGACAAATATTTAATTAGGCTACTGTCCCTTTAAGACCGAATCCATGGATGTAATATTTAATATACTGACACATATCCTGTTTTCACCCACCTGTTTACGTCCACTTAAGCCATAACCGACTGTATTTACGTGAGATACTCCATACGATGGACATTTTGACAACTATGTGTGCATTTGATCATTCAGGCTCAATGAGAACTGATCGCGCGCTGTCCGAGAGAACTGGGATCGCGCGCGAGAGAGAATGATTGGGCTGTCTGTGCGTGACAGAACAGTCTACTGCTACTCATTCTGTGATCACCCAGTTGTAGGGTCATTCTACAGAAACGTCCACTTTTGGTATTTGGTATTTCTTTTTTTTTTTAACATTTAAACTTAATGTGGCCTATTAGATTACCCTTTGACTTTATGAATACACATAAATGACAGCTTAATGATTTTTTTTTTTTTTTTTTGTGCATTTATTTAAAGACCGCATGTACCATGTTTTTGTCACTGGTGTTATCTTACTTCTCTGGCAATTTTAAAGTTTTTTATGAAATATTATTTCTCTTTTTTTTTTTTCAGCACATGCAGTCAGAGTTACAGAAAAATAATGATAATGCAAAAAATAATGTAACCCAGACAGTCCATAGAAAAAAAAAAAATCTTTTTGGCATATTTACCCTTCTAGTAAAACTTTTATATGTGAAAAAAAAAAGAGGCAGAGATAAAAAAATTCAGAGAAATAAAATGTTTTATTAATTATATTAATATATTAGTATGCAAATTACTGCAGAAAAATATACCTCAATCCATCAGAGTTTAAAAGTGATGATAGATAAGAAGTGGATGAGAAGATAAGAAGTTGAAGATCCAAATTCAGTCTGGGGGACTCGCCATCTTTCTTTTCCATCAGCGCGGCTTGATGAATCCACATCATGCACGTAAATCACAGCAGAAAAACTTCTACACGTACAACAAAAACTGGCCTGTACACACAGGATAACGTTTTTAGAAAACTCATTTTTAAATATATATATATATATATATATATACACAGTATCTCACAAAAGTGAGTACACCCCTCACATTTTATCAACCATTTTATTATATGTTCTCAAGTGAGTAGACAATGTGCAGCTTGTATAGCAGTACAGATTTACTGTCCTCTGAAAATAACTCAACATACAGCCATTATTGTCTAAATAACTGGCAACAAAAGTAAGTACACTCTAAGTGAACATGTCAAAACTCTGTCCAAAGTGTCAATATTTTGTGTGAGCATCATTGTTATTTAGCACTGCATTAATCCTCTTGGGCATGGAATTCACCAGAGCTGCACAGGTTGTTGCTGGGATCCTCTTCCACTCCTCCATAATGACATTATGGAGCTGCTGGATGTTAGACACATGGCACTTCTCCACCTTCTGCTTGAGGATGCCCCACGGGTGCTCAATAGGGTTCTGGAGATATACTTGGCCACTCCATCACCTTCACCTTCAGCTTCCTCAGCAAGGCAGTTGTCGTCTTGGCGGTGTGTTTGGGGTCATTATCATGCCGTTCAGCCCAGTTTCTGAAGGGAGGGCATCATGTTCTGCTTCAGAATGTCACAGTACATGTTGAGATCCATGTTTCCCTCAATGAACTGTAGCTCCCCAGTACCAGCAGCAATCATGCAGCCCCAGACCATGATGCTACCATCACCATGCTTGACCGTAGGCAAGACACAGTTTTCTTGGTACTCCTCACCAGGGCGTCGCCACACATACTAGACACCATCTGAGTCAAACAAGTTTATCTTAGTCTCATCAGACCACAGGACATGGTTCCAGTAATTCATGCTCTTGGACAGGTTGTCTTCAGCAAACTGTTTGCGGGCTGTCTTGTGAGCCAGCTTCAGAAGAGGCTTCCTTCTGGGACGACGGCCATGCAAACTGTCTTGTTGCAGTGTGCGGCGTATGGTCTGAACACTGACAAGCTGACCTTCCGCTTCTGCAACCTCTAATGCAATGCTGGCAGCACTCGTGCATCTGTTTTTTGAAGCCAGCTTCTGCACCTGACGCACAGCACAAGGTCTCAACTTCTTTGATTCAACTTCTGTGGCCTGTTCCAAGTGGAACCCGTCTTGGAAAACTTCTCTCTATGACCCTGGCCGTTGTGCTGTAACTCAGTTTCAGGGTGTTACCGATCTTCTTATAGCCTAGGCCATCTTTGTGGAGAGCAACAATTCTAATTCTCAAATCCTCAGAGAGTTCTTTGCCATGAGGTGCCATGTTGAACATCTAGTGATCAGTATGAGAGAATTGTACTCAAAGCACCAATTTTTAACTGCTCTAATACAAGATACACACATTTGTATGGTCCTGTCAAGCAGACAAAAACATGAACATGATGAATAGGACATGTGGCTTTGCATGGTTAAACAACATATAACTGTTATCACTTAGGGTGTACTCACTTTTGTTGCCAGCTATTTAGACAATAATGGCTGTATGTTGAGTTATTTTCAGAGGACAGTAAATCTGTACTCCCATACAAGCAGCACATTGACTACTCTAAAATATATCCAAGTTTCATTTCTATAGTATTGTCCCTTGAGAAGATATACTAAAATGGTTGCTGACATGTGAGGGGTGTACTTAATTTTGTAAGATCCTAAAGAGCCAGAGAATGTGTGCTGCATGAAGTCAGAACAGGTAAAGTTTAGTTTAATTACGGTTATAACTTGTCATGTTATCACCTTGCTTTTATGACATGCTATTGCATTTGTGTTATGTACTGTATTGCAATAACATGGCCTCGCCCCCTTTCTTGTGTGTTCTCAGGGCGGGGTTTATGTAAATTGTAGGGTTAGAGATGTTACCAATCCAGGAAGAAGCTCGTTGTAGTCCCTACCAGCCGTTTGTTGTAGTCCTTAAACAGAATTCTTTAAAAGAAAATATCTCCCTTTGCTTTGAACTTTGAGCATCGTAACTTTGCAGATGTTGTTTATGCTCAAACAGCAACATTACACACTAACTAAAGATAAAAAGTCAAATCATAATCAACCACTGCTTTAAGAAATGCGCATTGTGCAATAAATAAATACTCCAAATAGAGTTTAATTATAATTTTATATCAGTAAGTTCTAAATGATATGTTAATAAATATGTTAACGGATTTGAAGGATACTTAGTTTGAAATAAATGTATTTTAAATAGATTTTGGTATTGTCACAGACACGCCAGGCTCCACCATCAGCCAATCACAGCGCACTCCCCTCATTTTGCTGTTGCACATTTATCCTGTATTTGCTTTACTGTCTCTTTATATCATAATCGCTGTATTTATGATGTTAGAACATTGTTAAGGGTTTCTGTCATAATGTGCATCAGTGTGATTAGTGAATTTTCCTTTAAAGTGCTGCTTTTAACCATTGAATTTGCACACGTGTCTTTCTATGCAGGAATGAGAGAGTAGGGCTTCTGATGTGTGTAAACTAATCTTACCTCAAAGTTTATGATTATTAATTATTGATGATTACTAATTATTTATAAATCGGTTGATGAGCATAGTTCCTGCATGTGTGCTGGGTCGGGACTATCCTCGTTCATGTCCGTGGCATGTACAGCAGAGACAGCCTGTCCAACAGCATTAAGTTCTTGTTATCAGGGACGACGTGAACTGACAGGCTTTAGATGGGAGTCTCAATCGTTCTGTTGGCACAGATGCAATCACTCGACCTGGATAACATCAGAGTATTCCCTGACTGCCCCAACACAGAGGGTAGTGAGGGTGGAGCTGGCAGTAAAAGATGCCTTCCACAACTTTGAGCTCCTCATGCACCTCTGGGCAGAACGCTCAGTGCAGGGTGGAGGGTCCACATGAGCACAATGTTTGCAGCAGCCCGGGCAAACACAGCAGAAATCTCAGCGTCAGACTCAGTCTATGCAGCCACCCCTGATGGTGAGGCCCAGGTGAATCTTCCACTTCAGAAAGAAAAAAAAAAGAAAAAGATTCCCCTGATGCTGGCGAACAGGACCACACCAAGAACGATAACTATAAAGATAACGATAAAGTTCTAAAAATAGTTCTAAATATAAAGGAATAGCACTGTCCACACCACAGCTATAACGATATACAGAAACGATATAATTAAGATCACTTACAGAAATATTTTTTTTTCCAGCCATTGAATGATAAAACACTGACAGCCAATCAGAATCCGTTCTAATTCAAGGGCTCGCGCATTTAAAATGGCAGACGACTTTGTGGATGTAACGATGGGTCGACAGAATGTGGATCCATTTGCAGCTAGTTTATTAAAAGTACTTACAGAGTAGACAGGGCAAAGGCAGAGGCATAAACAGTAACAGGCAATGGTCGGGGCAGGCGGCAGACAAACAGAGTCAGGGTACAGGCAAGGATCAGGGCAGGCAGCAAACAATCACAGTCCAGGAAACAGGCAAAGATCAGGGTAGGCAGCAAAGGGTCGCAGGGAATAAACAGTCCAATCGGTAACAGATAAACAGTCCACAGAAAAACGCTCAGAAATGATCACCTCGGCAAATCAAGACTTCGCAATGAGGTGGTGTGTGTGTAAGTCCTTTATAGTCCAGGTAGTGTGCTAAGCTGTATGTGGCAACTGGTGATTGGTGTGGAGTGTGCATGTGATTGGCAAGGAGGATTATGGGAAATGGAGTCCAGGAACTGACAGGAACAGACAGTGATCGTGACAGTGGAGAATTTAATCGCAGAGGTCCAGAAAAAGCCACCACTGTTTGAAGTCAAAAAACGAGATCCTAATACCAGGCTAGCAAACAGTGTAATATAAAATTACCTCAGGTATCCAGTGCTAGTTTCGACAACATTGTCCTGCTTCCTTTGAAGTTGCAGTGAAAGAGACTAGGTGTTGTTTTTATTCCACTATATTGACTTTGTCAGCTAAATTCACTGTTGGATTAGGTCGGCACTGCAGTTTTGATTTGGTGAAGGAGGAGGCCATCGAGTAAAAAAGGTTGAGAAACTTTCCTGCAGTTAGATTACATTGTAGTGGCAAGTTTTGGAGGGCCAACCACCACTAACATTTATATAATATAAAGAATGTGCTACATGCTTAGTACATCAAAAAAATAAAAATAAAATAATAATAATAATAATAATAATAGTAATAATATAAAATAAATAAATAATAATAGTAATGTTTTTGAAAGGTTTGATACACCATTGTGTTGTTTGTGATCCTCCATCAGCAGCTGCAGTATCTCTCAGCTGTATCAGTGCATCACTGTGACGTCTGACTGACCGAGGTTTTTGTACCACTCTTTATCACTGTGTGAACACACAGCTACTAGGACAGTGTTCACTCTGACAGTAATAATCTCCTGTATCTTCAGTCTGGACTCCACTGATGGTCAGAGTGAAATCACTGCCAGATCCACTGCCACTGAATCTAGATGGAGTTCCAGTATAACGGCTTGTTGCTTCATATATGAGGAGTTTAGGAGCTTCTCCAGGTTTCTGTAAGTACCAGGCTAAACGATAACCACCATTCACTCTACTGCTGGTTTTACAGTTTATTCTGACTTCTTGTCCTGGTTGAGCTGTTATTGATGGACTCTGAGTTACAGTGTACTGTCCTCTACACTCTGAGAGAAAAAAATAAAAATAAAATTATAAATTCTAAAAATTCTTATCTAAAATTATAAACATTTAATATTTCAAGAGAATAATTTATATATAATATATTTTAAAGGAATTATTAATCATTATGACTATTTTACTACAAACCTTGAGCAAACAGTGTGAGAGTCCAGATGAAGAAGGTGATTTTGTTCATTGTTGTTCTTTTGTCTTGTGTGATGATGAAGATTGTGTTCTGTTCTGCTCTCAGTCATGAAGTGTTAAACTCACAGCACTATAAACACTCTCAGAGCACTGAAGCATGTGTGACAATGCAAAGTGACTCTCTCTATTTAAATCATGTACTCTTGTGCTTTGGAGGAATGTAGCAGTTCCCTTTCATGGGAACTGACGACGCTACGTCATATGACGTTATGGGAACCTTCTGCGTGATTGCGTCGTGAAGCACTCTTGTATCTAACCAATGATGAGACGAGACGTCAGAGGCGGGTGACGTCACGGACCAGGAAACTATAAAGCATACCCAGAACAAAGAACGCTAGCTTCTGTTGTCTTCAGCAAGCGCTCTGTGTTATCGTGTGTCTTATTTGGTGTTGTTTGTCTTATTACATAAACGAGTCACAATCTCTTCGTCTGAGGACAAGAGTATCTCACACCAATCCATATATTTATATATAAAAAAGACACGTATTATGGCGAAAAACAGCAGTTGAATGGGAGTTGAGCATGCCCAGGCAGCTCTTGAGGGAGCTGTCTGTGCGCATTGTAAAAAACTCACTCTCAGGACACTGTGTTCCTGTGTTCCCCGCGGATCGGGTCCCGCTTCTGCTGAGGCAGAGCGGAGGCTCCATTCGTGGGGTTCACAATTGGATCTGACAGAGTGGTTAGAGACGGGCGCCGCCCTTTCTCTGCCCTTACCTGCCAGGTTCAGTGCCGTCTCCCAGGTGGAAGCACGCTCTGCGGTTTCTTCCCCCGGATTGAGGCACCGGTATTTCACATGTCCAGCTCTGAGGAGGTGGAAATTGTGATATCGATCTGAGGACTCGCCACCTCATACACATTTCGTGTTTCAAAATCACACGTTTATAACAAATCAATAGTGAACAGCAGTTTGAATCGCGTTTCCCCCTGTGCTACACTATAAAGCGAGTGGGGATACACGTGGTTTATGTGTTGTTTGCTGGGAGTGGAGCATGCACGTCAGCTCACAACTGACAGTGAGCAGTGTTCGTTCATCAAAATGTCCCGAAGAGAAGCATGCACTAGCGGGAGTTTTTTAGCTCCACTCCTGTTGGCTTTATTCTCGAGGGAATAAAAGTCTAACGCAAGGCTCGGATCTCGCGCTTGCCGAGGCAGCGCGTGGATTGAGTTTTCATTAAAGAATATATAGCTCGGATCTCGCGTCGCCGAGGCAGCGCGTAGATTAAGTCTGCAAGAGAGAATATACGGCTCGGGTCTCGCGTTTGCCGAGGCTGCGCATAGATCACGTGTCCGTAATTTTATATATATATATATATATATATATATTATATATATATGTATTTATATTTGGAGGGAGCTGAGTAGACGGGAGTCTCCCTTTCTCTCTTTCCCTAAAATACCTTGCGAATTATTACGAGCTATAATTCTTTTGTATTCTAAATATATTCAGCCTGTTCAAAAAAATCTGGCTGCATTTAATTTGAGGATTAGATGAAATATTGAATACATTAAAATGCATTAAATTCTGAGGAATTTAAAAGAAAATAAAGGAGACCGTTCTGCCAACCCTGCCACCTCGTGTGCTTCAGGGCGCAGTGGTTTCCAGTGTTCCTCCAAGAAAGAGGAGGGTTGTAGAGCGGTCAGTTCAGATGTTCCCTGCCGGCTCGCCGTTTCAGGGCACTGGTCTGACCGTTCATCCAAAGAAAGTGTCGCCACCCGTGCTCCCCCGCAGAAAGCTTGGGGACAGGGACAGGCGACACAGCTGAAGTCTTTGTGGGGTAACACAGATCTGCGGACTGTAATTATCACCAAGAAGGCTTCGAAGAGGTCCTGATGCCAGTGGCGAGGGACATTGGAGGGCAGCCCCCTCCAGAGAGGGTCGGGTATTAAAATACTTGGTACCCATCCCTTTTTGGCGCCCTCAGGGGGCCGTTCTGCTAACCCTGCCAGCCAGTGTGCTTCAGGGCGCAGCGGTCTCCACTGACCCTCCGAGGAGGGCCGGTCATCACTTGATTCGGCTGTTCCTTGCCGGTCCGCCGTTTCAGGGCGCCGAATTAAGTGCTCAAAAAACACCAGAGGCCAGTCTCGAGAGACTGGTTCCCTTAGTAAATTTTCTGGCAGAATGGAAACTTCTCCCAAATATTTCAAAATGGGTGCTGCTCACAATAGAAAAGGGTTACAAATTCGGGTCTCGCCCGCCCCAGTTTATTGGGGTCCTTCCCACAGTGGTGGCCCCCGAGCAGTCTCTGGTAATGGAACAAGAGGTTATGACGCTCTTGCAAAAAGGAGCTATAGAAGGGGATCTCCTCCCAGCAAGCTGTCAGGGTTTTATAACCAGTGCTTCATTGTTCCAAAGAAGGATGGAGGATTATCCCACAGATCAGGTCCGAGGACTGGTTTGTTGCGATAGACCTGAAAGATGCTTACATTCATGTATCCATCCATCCTCAACACAGGAAGTTCCACAGGTTTGCTTTCGGGGGCAAAGCTTACCTGTACAGGGTTCTTCCCTTTGGCCTTATCACCCCGCACATTTACGAAGTGCGTGGATGCAGCTCTGGCTCCACTGAGACTCCAGGGCATCCGCGTACTGAACTATATCGACGACTGGTTGATTATAGCTCAAACAGAACATCTGGCAGTTCAACATCGAGATGTTGTTCTGTCACACATGAAGAGGCTTGTGCTGAGGCTCAATGCCAAGAAAAGTGTGCTGGTTCCGGCTCAAATTACCAACTACTTAGGGGTAGTTTGGGACTCCACCACGATGCAGGCACATCTGTCTCCTGCTCGTGTGAGTTCCATTCTTAATGCCGTGAATGGGGTGAAACTAGGCCAGTCACTCACTGTTAAACAGTTTCAAAGACTGTTGGGTCTCATGGCAGCTGCGTCCAACGGGATACCTTTTGGCCTGCTGCACATGAGACCCTTGCAGTGGTGGCTCAGGACCAAGGGGTTTCTCCGAGGGGAAATCCTTTTTGCACGATCAAAGTCACGCGGCGATGCCTTCGTGCTCTGGTCGTGTGGAAAAAGCCTTGGTTTCTGTCCCAGGTACCTGTGTTGGTGGGTCCTTGTCGTCGCGTAATGCTTACGACGGATGCTTCCCTCACGGGCTGGGGGGCGATCATGAGTGGTCGCTCAGCTCAGGGTCTCTGGGAGGACCATCAGAGTTCCTGGCACATAAATCGGCTGGAAATGATGGCGGTATTTCTTGCAGTAAAATACTTCCTCCCAGACCTGAGGGCCCATCACATGTTGGTCCACACGGACAACATGTCGGTGGTCTCATATCAACCATCAGGGGGGTCTGCGGTCTCGCCAACTATGCAATTGGCCCGTTGGATCCTCCTGTGGGCCCATGGGAAGCTCCTCTCACTGAGAACAGCTTATATCCCAGGGCATCAAACGTGGGAGCAGACGCCCTGTCGAGGCAGGGGCCGAGGCCCGGGGAATGGAGACTCCACCCTGAGGTGGTGGAGCTCACTTTGGAAAACTTTGGTCGAGCGGAAGTCGACCTATTTGCTTCAGGGGAATCAACCCAGTGTCCACTGTGGTTCTCCCTATCTCATCCAGCACCATTGGGTCTGGATGCCATGGTATAGACGTGGCCGAGGCTGCGTCTGTATGCATTTCCCTGTTCGCTCTGCTCCCGGGAGTTCTGGAGAAAGTACGCCAGGAAGGGGTCAGTCTAATATTGATAGCCCCGTACTGGCCAACCAAAATATGGTTCTCAGACCTACTGTCACTTCTAGATGGCTCCCTGATGGAGCTTCCTCTCAGGCAGGACCTCCTGTCTCAAGCGGGCGGCATGATAATTCATCCACGCCCAGAACTACGGAGACTGTGGGCCTGGCCTCTGAGGGGGCCAGGCTCATAGATGCTGGTCTCCCAACTGAGGTTGTGGAGACCATACTCCACTCCAGAGCTCCCTCCACGAGGAAGTTGTATGCGTATAAATGAAAACTGTTCTCTACTTGGTGTAGACAAAGCAATGTGGACCCTGTCCACTCTTCTATTAGCAATTTCTCGAATGTTTTTATCCCCTTCAACCTTGAAGGTTTATGTTGCGACCATTTCGGCCATGCTCCTCTGGGGGATTCCTCGGTAGGTCGAGACCCCCCTTTTTTATACGCTTCCTCCGTGGTACTCTGAGGCTGAGGCCTTCAGTACGTACAAGGACTCCGGCCTGGGACTTGGCCGTGGTATTAGAAGGGTTAGCTGAGGCTCCCTTCGAACCACTAGAGGAAGTTTCAGAGAAACTCCTCACCCTAAATACCGTATTTCTACTGGCTATTTCATCTCTTAAAAGAATAGGAGATCTTCAAGCACTTTCAGTTGCTCCTTTGTGTTTGGAATTCGCACCTGGAATGGTCAAAGCGTTCCTGCACACTAGACCAGGCTATGTGCTTAGGTCCCCACCAACGTCCCGGGTCCCATCGTACTTCAGGCCTTCTATCCTCCTACATTTACAACTTCGGATCAGGAGAAACTCAATCTGCTCTGCCCAGTGAGGGCTTTAGATGCATATGTCCACAGAGCTGCCCTGTGGAGTAAAAAAGATCAATTGCTTGTGTGTTACGGGTCTCCTAAGAAAGGAGGCCCAGCATCTAAGCAGAGAATGAGCAAGTGGGTGGTCGAGGCTATCTCACTTGCTTATGAGGCGACCGGACAGCCATCTCCATTAGCTGTCCGTGTCCACTCTACTAGGGGTATGGCGGCCTCAAAGGCCTTAATGTCAGGAGTATCCATTAATGACACATGTGATTCAGCTGGATGGTCATCCCAGCACACATTTATTAGGTTTTATAATCTGGATATAGGCTCCACTCTGGGGTCGTCAGTTCTGTCTACAAGATAACAGACAGGTACTTGGTTCTACGGCGTAGTTGGGACAGTGTTCCCATAACGTCATATGACGTAGCGTCGTCAGTTCCCATGAAAGGGAACGTCTCGGGTTACTTGTGTAACCCTGGTTCCCTGAATAGGGAACGAGACGCTACGTCGCGTTGCCGTATCCCTGGCATACCTGTGAGCGTCTTGCTTCAGCCATAATCCAGAAGCTAGCGTTCTTTGTTCTGGGTATGCTTTATAGTTTCCTGGTCCGTGACGTCACCCGCCTCTGACGTCTCGTCTCATCATTGGTTAGATACAAGAGTGCTTCACGACGCAATCACGCAGAAGGTTCCCATAACGTCATATGACGTAGCGTCTCGTTCCCTATTCAGGGAACCAGGGTTACACAAGTAACCCGAGACGTTTTCACAACTCATGAAATATATTTCTTTAAACAGTGTTATATCAGCACATGATAAAAGAATGAATGAGAAATATAGGATATTGTCACAGTTAGCATGTATAAACGATCCAAAAAGAGCAGAATTCGGTAACACTTTAGAATAATGGTCCGTCATTAATAAGTAACTATGCAGGAAGTAATGCAGGACTAATGAGTAGTACTACTTTAACACTTCAGCTACTACTATTAACTAATATAGAAACAAGCTTAACTAATCAGTAAGTAATATCGAATTTAGTACAAAGATAGTTCCTTATTAGCTAATCAATAATTACAGAATGAGACTGGCATCATTAATAAATAATATGTAACTATGACAAATTTTAAAGAATTACTAATGAATTACTAATCAACATTAAAGTGTCTGAGATGTGAGCAATTGCCTTTTTTTTTTTTTTTTTACACTCAACGTGATCATGAAATGCATAATTACTCAAGTGTTACCTATAGTTTTCCTTAAGGAAATGAAACTGCGATATGTAATAAAGGTTGGTTTATTTTGATGGTGTTGAAGCGATAATTGTTAAAATTAATGTTTTGCATGTAATATTTCAGACTTGTTGCGCTTTGTGTGTTCATTTGGCCCGCGCCGGGAGTAACGTTAAACGACAGGCGACTGCTGTGCGAGGATGCGCGATCTTCTCAGCTTCTTCAGAAGAGAGGGAAAGACGATTTATGGTAAGTTTAAAATTCCACGTCGTTATCAGTTGTTTTTTTGATAAAACCATGTTTGTTTTTGTAGATCAAGCCAGAGACCTAAGGAGAGCTTCATTCTTTTGAGTTTATGTGAGTTTATTTTTAGAAAATGAATGTTTCTGTTGTCTTCTGCCTGTTTAACGTTACTTAAAATGTTTATGCAGCAACAGTGTGACTTCTTGACATTTTTTAAAATAACTGATGTCCGTGTTATTCATTGCAGAACTCAAACCAACTGTGGAGAGGAGCCCTTCTCCTTGGTCTCCCTTTCTTAAAGGAATAGTTCACACAAAAACAAAAATTGTCACCATTTACCCAACCTCATGTTTTTCCAAACCCAAAGATTTTGTCCATCTATGGAACACAAATGAAGATAAATTTAATATTCTCATCTTTTTTATTTATTTATTTTTATCCATTTACAGTCTAGATAATCAGTATTTTTAGGCTTCACAAATGCAAAGTTATTGTAGTAATCCATACCAATATTTATATATGAATAAAATCCTAAATTATATCTGTTCATATCATAAAAAGCAATCATGTCTGTTCAGAAAATTTGAAAATGTTGGACTCCCAGACTTGCAATTTATGGACAAAAAATTGAGAGAATATTAAAAATATCTTCATTTGTGTTTCAAAGATTAGCAAAAGTCTTACGGTTTTGGAACGACATGAGGGAGAGTAAATTTTCTTTTTTGGGTGAACTAATACTTTAAAGAGCAGCCCTCCAAGTTCATCAGAATGTGTGAGGTATGTCATGTCTGTTTTAATACTTCAACAAAAAAAAAGTAGTAATTTATATTTTTATTTAAATATTTTTTTGGCATGTTAACTGTTAAGCTTCATAATGACAGAAAAACATCTCACTGGACTCCACACTGCATGCTGTGTAGGGAGCCACTGGCCCCTAAATTAAAGGGTTAGTTCACCCAAAAATGAAAATAATGTCATTAATTACTCACCCTCATGTCGTTCTACACCCGTAAGGCCTTCGTTCATCTTCAGAACACAAATTAAGATATTTTGATTAAATCCGATGAGTCCTGCATTCAAAAGCAATGGTACTTCCTCTCTCAAGATCCATAAAGGTACTAAAAACATATTTAAATCAGTTCATGTGAGTTCAGTAGTTCTACCTTAATATTATAAAGCGGCAAGAATACTTTTTGTGTGCCAAAAAAACAAAATAACGACTTTTCAACAATATAGTGATGGCTGATTTCAAAACACTGCTTCGGAGCTTTACGAATCGAATCAGTGACTCGGATCTCCTATCAAAAGTACCTTTATGGATCTTGAGAGAGGAAGTACCATTGCTTTTGAATGCAGGCCTCACTGAGCCATCGGATTTAATCAAAATATCTTAATTTGTGTTCGGAAGATGAATGAAGGTCTTACGGGTGTAGAACGACATGAGGGTGAGTAATTAATGACATTATTTTCATTTTTGGGTGAACTAACCCTTTAAATCATAAAACATAGAATCCAGAAAAATATAATGGAAAACAGAATGGGGCCCTAAATTAAAAGGCAACTTACTCTGTGGAGTTTAACTGTAAATAAATTGTTTGCATTTGTTCTCAAGTTCTAACAAATATGTAGAATTTCCTTCCCCATTAATGGTATTGGATTATCGTGATAAATATCGCTATCGTATGATATGGAAAAAAGTATTGTGACAATATTTTTGGCCATATCGCCCAGCTCAATTTTTGAATCATGAATCATTTGTGTCGGTCAATAATAATCTAATTAAATGCACTCACTGGTGCTGCCATTGTAGCATTCTAGTGTGCTGTGGTAGAAGATACATTAAACAACTACATTAAGTGTTTGAAGTGATTAAACAGACTATTGACCTACCCTTACTGATGTGGATGCACCTGTCTGGAAATTACTCAGTTTTAACCTTCAAATGTTTTAGGAATTTGTTTTGTGTTCCTTAGTAATTTTCTTTTTCCTCCTTTTAACCCAATGATGAACAGGTGATGACAGGGATGAATACTGGTCAAAAAGGAGAATGACCTTCCCCAATGAAGATCACTGATGTGACCGTGCTTTTAAAGGAGAAGATTGTTCTGGACTATTTAAGGGATGTTGCGTGCCTTTGCTGAGCTGATGGAGCTTCTTCATGACTGGACATCAGTTATACTAAGGAGGTCATGAAAATTGGCAGTGATGCATGTTCTGTATGTATTCATGGACTCAACGAACTTTTAGCATATAATCTGACAAATGTTCAATGCTTGTTCATTGTTGTTTAGTGGAGGAATTCACACACTCATTCAAACTCACATTCTTTCACATGTATACTTGCCTCAGAGAACTCTATAACTAACAAATGTTATAATGTCAGTGTTAATGTTGTGGTACATTTGTGTTCAGTCATGTTTGTAAAAAAAAAAAAAAAAAAAACAAAAACAAAAAAACCTTTAGTCATGTTAACTTGTGTTAGTTAGTAAAACTCTTATAATATAGCTCCATATTTTAGGCAACAATAGAGATTTTAGATAATTATTACCAAGTAGTTTTGTAAACAACTTAAGGTTATGGATTTATAGTTATAAGTTTGAAATTGAGTGAACTTTGGAAATTAACTTGTTACCTTTGTTTGCTTTAATAAATTATTGCAATATTTAATACAATTACTTAAAGTTGAAACCAGTGAATAATTTTATAGTGTAGTGTTTTTGTTGGCGGTGGATAATATTTTTTTTTTTGCAGTCTTATTTGGTCATTTATATTCATCACTGTTCACTGAAATGTGAAAAACAATTTAATTTATCTGTATAACTGTGTGGCTGTTGATTTGCAATTCTTTTCTGATTTTCATCTCACATGCATGTTGTTACTTTTGACCACGTTTGCCCTTGTTCTTGTTTTTAATGAATTTTTACCTTTTGTTAGTCATTCTGTGTGTACAAGTGATTTTTATAATGTCTAATATTTCTGGGTTTAATTAAAAACCCATTTGGGTTAATTTAAATACTGCAATGTAGTCATTTTACACCAAAATTTAGGTTACAAAAAACAACCCAGCGCTGGGTTCGTCCCTTTTTGACCCAGCGCTGGGTTGCCAAAATAACCCAAAATTGGGTTGTTTTTAACCCAGCATTTTTTAGAGTGTACCTGGGACCTTTCTGTGGTTCTTAGAGGCCTTAAAGGTCCTCACTTTGAACCAATCCAGACTGCTGACTTAAGGCCCCTGTCTCTGAAAACTGCCCTACCGCTAGCTTTAGCATCGGTTAAGTGTGTGGGAGATTTACAGGGGCTCTCTGTGAGCCCCTCGTGTCTTGAATTCGGGCCTAACGACTCCAAAGTCGTCCTGAAACTAAGACATGGATATGTCCCGAAAGTCTTATCTACCCCCTTTAGGGCGCAGATGGTCATTCTCTCCGCTCTTCCTCCTTCTCGGGATGATCAGGAGTTGAACCTACTCTGTCCTGTCAGGGCCCTGAGGACTTACATTGACCATTCTGCCTCTTTTCGTCAGGCAGAACAGCTTTTGTTTGCTTCGGTGGCAGCACTAAAGGTCTTCCGGTCACGAAGCCCAGGCTTTCCAGATGGATAGTCAACGCTATAGCACTCGCTTACTTCTCCTTAGGCCTTCAATGCCCCTTGGGGGATGCGCTCTTGGGGTAAGAGCGCATTCCACGAGCGGTATGGCCTCCTCGTGGGCGTGGTCTTGTGGAGTTTCCATTGCTGACATCTGTGTGGCGGCCGGCTGGGCCTCACCGTCTACATTTGTCAGGTTTTATAATCTAGATGTCCCTGCGCTTCAGACGCAGGTCCTTTCTGCATGAGCCTCCCTGCTGTGTCCAGCTTATGGTTTTCCATTACGCCCCCGACCACGTCCGGGTGTAACTATGTTCTGTGCCCTCTATATGCACCCTAGGCCCCACTGGTGCCCTAGTTTATGGGCTTGGGAGGATGACTACAGTGTTTCAGTCCCTGTTGTCTGGGCCGTCCTGTCTTATGAGTATCTGCGTCTTGTCTTATTAATAATTAATAATAATTAATAAGACGAACGACGCAGTACTTGTTCCGTATCTAAGGGAACCGAGGTTACGTTAGTAACCGAGTACGTTCTCTCCCATCCTAATGTATGCATGCATAAATACCTACCGATCGTCAAGGGGATTATTGTTTTATGAAGAGCCAACAAAACAGTAGCTTTTCCAGCAAAGGCCAGTACAGAAAACAGCGATCCTGCAACTGCGTCAGGTTCTCACAGCTGAAAAAGGGGTCGAGTTAGCAACGTACTCAATTTGACCAGCGCTTCCAGAATGCGTACATCACATAACTAAACACAGTTAATGAGAAATTAACAGAGCATTCGCCCTACCTTCTCCAATGTCTATACCCGGTTTGTGTAAACGGTAATAAACGACATGGCAGCAAAACTCATAGAGTCAAGACAGAAGCACTCTCCAAACAAGTCAGCGTCTCTAAAACATACGTTAGACAGAGAATGCACCTCTCGTAACCAAACACATGCCATAGCCAACAAAATAACTAGCAGCGCGTTCTCCTTACCGTCAAAAAATATGACAAGAAGCGAAACTCAATAGAACGTTACATTGCAACACCAGCACCCAGCAGCAGCCCTGCGTTTCAGCCATTTTGGGGTGAAAGCGACTTGGCAGTCCACTAGTTTCTATTGCAATGTCAGCTGCTTTGTTAAAAAAAAAAAAAAAACATACATTAAAGCTAAAATCCAACCTGAATGATGACAACACAGAATAAAATACTATCGCTAGTGATCATCAAATACTTTTAACAGTTTATTTTACAGACTTTGTGTTTAAGTCTTCCACTTTTTTCACAAAACCTTTGCTCTCTAGAAACCCAGTCAGTTTGGGTTAAAATTCTTTGAAGTTCAAGTATTAGCATTATAAACACTGAATTAATACCAACATATGAAATTAAATTAAGGACATGCATCAGAAAAATTGGGAATGTTACAGTATAACAGCTTGACAGTAAACTGTTTTTGCAGTGTTGTCTTATATTAATGTCCGTTAAAGCAAGACTACGTAAACAAAAAAAACACAGCAACTGTGTCCAAAAGTGGCAATTATGGGATAACAGACACAGCAATGCACCATGTTCTGTAAGATCATTATGTTTGCAGCATGATCCAGGGGATTAAAATGTATTTCAGACCTAGTAATAAAGTAGGCTAACTAAGTTACCTCAGATGTGTAATGGTTGGATTCCACAACTGATCACATAAAACATATATAGGTTAAGACAATACAAGATTTACTGTAGGTGTCATAAAATTTACTGAATTTGAGAAATTTTCTATTGCGTTTCTGATTTGGCTGTGAGATTCGCCGATTTTGTGTGCGTAAGATGTGATGGATTCTATTGTCCAGTTGGCATTTTCACCCCAAAATGGCTGCCGCGCTACCGATGCGCCTCCTCATGGCTGTTACCCAAAAAGCATCAGAGTTTTGCCTCTTGGCTTCTATACTCTTTGATACCGTCTTGAGTACTCGCATCCAGTTCCAGGAAATGTGTTAACGACGCAGCAGTTCACCAAGTGAGGTATTCTGTTTTTATAGCCCAGGGACGCTGCCAATAGGCTAAAACAGCACCATGACGTAAGAAAATCACCCCTCCTGCCACATATATTTACTCTTTAAATTAAAGTCTTTCGAAACTTTGCTAAACATTGTCATTGTGTTGTTTGTGATCCTCCATCAGCAGCTGCAGTATCTCTCAGCTGTATCAGTGCATCACTGTGACGTCTGACTGACCGAGGTTTTTGTACCACTCTTTATTACTGTGTGAACACAGCTTTACTGTTGATGCTGTGGTAACTCTGACAGTAATAATCTCCTGTATCTTCAGTCTGGACTCCACTGATGGTCAGAGTGAAATCACTGCCAGACCCACTGCCACTGAATCTAGATGGAGTTCCTGACTGGAGGCTGTTCACTATATAAATCAGGAGTTTAGGAGCTTCTCCAGGTTTCTGCTGATACCAGGCTAAGTAGTTGCTGTATATTCCTACATCTATATGACTGTTACAGTAGGACCAGCCAGGAGACAGGAGATAGGTTAACAGGTTGTTTATTGAACATAAGCAGAGTAGATGGTGACAACAGGTGAGTATGCAGATGCAAAGTTTGTGACTGATGAATGGTATAGAGAACGATACTGTCCTTTGTGGTTGCAGAGTGCCGATGGAGAATGATACTTGCTGACTGGAGATGATAACTGCAGACAACACTTCACACACAGACGATGGAGGGAACTCGGAGACAAGGAAACAGGTAAGTAGCGAGGAGAGTCCTTGAGGTAAGCATACAGGTAAGTCCTTAGATGCGAACGAGACGGACAATGTGACTGTGTGTGTGAGTGTCTTAAGTAGTGCTGGTGATGAGTGAGCTGATGAGGTGCAGGTGGCGGTGATTAGTACTCCAGGGAAGGTGTGCGCTGTGATTGGTGGATATTGGAGCCTGGCGTGTCTGTGACAATGACACTCTATTGTAGCTGTTTGACCCTGTTGGACAGTTTTAACTTCAGGTTGAGTCAGAGTCACTCCTCTGGATTCTGAAGAAGAGAAAAGAAAAACAATTAGTGTTTAAAACTACTACCATCATATACTTTTACAAGAACACCAAAACCAGAATATTTTCTCCAATGAAAAGTGCTTTTTTCACTTGTTTGTATCCATTTAATCACCCACAAAAAATACGAGTCACCTTCACTGGCAAGTAAAGAAGTATTTTCAAGAACTTTACATTATATATCATCAAATGTTTTAGAGAAAATAACAAAAAACTGTGTGTTGCCTCAAGGCAACATTGTACCATAATGGAATCACATGAGGCCATACAGGCATAATAGGTGTGAATACAAATGTATTATATTTGTAAGGAAAAGAGTGAGAATTATCTAAATATATTTGCATTTTCACATGATTTTGTAATGCACTTATAAGAATAGTAATTCACATACTATATCTGCATATATTATGATCAGCACATTTTCTATATCACTTCAAGAAGCTATAAAACACAGGTAGCACTGGCAGTTGATGAGGGTGATGATGAGGAGTCATGCTGTGATGAGGAAGATGAAATCATAGTGACAATCCGTCAGGGAGAGAGTGAGGGTGAGAGAGAAGATGGAGCTGAGGATGAAGATGATATGATAACTTGATATAATAACATAATAATATGATGGTTTGGTAATACTTGTGTTCCACTATGGTACAGTGTTGCCTGAGGGCAACAGCTGGATATAAAATGTTACTTTTTATTAAATATGAAACTTTTAATACATTAAAATCTGGATAAATTTGTTTGTTCAAGTGTCTAGTTAAAGAAATTGATGTTTTCAATAAATATATTTCTTTTTTCTACATGAAAATGCCAAATGTTTCAATTTTTCCATTGTGGTACAATGTTGCCTCGAGGTAATAAACTTATAAAAATAATAAAATAAATGAATTAAAAATTTATGAAAATGTTTATTGATTTTGTTAAAGTGTCCAATTTTAAGCAGGAAAAACAACACAAATAATTTTTTCCTCATTGATATGATATTGCATACCATGTTAACAATGAGAAAAAGTTTTACTGTATTTAGAGTAAACAAACAAACAAACAAAAAAGATACATAATGGTGTTTTGATGAAGGTTGACATGTTCATCAGGACTCATAATCAGGTCATGTGACACTAGATTAAACAATGTGCATATGAAATGTTCAGAATTATTGATTTATTAATTTGAAGCTGCAGGTTTTTTTGTGAATCATGATGATTGAGCTTCATATGAAGAACAGAAGATCATTATGAGAATCTCCACAACATCATCCATGATAAAAGAGGTCAAAGGTCACCTCAAAGGTCACAGATCATCAGATATATTTCTTTACACAGTGTTACAGTATATCAGCACACGGCAAGAGAATGAATTTGATTTCATTAGATTGTATCACTGTGGTGGACTTTCGGTGGAGGAACTAAACTGGTGCTCGGTAAGTCTGTCTATTTATTTCCTTTTAAACAAATATAATTTAGATTTTTTTTAAAAAAAAAAACAACATTTATTAATTATAATTAGTATTAGATATTGTGGTAATGCCTTACTTGGATGCATGTTATAATGCCTGATATCTTGTCATAAAGTATTGAAATATAAAATGCATTATAATATTTCTAGATTCCTTGTTAGATCTGAAACTGTTTGTTTTAATGCATTATACTTTCTAAAGTTGTAACAATGAATAGATTATATTATAATGAGGTATAACGTGGTTACATTATTCACAGTATCAGACATGCATTATGATGTGTATTAAAATACATAATTCATCAAAAATACTTAGTAACATTAATTTAAAGTGCTGATGTATAAAGCATATATAAACATTTTCGTAATGTACATTATAATGCATTATATATTTTTATAAATAATTATAACCAAAATTTAAATACAGTGTCATATTTGCAGATTCTGAAATGCTTTTTTTTTTTTTTTCTAAGACATTATACTTTCTAAAGGTGTGTTCAATGAATAGATAAGTATTATAATGTATTATAAATATGGTTACAATTATTCATGAGATCAAACAGTTCATTATAAGGTGCATTAAAAAAACAAAAAAAATGCATTATATATAAGGGGTTTAAGTAAAGTGTTACAAAGTGTTTTATGATTATATAATCTAAACATTCAGAAATGTCATGAAAATCAAATGGAAAGCATCACGTCCAGACAGCAGAAGTGACTGAATTCAGTCTGTTCAGTTTGATTGACAGGGATCATATATTACACCTAAAACATGATGATCATATTAAACACTGACTCATTCTCTTCATAAACACAAGATTGATGTTGATAGTAATGATCTAGTGTTATTAGTGTTTGTCTGTGATCAGTGTTGTG
This sequence comes from Ctenopharyngodon idella, assembly GCF_019924925.1. Lineage (NCBI taxonomy): Eukaryota > Metazoa > Chordata > Actinopteri > Cypriniformes > Xenocyprididae > Ctenopharyngodon > Ctenopharyngodon idella. The sequence goes on along the minus strand of NC_067243.1, from coordinate 562,855 downwards.
TGTGATTGTGTTGAATGAGTAGCTGCAGTATCTCTCAGCTGTATCAGTGCATCACTGTGATGTCTGACTGACCGAGGTTTTTGTACCACTCTTTATCACTGTGTGAACACAGCTTTACTGTTTAGATAGTGGTAACTCTGACAGTAATAATCTCCTGTATCTTCAGTCTGGACTCCACTGATGGTCAGAGTGAAATCAGTTCTGGATCCACTGCCACTGAATCTAGATGGAGTGTTTGAAACTCTTTGGTTTGCAGAGTGAATCATGAGTTTAGGAGCTTCTCCAGGTTTCTGCTGGTACCAGGCCATACAAGTATATGAACCTACACAGGCATTGCTCACTTCTGTGTTTGTTTTGCAGTTTATAGTCACTGATTCACCAATCTGAACCGTTTTTACAGAAGGGGTTTGAGTCACAGTCACCTGTCCACTGAAACCTGTTAGAAAAAGCAGAATATTTGTATAAGATTCACTGTTAATGATATTATTATATTTTAGCGTTAAATGTTATTTAAACATTTACCTTGAATAAACAGTGTGAGAGTCCAGATGAAGAAGGTGATTTTGTTCATTGTTGTTCTTTTGTCTTGTGTGATGATGAAGATTGTGTTCTGTTCTGCTCTCAGTCATGAAGTGTTAAACTCACAGCACTATAAACACTCTCAGAGCACTGAAGCATGTGTGACAATGCAAAGAAGTGGGCAGGATTTACAACAGTGTGTGCTGATAACAAACTAACAAACTCTCTACATATAAGATTTGGTATTTCAGTGCTCTACTTTAGACATTCTACTGACTGTAAGTAACTTTACAACTACATGTCAACTTATTCTACTTACCCGAACCCAAACCTAACAGTCTACTACAGTCTACTAATACACTAATGAGAGTTAGTTGACATGTAGTTGACAAGTCACTTATAGTTAGTAGAATATCAAAAGTGACCCTCGAAATAAAGTGCAACCTAATATTGATGTCGTTTGTAATAATTGTAAATATTGATTATTGTAAATATTTTTTAATTTTAATTATAAAATGTTTTTTATGTTTTGCAGACTGATAAGACACTAGTCTTTGACTTTATATGAACTTCTGTCAGTGTGGATGAAGCATTTTCAGCTTTCAGTGCCGCTGTAGAAATAATCTATTCACTTTCATGCATGATTCATTTATATAAGGTGACACAAAGTACATACTTTAGCAAAAGAGTAGACAAGCTTTGGGACATACTATCACGTCATACAATTGCGTCTTTGCTCTCTGTCGCATCCTGTCACCGTAAACTGGCCTGTCAATCATCTTACATCCTCCACATTTCATTTAGCTAATTTCCTACCGTATCGGAGAGAAATGCAGTAGCACGTTGATCTGCAGTCGCGGGTCTTTCATGTGGAGAACTCTCCTCATATTAATGCATAATGATGCATTTAAAAGTTAATGGCCAATCGGATCTTTATAAAAGTCCACATTGGTATTAGATGAAATATAACACGGATAACATTAAATAAATATTTTCTATCAGGTTGAACTGATTATTAGTCACTCAAACCTCTCAGCGTCGGTCGTGCATATCCACCCTGTTTTGTAGTTTTTTAACACTTTTTACTCGTGTTTGTAGTTCTGAACTGAATCCTCATCCAAAGCGCAATGGGTTGTGGGCAATATTAGCCTTTGTAGTGTGCACGGATCCACACTTCCAAAATCTACCGGAAATAGTAGACCATCCGGGGACTTTTGGCATACTCTTTCCAACATACTATGCTTTGAGACACACTTATTTTAATCTCACATACTATTTAGGATGGATAATATGGACATTGGGACGCAGGGAAAGTGAGCAGCATTCAGCTGGTCATGTGATCTCAAAATGGTGGCCAACTTAAGGAAGAAAAATAAAAGATTTTTTTTAGGCCCCTAAAATGACTATAGTATCATGAAAGTCGATCATTTTAAACATATTTGTCAAACACAATAATTATTTCTTTGTGAGTACAGTAATGTACTACATCTTTAAAAACATGTTAACAATGAGAAAAAGTTTTACTGTATTTAGAGTAAACAAACAAACAAACAAACAAAAGATACATAATGGTGTTTTGATGAAGGTTGACATGTTCATCAGGTCTCATAATCAGGTCATGTGACACTAAATTAAACAATGTGCATATGAAATGTTCAGAATTATTGATTAATTTATTTGAAGCTGCAGGTTTTTCTGTGAATCATGATGATTGAGTTTCATATGAAGAACAGAAGGTCATTATGAGAAACTCCACAACATCATCCATGATAAAAGAGGTCAAAGGTCACCTCAGAGGTCACAGATCATCAGATATATTTCTTTAAACTGTTATATCAGCACAAGACTAAAGAATGAATGAGAAATATAACATATAAAGTCAAACTAAATCATGTTTTAAATAAGATTAATGAACTCTTCAGCTGATCATGAAAATAATTACACTGTTTTTGCAACAACAAACATTTTGAGTGAAAGTGTGTTTGTTGTTCTTTTTTGAAAATCATTTAGTCCAAACTGAATGTTTGAGTGTTGAGAAGATCTGAGTTTCTTCTAATATCAGTGTGTTGAAGTGTTGTTTCTCTCTCTCTGCTGGAGTTTGTGTTCACTCGAGTGGAATAGAGGTTTTTGTATGACCGTTTCATTAGATTGTATCACTGTGGTGGACTCTCGGTGGAGGAACTAAACTGGTGCTCGGTAAGTCCTTTTAATTAACAATTTAAAAAAAAAAAAAAATACAATTTAGATTTCAGAGAGTGTTTTACAGTTGAAACAAAAACATTTTTTTTTTAATAATAATATTGTGCTGAAACTTTACTTGAAGCATTTATGTATAATGTGTTATGAAGGTATCCATAAATAATGCCTTTTCATAAATAATTGTAACCAAAATTAAAAGCCATTATATTGACAAATTTAATGTTACATCTGAAATTGGTTATTTGCAATTTGTTTTACCCCATTATACTTTCTAAAGGTGTAACAGTGAATAGATGATATTATAATGTGTTATAACTTAATGCTTAATGAATTATTCATGAGATCATACATGCAGTATAATGTGTATAATGATGCTTAATTAATGCATTAAAAATACTTTTATAATTCATTGTGTATAAAGGCTTTAAGTCTTACTGATACTGTTTTATAATTATTAAATCTAAAACAATTATATTGTCATGTTTATTCATTCAGAAGAACGACATTATTCCTTTCAAAAAAATCTAAACATTTTTCCATAATGAGTCTCACTGTGAGTTTAATCAGTTTATTACTAGTTTAATTTTCTTTCATTTATTTCTACACTGTGTTCATATAGTTCATCTTTTATTGTAGATATCATGGGGGAAAAAAGAGATTTGGCATCAGATTGTAAATGTTGATATTTTCTGTAGTTCAGTCAATGATACTGAATCTCTTTTCTCATGTTAGTGTTTTTTAATACAAACAAAATATATGTATGATTCAGTTGTTTTAATTCTGTTTGAAATTGAGTTACATTTTGAGCTGAATATCTCAAGTAAAATTTAAGAACTTAATGTTCAGAGTTTAAAACTGCTGGAATTAAAGCAGTCAGTGTCTCAGTATATTGAGTTTCATTTCTGAGGTTTGATTTAAATGTATACAGTGATTGTGTAATTTGTATATTGTATATTATATCAGCTCTAGTGATGTTGAATGACATGAAGGATCAGATTATCGTGATTTTTACTGCTGTTGAAATGCTGTGAGTGAAACAGTGTGTTTTCTTTGTGTTTGTGAATGTGTTGTGTTTGTCTCCTGCAGCTGGTCCCACAGTGAAGCCCTCAGTGTCTCTGCTGCCGCCCTCTTCTCTGCAGATCTCTGGAGACTCAGCCGCACTGCTCTGCCTGCTCAGCTCTTACTCTCCACAGGGGGCGCTGGTGAGCTGGACACTAGACAGGTCAGAGGTCACCGAGGGGGTCGTGACCAGCGCAGAGAGCCAGCGGGACGGCCACTACAGCCGCAGTAGCGTCCTGACCCTCAGCAAAGCACGCTGGGAACAGGGAGAGGTGTACGTCTGCAGAGTAACACATGATGGAGCTCCTCATGAGGTCTCGTTCATGTCATGTTCAGTTCATAGAGCTATAAACACATTCAGAGCAGTGAAGCATGTGCCGCTCATGTAAAACACCCTCTGAATGCAAAAGACAGAAGAGAGATCAGGACGATATACATTCAGAGTCCAATAGTTTTACTGACAGGGTTAAAAGAAAGGCTTTACATCGCCAAAGCACAGTAACAGTAAATATACAGAGTCAGACATACACATTTACACATCATTCTCTACAGGACACAACTGAATGATTCCTGCTGTATCAGTAGTCAATGATCTTGCTGCTCAACATTCAAACACTTGTCTATTGTTTGCTGTAGCAGTACAGTGTACTTTCAGAAACCCTCCACCTCCCCCAGCTCCACCTGTCCAGATCTGCTATGGGGTGATTCATGTTTGCTCGTACAGCAGCAGCATGTTGTGTGTGTTTTGGCAGTGGAAAGTTCTGTACTCTACAGCAGATATAATCAACAGCAGCAGACCAAACACATTAACATTGTCATATTCATTACCATGACAAACTCTCCAAGAATTGTCATGTCAGAAATCTAGTTCAGTCATGAAACTGAAGATGGCACAGGCTTCGATCGGTCCTTTACATGCAGTCTGTAAGCAATCACATCAATACCAAATGACTCAGGCTGATTGGTCTCTGCTGATCCTGCAGCCAATGAGATCCCTTGCTCAACATTTAATAGTCTGGTTCAGTGTTTGCTGTAGGCTAGTCCTGCAGCGCTATAAGAGCTTTTGAGAAATTCAGACACTTAAGATAAGTCAACAATGTTTTACCATTCCAGATACAAAACAAAATGCAAACGTTTTATTGAAGTTGTAGTCTACTAAATGCAACTATCAAATCATCTAATACAATTAAATATGAAGTGTCTTCATAATATGTGTTATTTTATTAAATTATAGGGCTTGTTTTGTTTGTTTTTATTTAACCCTCTGGGGTCCCTGATAATATATCCATCATGAAATGTCGATAAACAGAAAAGGCTGCACCCACTTCAGCTCCTCATTTCATTGAACAGACGTGTCATATATAGATCCAGTGTGAAGTCCAAAAACCTTTTATGTTGCCCGAGGGCGACACCATGCCATAGAGAAATAAAGAAACAATTCTATAATTGAGTTAACTTCAGCAAAACTTGTATGTAATGTTGTATTTTCAGTGGTTTAATCGGGAACAATTACTGGGACACCATAGGAAGATTTATTGTTTCCCCTTTAAGCATTTGCGCTCATGCTGTATGTCGACGGGGAAGCAGAGGTCGTTTTGACATAAAAAGGCTTAAATACAAACACTTTTCTCTCTTTGCTGTGGAAGTTCAGTATAAGAGGAAATGTCAGGCATCTTAGGGGGGCACTGCAGTATTGATCTGGTGAAGGAGGAGGCCATCGAGTAAAAAAGGTTGAGAAACACTACACTAGTGTCATCACATCGACACAACGTCAAAGTGACTGACAGATAGGGAACTCAGTTATGTAACAGACACGCCATCTAGTGATGAAGCATGGAAGTGCAGTTAAAGTGGCTGAATTTTCTGTGGTTAGATTACATTGTGGAGGCAAGTTTTGCAGGACCAAGCACCACTAACATTTATATAATATAAAGATTATGTTACATGATTAGTACATCAAAATAAATAAATAAACTTTCTGAAAGGTTTGATAAAACGTTGTGTTGTTTGTGATCCTCCATCAGCAGCTGCAGTATCTCTCAGCTGTATCAGTGCATCACTGTGACGTCTGACTGACCAAGGTTTTTGTACCACTCTTTATCACTGTGTGAACACACAGCTACTAGGACAGTGTACAGTCAGACAGTAATAATCTCCTGTATCTTCAGTCTGGACTCCACTGATGGTCAGAGTAAAATCAGTTCCATATCTAGCTCCACTGCCACTGAATCTAGATGGAGTTCCTGACTGGAGGGTGTTGATCTGATAAATCAGGAGTTTAGGAGCTTCTCCAGGTTTCTGTAAGTACCAGTGTAAGTCATTACCATTATGCACTGCACTGCTGGTTTTACAGTTTATTCTGACTTCTTGTCCTGGTTGAGCTGCTGTTATTGATGGACTCTGAGTTACAGTGTACTGTCCTCTACACTCTGAAAGAAAGAACAAGACGAAGAAGAAAATAATAATGATAATACAATTATAAATTCTAAAAAAAATATTATCTAAAATTATAAGCATTTAATATTTCAAGAGAATAATTGTGGAGCTGCATTACACAAACCCTGAATAAACAGTGTGAGAGTCCAGATGAAGAAGGTGATTTTGTTCATTGTTGTTCTTTTGTCTTGTGTGATGATGAAGATTGTGTTCTGTTCTGCTCTCAGTCATGAAGTGTTAAACTCACAGCACTATAAACACTCTCAGAGCACTGAAGCATGTGTGACAATGCAAAGAAGTGGGCAGGATTTACAACAGTGTATGCTGCTAACAAAAATAAACTGAAAAAAAAAAAAAATAATAAAATAAACTCTCTACATATAAGATTTGGTATTTCAGTGGTCTACTTTAGACATTCTACTGACTGTAAGTAACTTTACAATGTCAACATTTACATGTCAACTTATTCTACTTACCCGAACCGAAACCTAACAGTGTACTACAGTCTACTAATACACTAATGAGAGTTAGTTGACAAGTTACTTCCCAGATAGCAAGGTGACATTGATTCAATGTTGAAATTCCATCAGAATCATCATTTTGGTTGAGGTTGAAAATTCAATGCTAAATAATATTGAATCAATGTTGAAATTTCAATGCTTTTCAGTGTTGAAAAATATGAACATTGAATCAATGTTGATTTTTGGTCAGCTTCATCACTGGTGGAACTTAGACTAAGCTATGTCAATCCATCTGTCCCCTCCTTCAACACTTTATTCACATTAGCATTCATGCTCCTCATGACCCTTCCTTCGAGTCCCACAAAAAAATAAAAAATAAAAAAATAATTCTGTCAACTGAAGTGTGTACATAAACTCCAACCAGTTGGAAGTCAGTGAGATGAAAAAGCTGGACATTATTATTATAATAACGCTACACTCTTTCAACTTAAACAGTAAATTCACAACTACTTAAAACATCTCACCTGCACTTTAAGGATCCCGCGTCTGGAAATATGTTTTACTTTAATATATTAGATAATGCAGCGTTTGAATGTGTGATTTATAGTTCATTAACGTTGTTTGTGGACATGAATACTAACAGAATCGTAATTAATCGAATTTAAAATGAATTCCACCTTTACCGTGTAGCAGCGCAAGATATTTGAAATGCTGTGGGCGGGAAGTGCGCGTGGTGCGGGAGAAAACGCCCGAGGCTGTGGGGAATCCTGCATTATAATATTGAGGCAGATCGAGGCTTCGCGAAACACTGAAGCAGTTGAAGCAAATGTGCCATAATGTGTCGAGGCTTCGAAACAATCTGACACCCGTCTCCACGGTGACCCCTAGTGGTCAGAACCGTGTAAATGCAACAAAACTGAGGCCAAACATGCATAAAAGCACCTTTTACAAATGTATTGCAAAAGTGTTATTGAAAGTAAAATCTATCCAATTAACTAATCATCTAATAAGATTAAATATAGAGTGTCTGTATAATATGTGTTCTTTTATCAATTTTCAGGGCTTGTTTCTCTGTTCCATGGCTCAAGCTAAACAGGCAAATAAGAGATTAATAACTACCATTATTCATTTTAATTATTCTAATGTCTAATTACATAATGTCTTAAAACATCTACAAATATATAAAACTGATCAGAGATCAGGTAAAACCATAGGGTAAAGCAGGCACGTGCACAGGTAGGGCTGTTTTATTTTATTTATTTATTTTCTTCAATAAATCAATGCTATTGGTCACCCTTTACGTCTGTCTGTCTGATTTACAAATATATTTAGCCAATTAAAGGTATTAAAAAGAGCTTGTGACAAAATCTTTTTGGATCCGCTCAAACTGTCAGTCAAACCTCTTAACTCCGCCCCCTGAGTGCAGATCCACAGCAGAGCAGTTGAACGTCTTGCAACGGTAAATAAATATCTTGTTGTTTGAATAAGTACAACGTTGTCTTTACAGAAGAAACACTAGTATGTCTATAAAGGCTCATTTTTTATGCATTTGAGGCCTGAGACCGGACCGGCGGCGGAGAGAGAGGGAGGGGGCTAGCATTTGCCAGCTAAGTTAGTCATAGCCAATACCCTACAAATAGCCTTAAATAGCCTGTGCATACAGTAGTATTACATCTTTTATAGATTGAGATTTTGGCCAAACGTATTTTACAACAGGAAAAACTGAGCGCTCATAACCTATTGATGATGACTTAGCCTAATGTGATGCCGTCGTTTTAATGACGGACAAATCACACATTTGCACACATTCGATGGTCAAAAACCCGGCGTAACTGCATTTGAGTTTGACACAAAGCGAGTGATCCTCGTCAGCTAGGTAAAATATATTTCTAAGAAATTTCTTATTTGATTTATGATGGCTATCTGCTAATACACTTAATTTATTAACATTTAACCATATTATATATGGTCACACAGTATGGTTAATGTTTAAGATGTTAATATGCATTATTAGGGGGGTGCCCTTTTTCAGTTTCAGCACATGCCCCTCAAAAGGTCTGTGCACGGCCCTGGGGTAAAGCCCATAGACACTTGTTCAGTTGTTCTCAATGAATCTGGGTTCACTTTATCATCGTCCTCTACAGGTGAACCATTGAAATTTCGAACTGTTTTGAAATGTTTTGAAACAGTGATGACGTAATGAAGACTCGTTTACTGAAATCACGTGACCTTGGTAGTTTGATACACGCTCCGAATCACTGATTCGAAACAAAAGATTCATAAAGCTTCGGAGCTTCATGAAGCAGTGTTTCGAATTCGGCCATCACTACCTGTATCCCATTGTGCTATCGGTGGGTATGACTGCGACAAACTCGTGCCTATAAAGCATTCTATTTGCCGTGATATCCTGATGGATTCTCCCTCTCGTTCTATGCCGTGATTGTTTGCTGCCGTGATCGTTTGCTGCCGTCTTCAAGCTATTAAAAGGAGCTGCTGTTTATACAGCCGCGCAGACTAAATTATCGCCATTTATTAACGGGGACTGCTGGTCTGATTTTTACGTGCCGTTCTAGTGCCCTGCTTCATGTTTTGGTTTGTTTGGGAGGCCTGAATAGCTCTTTCATTTATAGGAAGAGATTAAACTGGCCTCTGTTTCTCTTCTTTTTCTTTTCTGAGTTAAATCATTTAACCTTTTTGTTTTTCTTTGTTAATTTTGTGGAAGTTTTGTTTAATTGAACTGATTTGATTTTCTTTTCTGTAAAAGCATTTAAGTTCTGTGGTTGTATTTGCATGTGCTCAATCTATTAATGCAACTCAAATTGTGTGATCAGCTACTGATGGAACAATTTCAGGAGATCAACTATCTGATTCTAAGGTTACGTTGTTGCTTCTCCTTACTTCTGTTTGTCCTTGATACCATTTACGTGAGGAGTTGCTTCATTAGTGATGTCCATACTGCCATTTCTGCCAAGTCCATTTTTATAGTTATTTATTTTCTTTTTGATTTATTGCAGGAGCTGAGGTCCCACGGGTGGATTGGTCTCCCTCCTTGTGGTGGTGGTTCTCTTTCATCGTGTGCGGTGTACACTTTGAGTGTTTGATAGTGTGATTAGAGTGCACGGGTGCAGGGATGTGCACAGACATTTTGGGGGGCAGGGGCTCAAGTGGAAAAAAGGGCACTTCTCATAAATATATTAAGACAATTTTGACTTCCTTACCAATTTATTTTAATTCCCTTACACTTACTTACGCAATTGTTTTATACTCCACAGGTTTCTACAAAATAATCAGTTCACACAGAGACCATGGTCTTCTTTAGTATTCACTAGGTTTATCACAAGAGAAGGCAACAGCAACTATTTTCAAGTAGCTATATATTTAGAATAAATGACTGCACCAAGGAGAGGGACATTGTTTCACTAATAATTTGTTTATTTTGCACAAATCGATAAATCGTTTTAATTCTTTTGGTGTTATTGGAATACTTCTTTCATGTAGTGGACAATTTTAAGATTGTGGTCCATTTTTGCTTCCATGTCTTTTACTCTAATGGGAAGAAAACTTAACTTTGACCCTACACATTTAGATGCAGTTTGTTTTAAGCCTACTACCTTCCGTCTGTTTGTATCTGTAGATTTCTTCTAAATTAACCAAAACAAGCTAATCTGCATATTTAAACACATCAAGAGTTTTTTTTTTCCCCCTGAAATGTTTTAAATACATTACATATTATAACAAATGCCTGCAGAGGGCGCCAAACGCCTGCTGATTTTTGTTGTTACACAGCACAGCACGATCAAAGCCAACCACCATAATTAAAAATATATTATTAGTTAAATAATAATATTCGGACACTTTTTTTTTATAGAAATGCTACAGCCGCTGTAATTTCTTCAACAAGAATATGACATCAAACATGCACACTCAGAGTGAGGGTTTAAACTTTTATTGATGTATTATCCTGTGTAAGCGTAGATTTAAGAATAGCATTATGTAATGCGGTATTATGATTTTTAAATAGTTTTAATTGGAATAATGCGGTTCATGGATGCTCGTCCGTGGAATTCTCCTCTTCTGGTATTGACAGCCCTACAGATATAACTTTACCATGGTTCAAAACGCAATGCATGGCACATTAAAATAATTCACATGTTTGAGAACATACATAGGCTACCTGAAAGAAATGAACGGGATGGATCCATCTAGGGCTTTTTTCTTTTTCGCTTCTCATCGCCAGACAACAGTTGCACTTTCCCGGGCATAGTTGTCACAAGTTTTCAGCCAGCAGCAAATACGAGGTGGGGCGTGGCGCACATGGGTGCGGGAATGAATGGCGTGTCGAGGAGGGAGGGCATCTGAACTCGACAAAGCCGACCTGATATAGTTTTTTTTTTTTTTTTTTTTTTTTTTTTTTCAGCAGCCTAAATATATTTGTTTGACATGGAAACAGGAATATATGTTCATTAAAAAAAAAAAAAAAAAAAAAAAAAACACCCCAGAAAAAAAGGGCACTTTCTCTCGAGGAAGAAAAAGGGCAGGGGCTCAAGCCCCTTTTATGTCTATGTATGCGCGTGCCTGTGTGTGTGTGCGCGTGGAAGTGTGCTCTTGTGAAACCAAACTCTACATTAATTCCTGCCGTTGGGAGCCTCAGCCCTGCTGGTATCATTCCGTTTTGTTTTACATATCCACATATAATTGCTACTTAAGTTGGTTTGTTTGTTTTATCTTTTTCTTTGTGTAATTTGTTTTCTTTTGTTTGAAGTGGGGTTTCAAGTGTTTTTTTGTGATTCAGTGTTTTAAATTATTCTTGTATTAATAAACATTTTGTATTTTTATACTTAGGTCTCTGGCCTAATTTTATGAGGGAACCGAACCTGTGTGCTTTATTACTCAATTTGAGTGGTTTGAGTATTTTCCCTGGGGTTAATCCTTAGGGTGGCGTAGTCGGACTTTATTACTAGTGAACAAAAACGTGGGCTTGTCTTAAAAGTGCACTGCCCCGCCACATATAGGTTATTTAATGCTTCCCTTGTCAGTTAGAAAGTTTTGTTTGTTATGTTGGCCTGGCCCTCTCCTGAAGATTTGCTTCCTTTATTTCTTTCTTTTTGTTGATGTTATCTTTGAATTGTTATTAAATACATTAAGTTATTTTGCTTAATTTGGTGTTTGTGGCTTTTCTGGATCAGGGGATTGAAGTGACCGTCAGTCATTTTCGTTTTATTTATTATTTTTATTTTATTTACAATAATTGTTACATCCTCCTACCCCTAGACAAACTGGGAGGATCGTAACATCAGTGATGCATCAAAGTCATCAGCATATACACCATAGTGAAGATGTCTCTTTAAGAACAGTGTACATTTACTGCTAAATTGTAATATATTTGCATATTCATTGCCCAGTATATTATTATGGAAATGAATGGAATCATTTGCAGATTTAGTTTAGATGTTTTATTGTTAATCACTGTTAATTCTGCAATAAGCCTCATTTTTCATCATGATCATAGTCAGTACAAATATTGCATTCATAACTGATATTTATGTTTATTTCTCTTTGTTTTCCACATACATCACATGTCTCATATTTAATCTCAATCATCTCCACTGACACTATTGTCTCTTAAACAGTTGGAAATGATGCTGAAACTATATGGTCATCATTTTTGAATAATTGTTTCAGTTTATTTCACTCTTTGTTTATTAGGTCATCATAGATTTAATATGTAGTAATATTAGGATATCTTTGATGGATTTTCACAGGCTTAGACTGAATGTTTGAGTCTGGGACAAGAGTGTAAAAAATCTAAGATATAAGATAAAAACACATTTGCAAAGCAGTAAAATCTAATGATGAAGGCGTGATAAAAGGTTTCCAAGATGGTTTCTGGATTCTGCTCCATGTTGACATGATTGAATCCCATAATATCTGCAGATCTCTTATTGTTCCAAAGGTTTTCTGTTGGATTCAGATCTGTGATCTTGAAGGCCACTGAAGAACATTGAACTGATTGTCAAGATCACAAAACCAGCTTGAGACGACTTCTGCTTTGACACATCATCTCACAAATACATGCAGGTCATTTGCATTTCTATTGAATTTGTGTCTCTTAAAGGATTAGTTCACTTCTGAATGAAAATTTCCTGATAATTTACTCACCCCCATGTCATCTGTTTTTCTTTCTTCAGTCGAAAAGAAATTAAGGTTTTTGAGGAAAACATTCCAGGATTTTTCTCCATATAGTGGACTTCACTGGAGTTCAAATGTCAAATGTCAATTTCAGATCATTTTTCATCGGAGTAAACCAGTTCTGTATTATTGTCTTCTTTGCCGCTGTAAAACCAGCAAACAACATTCTCTTCTTTAATGAACTCATACAGCAGTTAGAATCGTCATTGAGAAGACATAAACCTGGATTAGAGACGTAATCAATTTGTAGTAAAAAGGACAAAACAGAATTCACATGAGTCCATAACAACAACTGGACATTCCCAAATCATGTGGAGAAAAGTACCTCATGATAAAGATGTATGCTAGATACCAATCCATCGCGATGCATAATCCTTTTAAAAGAAAAGCAAGATAAATAAAAGTATTGATGCCTGTTAAAGAGAACAGAAAAAAACAAAACAAAAACAAAAAAAACAAGATAAAGGAACGACAAACAACAATGTACATGTACACGAGAATGTAGGTGTGTGCAAACAACAGAAACAAATGTTGACCAGTCCACTTCAACACAAGACATGTCCCCAGGCCCACTGAGCCAGAAACTGCTCTCCATTTGCCCTGAAAAAAATAAATAAATAAAATAATTTGTTATTTACGAGTCAGCGGACGAGCGTACAGGACAAGATTCCAAAAAGAAATGAACAAGTCGTCCCCTTGGAATTAGAAGGTTCTATCTGACATTTTTTGTCAAAATTGAGTTATTCACATATTCATATTCTGTGACAACTTATTTACATTATGTGATGTTTCTTTTTTTTAAGTTTTTGTACTTTTTTTAGAAAACAAAAAGGTTCTGTCTACAAAGTCGCACTCTAACTTGACTCTATAAGGTTCTATCTGCGTGAGCCAATCAGCACTTTGAATGCACACACAAGGACCAATCAGGATCAGCGTTCTTTGTCATGTCGCCACAATAGCGGAAGAGAGCGCACGAAAACGCTAAATCAGTGAAGACTAAATAATTTCACACAACGCGATGTTTATTAGAAAGCTCATGATCGACTATTTTATTTATGATCTTGACAATGACAGCAGCCCAAATTTCAGGGAATTACAGTCTTGTTGTGTGTTTTGCTGTATCTTTTGTTAGGGAGTTATTTTCAGTTAGACACCATGCTAACGTTAGCCAGCAGCGCTATTAAAAGGATAGGTCCGGGTTTTGTAGTCTATTTACTTATTTCCAGTCACGTCATTGTCATACGAGGGAAAGTTATGTACATATTAGGTTATGTTTTAACCTTGATCCATCCTGTGTGCTTGAATTGAACTGTATGTAGATATAAAGCTCTACACTATGGCATACTGGATTAAAGTGTATACTAGATTAAGTGAGATGAAATGTTAAATTTTAGATTGTTGGCAAAAACTGAGTTGTTGCATAGTTGAAGTAATTTAAATATTTTAAATGTGAAATATTTTTAATTAAATATAGTCAGTGAAACATTTTTCAATGTTTATTAAACTTTGTTAAACACCTTTGCTGAAGCATTGTCTGTTTTCTTGCAGTTTTTTAGTCTTAAAATGTCTTAAATTTTACAATATTGCTGCTTTCTGTCTAAACAAAAGGAAACTTATACTTAAATGGTTCCTGCAATAATGTGTTAAATTACCCATATATAAATATTCATTTAAAATATAAAAAATAAATGTCATAAAAACCATTAAATTAAACTTTCTCATGCATGTCAACACATTGTTACAACACTAATTTTATGTTTTAAAGGAAATTATAAGCAAACTGTTTGTGTTTCTTGAAAATTATTGCTTCAATTAATTTATTACCAGATAGAACCTTATAATTCCAAGCGAAAAGTGTTTTTTTTTTTTAGAATTAAAAGGTTCTATCTGCATTTGACCCGTTCCAAAAATCCCCATTTACAAATTTGAGAGGATTTTGATATTGTACATTTAGAATACATTTACTGTCCCTGTCATTTTCATGTTTGAAAGAAACTTGTTCCCCATATAGTTTTTGCTATATGGAATGCAAAAACTTTGAAGCTCAATATCTCAAAACCGCTCAGAACGCAGACAGAACCTTATAATTCCAAGGGGATGAAGTGTCCATGGCCACCTTGTTATCGTTCTCTTAAAGGGTTAGTTCACCCAAAAATGAAAATTCTGTCATTAATTACTCACCCTCATGCCATTTTACACCCGTAAGACCTTCGTTGATCTTCGGAACACAAATTAAGACATTTTTGTTTAAATCCGATGGCTCCGTGAGGCCTACATAGGGAGCAATGACATTTCCTCTCTCAAGATCCATAAAGGTACTAAAAACATATTTAAATCAGTTCATGTGAGTTCAGTGGTTCAATATTAATATTATAAAGCGACGAGAATATTTTTGGTGTGCCAAAAAAAAAAAAAACGACTTATTTAGTGATGGCCGATTTCAAAACACTGCTTCAGGAAGATTCGGAGCGTAATGAATCAGCGCGTCAGTCATACACGCGACGGGCCCGGTCAATCTCGATGTCAAGGCCTTTCAGTGAAGAGATCCACCTGGAAAGATTAGCTCTGAGGAAGCCAGCTGCATCGGAGCCCTCCGCCCCCTCAGGCAGAGCCACCAGTCGTACGTTATTTCTCCTGCTCCTGTCTTCAGTGTCCGTCATTTTTGGTGAGTTGGTGAGTTTGTGACTGTCCTCCTATCCTCACGTGCAGCAGCCTAAACAGAATCGACCCGGTCACGTGTCTGTTTTTCCGTGTTGGCTAGCTTTTCAACTTCTGCTTTTTGTTCTTTAACAGAATCGTTGGTCGTTTTTATATCCAAATGTAGATCACAGAGTGCTGGGATCAGTGCAGAGTCTATCACTTCTCTTACTGTCGAAGCCACAACCGAATAGAGAGTACTTTGTTGCTCTTTGAGCATTGGCTTGATACCGTTAGCAATAGCAGTGTTGAGATCCTCTCTGGAGATGGTGGAATCTTTGAATTTTTTCTTTATTGCCGATTGTTCAATCTCTCTTTTTCGATTGTCCTTGACTGCTGGTGTACTCATAGTGGGCTAGAAAAAGAGTGGTTCAGAATTTACTGACAGGATTATACAATATCTGACAAAGTGAGACGAGCGAAGGACTGTGTGTGCATTGCTGCCGAAGGGTCACGTGATCTCCAGGTGCTGTTTATTTCATCCTGCCACATTTAATCAGTTTCACATGATCAAGAGTGCAGTTATACTGAATATCAGCACGGCTGTGATTCTACCATAGACATGAAGAGCAGCACGACTGTGAATGTCATATTACTTTTATATAACACTTCTATAAGCAAGAACTTTCTAACTTACCTTTCAGACTAAATCTGATCAGTTAGTATGCATATTTTTCCACAACCACTGGAGAAAGAAACCGCTTCTTTCAATCCTGGAGTGAGAGAAAACACATTAAAAACAACTGCTATTTCTGCTTCACTCCACATCGCTCTCTTACTGTGATCTGAAACACAAACAATAAAACATCCCAGTGCTGCCATAATTCATATGAGTACTAACGGTTATTTCGGTAACACTTTACTATAAGGTTCATTAGTTAAACATTAGTTAATGTATTAACTAACATGAACTGACCATGAGCAATACATCTGTTACTGTATTTACTAATCTTCGTTAACGTTAGTTAATGAAAATACAGTTGTTAATTGTTTGTTCATGTTAGTTCACAGTGCATTAATTAATGTTAACAAGATTTTAATGATGTATTAGTAAATGTTGAAATTAACATTAACAAAGATTAATAAATGCTGTATAAGTGCAGATCATTATTAGTTCATGTTAACTAATGTAGTTAACTAATGTTAACTAATGAACCTTATTGTAAAGTGTTATTTCATAAAAAAATAAATGACTACATATAAATGTATATTCACTCTATTAATTAATTTTAAAAGTCTTTAGAAACTTTGCTAAACATTACCATTGTGTTGTTTGTGATCCTCCATCAGCAGCTGCAGTATCTCTCAGCTGTATCAGTGCATCACTGTGACGTCTGACTGACCGAGGTTTTTGTACCACTCTTTATCACTGTGTGAACACTCCACCACTGTGTACACTCTGACAGTAATAATCTCCTGTATCTTCAGTCTGGACTCCACTGATGGTCAGAGTAAAATCTCGTCCAGTATTTGCTGTTCCACTGCCACTGAATCTAGATGGAGTTCCTGACTGGAGTCTGTTGATCCAATAAATCAGGAGTTTAGGAGCTTCTCCAGGTTTCTGCTGATACCAGGCTAACAAGTCGCTGTATATTCCTACATCTATATGACACTCTATTGTAGCTGTTTGACCCTGTTGGACAGATTTAACTTCAGGTTGAGTCAGAGTCACTCCTCTGGATTCTGAAGAAGAGAAAAGAAAAACAATTATTGTTTAAAACTACTACCATCATATACTTTTACAAGAACACCAAAACCAGAGTCAGTTTTTATCAGTCTTACCTTGAATAAACAGTGTGAGAGTCCAGATGAAGAAGGTGATTTTGTTCATTGTTGTTCTTTTGTCTTGTGTGATGATGAAGATTGTGTTCTGTTCTGCTCTCAGTCATGAAGTGTTAAACTCACAGCACTATAAACACTCTCAGAGCACTGAAGCATGTGTGACAATGCAAAGAAGTGGGCAGGATTTACAACAGACAAACTAATATACACCAGAGTTACAGAATGATCATTTACATTCTCACTAATGTTAGTTTTAGTTAGTTCAGTAGTTTTATTTTTATTCTGACCACTGAGACACTGAGGATCAGTGTTGGGGGTAACATTAGTAATCAGATTACTTTTTCCAAGTAGCTAGTAAAGTAACGCATTACTTTTAAATTTACAACATTTTTTTTTTTTTTTTTTTTTTAAATAAGTTACTCAAGTTACTTGTTTTCCCATGTATTGACTGACAGCTCTCCTGTCCTCATGTTGAGAGAAATAAAGTGCAGAGGTGTTGTGTGTGAATGATGGTTATTGTATAGACTAAATGTGAATATGCATTTACTCATCTCACTTACACAAAATCAGAGTCAGTATTCCTCAAAATGAATAAAAACAGTGAAATGCAATCTTGAAATGTATTTATTTTTAAATTTTATTGCTGAACTTTCTTCTCCTGTATCCTATTCTTCTGCAATCCAGAATGGCAGCACAACCTAAAGGTTTGTTTGAGCTGCGCCCTCTACTGTACAGCTGGGAATTTGCATTTCCTTCAGTCTGAGGCTTATTCATTTCACTTTTGGTGTGAAATTAAACTTTTTTTTAAAAAACAAGTCCAGCCCAGGTGAGAAAAAGTAACACAAAAGTAATGTAATGCATTACTTTCCACAATTAGTTACTGAATGCTGAGGATGTGCAGATGAACGTCCATCTCTGTGTCCATATTCAGTCATGTGACCAGTTTGACTGGCAGTTTGACTCTGGCTTTAATAACACAACTGCGTTTGGTTTATTTATCATCAGCACTAAGAAATTTATGAGGAATCATGTGACCAAGTCTCTGCTACATAATGTGAAATTTACATACATACTATTTACTATATCAGAATAATATTGTGACGAGCAGGGCGGGGCGAGAGCCGTGAGAGAACAGCACCAGGCCGGTGGAGTGATTGCTAAGGAGCGTCACCTGCGCACTGCACCGATCTCGTATCACTCATGGAGGAGCGACGACAGTGAAGGATGAGAGAGGACCAGGCCTGGACTTTATGTTATGTTTTTATTATGTTTGTGTGGGCGGCAGTCACCCGTTTACTTTCATTTTGTATTTATTTTGTATTAAAGTAATGTTGAACGTTTGCCGGTTCCCACCCTCCTTCTTCCCACAACAATGAACTGTGTTACAAATATCTATGAACTTTAAGGGAGTTAACTAGTTAGCTGAGGTTCGGGAGCGGGGCCGCGCCTCAACCAATCACCTGACTTCTCAAAACCTACAGTACTGTTTGTCTTGTTCTCTTGAACCCTCCCTTCCCCCTCTCTCTTATCCATTCAACCATCCTTATCATCCCCTCTTCTCTTCCTTTCCAGGTTGTATCGGGGGTCCTAATCACTCAGATCAACCTGACTATCATCCCCTTCCCCTTCATCCTCTCCCTATTTATCCCTAACTTTCTTCAGTAAATAATTCTCCAACATTCATGGATGTGGTGTGGGCCTTGATCGTGAAATGTCCTTTAAATCGAAAAGCGGATTAATAATCGGCACAGCTGACGATGAAAGTGCTCAGATTGTCTTCAGTGTTGAGGAGACTGGTGAGTCTCACCTTGATACGTGTAAAGTAAAAATTATACTAAATTGAATGAATGAATGAATGAACAAATGAACGAATGAATGATCATGTGTATCTCAGCAGGTTTTTATCAGATGTGCTTCAGTAATTTCCACAGTCGCTTTGGGATCATGCAGGTTTTCCTAAACTTTGGTGTGTATTACAAGGAAGAGAAGAAAAAGACAAGAGAAGAAAAAGGAAGAAAAGAAGAAAAAGAAAGAAGAGGATATGAAACAGATAAACAGTTCATTGTCCTTTATTGGGGTAAAAAACAACTGCATCTAGCAGAAACAAACACATCCTTACTGTAATGTGGGCGACAAACCCCGCTGTTAACAAACACTAAACCTGCGACTGCTTCATCTCCATTTATAACCTGATCTCCAGTAATTATTTGAGTCAGACACGACTGTTTCTTCAACATCAGACTTGTGGTGAAATGGGTTTATTTATTTTTTTTCCTTTTAGTAATAACAAGGTCTTATCTGAACTTCCCCTATGTATCTCCAGAAACAAGAGAAGCAGTGGATTCCAGTAACATGAAGCTCCTGTGAGGACGCTGAACATCTGCTGATGGAGCTGCTCTATTCTGAGAGGAACAGAATCACCTGATGATCAAATATGAGTTTCACTGTCCACACTTTATTCTCTGAAATGAGTCAGAAGAGTTGGACTAATGGAGAGATGAGGTTTGTTCATGTTCATCAGTTTATAATGAAACACTGTCAGTGTCTGAAGCCTCTGGACTGCTGAGATCGTCCTTGACTCGGTTAGAGAGTAAGAGCTCCAAGAGTTCAATCCACAAAACTATTAATGATACGCTGGATTCAGAAAACAGGTCACGTCTGAGCAGTTGTGTTTGTATGAATGAATGAGGGTGAGTGTGGTCTGAAACAAAGAGAAATTATGTAAATTAGACACAAATATGAACAATCTTTCTGTTAAATTGTTACAGATATTAAACATCATAAACATAAATGAATAATAAACAATCAACCATCATGTGAAATTCACTGACACTTCCACAAATATCATGTAGTGTGACAAAGTAATCTTAATCTGAAATCACATACTCTCTTCAGTAGGCACTTATTTTGATCAATTACTTCACGATCGCTAAAAAAGTATGTTCTGTATAGTATGAGTGTGCATGAATGTAATCTGGACGTACTACATCTGCCATGTTGTCATTATCTTCAGTATTACTCAGAAGTCTTTCAAATCTAATTAATTTGAAGTGATGGTGCTTTATGTAACGTTGTCTAGCGTACGATCCTGTTTGACATTTGTGCTGGCTACTGTTTACAGGCCACCAGGACACCATACAGACTTTATCATAGAAACATTCAGACTGTGAATTCAGACATACTTCTGTTGTAACATACTGTTTTTGACCTACTATATAGAGAATGTGAAGAATGATTTTGGATGCAGCCACAGTCTTAAAGGAAAGGTGTGTAGAAAATGTAAAAGACATGTGACCCTCTAGTGGTGAAGTATAGAAGAGCAATTAAAGGGATTGACTTTCCTACAGTAAATAATACAGATAATATTGTAGTGTAAAGTTTTGCAGGTACGAGCACCACTCACATTTTCTCCAGATTTTAGTCCAGTTTAGTATAAGGGATATAAGATTGTATGTTACATGTTTATTAAATACATCATAATAAATAAAGTTTCTGAAAGTACCACTCTTTATCACTGTGTGAACACACCACCACTGCTGTGTAGACTCTGACAGTAATAATCTCCTGTATCTTCAGTCTGGACTCCACTGATGGTCAGAGTGAAATCACTGCCAGATCCACTGCCACTGAATCTAGATGGAGTTCCTGACTGGAGGCTGTTCACTCTATAAATCAGGAGTTTAGGGGCTTCTCCAGGTTTCTGTAAGTACCAGGACAGACATGCTGTAGGGCTACAGCCTGTTAAAGGAGTGCTGGCGCTGCATCTCATCACAACAGTTTCTCCTGGTGTGACTGTATGAACTACAGGAGTTTGAGTAACTGTGATCTGTCCACTGGAGCCTGGAAGAGAAATGAATAGGATTTAAATTAAAAGTACATCAAGACAATAGAAAAATCATGTGTCATATTAGAAATAGATGTCATATTCATAAAATATAAAACTTTAGTATTTTTAGTTATAAGCAAGTCAGAGTTTCACTGTATACCTGATATACAGATCAGAGTCCAGATGAAGAAGGTGATTTTGTTCATTGTTGTTCTTTTGTCTTGTGTGATGATGAAGATTGTGTTCTGTTCTGCTCTCAGTCATGAAGTGTTAAACTCACAGCACTATAAACACTCTCAGAGCACTGAAGCATGTGTGACAATGCAAAGAAGTGGGCAGGATTTACAACAGCGCGTGCTGCTGTTGTGTCTATCAGAATATCACTATATTTTACGGAGCTATAGATAGCAATAACACGATGGAGGCCGAGGCCGAGGGCACTTACAACTCAACTTTTACTTTCCATGAGAGAGGTATACGCCATAACACAGCGCCATCTAAAGCATAAGACAACAATTGCAGGATAACCCAGTTTCTAACACTAAATACATAACATTTCCTCCCAACTTAAATCAAAAGTGATCATACACAACATAGGGGTATTTCTTTTCTTAAATTCAAATTTAACCACAGTTTAGCAAGCACATCTTGTTCAAACTACTGCATATGAATCTCTTCCTTTAACATACATACACATTAGGATGCCTGATAACGGTCAGGTGTCCAAGTAAGACGGTTAGGATGATGCTTAATAGCCTTTCTCGTTTGTACAGTCCCCAAGGTGATTTGTCAGTGTTGCCAGTCCCTGATTTGTCACTTGTGATAAGTGACAAATCAGGGACTGGCAACACTGGCAACACTGACAAATCACCTTCGGGGATTTGTCAGGACTGTTTGTCCACAAGATTGTCAGTCTTTTCCCCGGCGTTCTCCTGAAGCAGATGTGCCTGTGAACTATCAGAATAAGCAGGAACTTCTGGTTCCATCTGGGTTTTAGAGGATTGAGTCCCTTGTTTCAGTAGTTGATCTACATGACGTTTCCAGGTTCCAGCCGCACCCACATTGACGATGTAGGAGACAGGTCCCGTTCTGGACATCACCACTCCAGGTATCCATTTTTCTCTTTTTCTGTAGAACAAACCAGGATCCATGAATTCTCTCAACAAGAGTGTTCTTGGTGTTGTAACTGCTGAGCATCCTGGGACTGTCTCATGATTTTGGCGAGACTAGGTTTTAGAAGATCCAGCCGGGTTCTTAGCTTGCGATTGAGAAATATCATTGCAGGTGGCTCTTTTGTAGTAGCATGTGGAGTGTTTCTGTATGTTAACAGAAATCCATCAAGTCTCTGTTGGATTTGGACAAACGCTCAGCTTGTCCATTACTAGAGGGGTGATAGGTCGCAGAACGGATATGTTGCACCCCATTTGCCTCCAGGAAAAGTGAAAACTCCTCAGCAAATAACTGTGGGGTGTTGTCACTGACAATGATATTAGGGACATCATAATGACTGAAATGCCCTCGTAAGACCTGAATAGTTTTGCTTGTGGTAGTACTGTCCATAATGGAAACTTCAGGCTATTTGGAGTGCGCATCAACTACGATCAAGCACATATGGCCTTCAAAGGGACCAGCAAAATCCATATTTATCCTTTCCCAAGGATGAGCTGGCCAAATCCATGGGTGAAGTGGTGCAGAACAGGGGGCACTTTGGATACGCTGACAAGACTGGCATGATTTGGACTGAGACTCAATCTGTCCATCAATACCTGGCCACCAAACGTAGCTATGGGCCAGATGTTTCACCCTTACCACCCCAGGATGGCTCATATGCAGATCAGTTAACACTCGGTAGCGGAGTTTTTTTAGGTACAACGACACGACTCCCCCACATTAAACATCCTTGAACGACTGTGAGCTCGTGGCGACGTGTCACAAAAGGTAGCAAGTCTGTGGGTACTTCTTTAGATTTTGGGAACCGTCCAGTTGAAACCATGTCCAGCACAGGTGACAAAGTGGGGTCCGTTAGGGTGTCACACCTAGTTTCAGCACTTCTGACAGGCAGGGTGGCTACATGGGCAGCATAGAACACATCCACTGTGTCCATTTTCTCAGTGTGTGTCACTGGTATTCGCAGCCATGACAGTCCGTCTGCATTGGCATGTAAAGCTGCTTTCTTATACTCAAGGATATAATCATGGGCAGATAATAGCAAAGCCCATCGTTGCATTCTGGCTGCTGCCATGGGTGGAATGCTCTTTTTGGGACTAAGAATAGCAGTTAGAGGTTGATGACCTGTAAGGAGGGTAAACCGTCTTCCATACAAGTACTGATGAAATTTGTGAATTCCAAAAATTTTACTTGGATTCCCGTTCAATCTGAGGGTAATTTTGTTCCGCTTTACCGAGTGTCCTGGACGCAAAAGCAATCGACTTTTCCTCCCCATCTAGACACACATGTGATATCACCGTCCCTACCCTATATGGGGAAGCATCACAGGTGAGACGAAAAGGTAGCTCTGGATCATAGTGTGTGAGTACAGCTGGCGAGGTAAGAAGATCCTTCGCTTTCTAAAATGATTTTTCACAGGCCACGCTTCAGCAACATTTCTTGTCTTTACATAAAAGAGTATTAAGTGGGCTCAGGACAGATGCCAAATTTTGAATGAAACGGACATAGTAGTAGATCATCCCAACAAAAGAGCGTAATTGACTGGTTGGTGCAGGTGCTTCCTTAATTTCTTTGATCTTTTCTGGTGATTTGTGTATTCCAGCTGCGTCGATGCAGTGACCCAGACACTCTTCACATTAAATTCGCATTTTTCACGCTGCAATTTCAGACTATATTTCTCCAGTCTAGTGAGTACTTGGTCTAGTGTCTTGAGGTGTTCCTCATCATCTCGTCCTGTTACCGGTATGTCATCTAGATAGCAGTGAGTGTTTGGAATCCCCAAGAAAACTTGATCCATTGCTGAAATAATGCAGGGGCCGGGGCAATCCCAAAGGGTCAACGGTTATAGCAAAATAACCCTTTTTGAGTGGATATGATGAGTAATTTCCTCGACTCCTGTGCCACTGGCATCTGCAAGTAAGCACTTGACAATTCCAGCTTACTGAATAATTGTTAAAAAGATGTTAAAATATGTTAAAAAGAATGTTTTGCTAATGTTCCCATTAAGTTATGAAAACATTATTTCTAAATATTCTCTGAACGTTAAAAACGTCCAGTTTTTTAAATGTTTTAAAAATGTTTTTTCTTGGTTGTGTGAATGTTAAGAGAACATTCCATTTTATCATTCTTCAGACATTATGGGAACGTCACTTTTAAATGTTCTTTTGATGTTCTGAAACAAGTAGCAACCTTTAAAAATCAAACAAAACTGATTCAGAAAAAAAAAAACATCATATATAAATAAAGTTATTAAAGACCAGATTACTTTAAACGAATGTTTTATTAACGTTACTGGAAGATGTTTGTTCATAACTATGAGAGAATCTTGCCAAAACGTTCCCTGTTAGCTGAGAGTTTGTTTACAGTCAGAATCAGCTTTATTGCCAAGTGTTATTGCACACACTAGGAATTTTCCTTGGAAGTGGAGCTTTCGGTATATATATATATATATATATATATATATATATATATATATATATATATATATATATATAGGTTCACGTGTACTACAAGCGGTAACTAAATACATTTTTTGAATACAGAGATAGTATGTTAAAAGCACATTTTAGTTCATATTCATGGTGTCTCAAAATAACAGTTGAGTACACTTAGATGTTCTTAAGATTATCTTAAGAAGTACTAAAGAAGAATTTTTAGTATATTAAGTACAAAATTAGTGTGAGAAAATAGAGCACTTTAAGTACATTATAGAAGTGTACTTTTTTTTCAACTGGGGAACAAGCAAGGGATATTAGATTAAATGTCACATGTTTACTTAGTACATCATAATAAATAAATGAAGTTTCTGAAAGTTTGAATACACCATTGTTTGTGATCCTCCATCAGCAGCTGCAGTATCTCTCAGCTGTATCAGTGCATCACTGTGACGTCTGACTGACCGAGGTTTTTGTACCACTCTTTATCACTGTGTGAACACCCAATTACTGTTGATGCTGTGGTAACTCTGACAGTAATAATCTCCTGTATCTTCAGTCTGGACTCCACTGATGGTCAGAGTGAAATCTCGTCCAGTATTTGCTGTTCCACTGCCACTGAATCTAGATGGAGTTCCTGACTGGAGGCTGTTTATATAATAAATCAGGAGTTTAGGAGCTTCTCCAGGTTTCTGCTGATACCAGGCTAAGTAGTTATACCTTATTCCTACATCTATATGACACTCTATTGTAGCTGTTTGACCCTGTTGGACAGTTTTAACTTCAGGTTGAGTCAGAGTCACTCCTCTGGATTCTGAAGAAGAGAAAAAAAGAACAATTATTGTTTAAAACTACTACCATCATATACTTTTACAAGAACACCAAAACCAGAGTCAGTTTTTATCAGTCTTACCCTGAATAAACAGTGTGAGAGTCCAGATGAAGAAGGTGATTGTGTTCATTGTTGTTCTTTTGTCTTGTGTGATGATGAAGATTGTGTTCTGTTCTGCTCTCAGTCATGAAGTGTTAAACTCACAGCACTATAAACACTCTCAGAGCACTGAAGCATGTGTGACAATGCAAAGAAGTGGGCAGGATTTACAACAGACAAACTAACATGCAGTTACAATTTCAGTTAAATTTAATTCAGTTCATTCAATTATTTGTATAGCGCTTTTCAAAATACATATTGTTTCAAAGTAGCTTTACAGATAATGCATTTTTCTACATTACAATTTAGAGTGATCTGTTATCAGATGTAACTATCACATGATGTCTATATTTCAGAAATGTACAGTCCAAGATAAGGCAAATATAGCAGTAAGCTAACATGTGTTAATTTAGGCAGAACAATGAGCTTGTTGAAGCAATTATTACAAGTTGTGATCACAGTGATTACAATATATAACAATTTTGGCAGTTGTGTATGTTGATTCAGGTTTTGAGGTCCTCACAGGAGTTGGGTCATCTCTTCACAGGTGTTGGGTCGTCTGAAGTCTTCCTAAGAGGCTAAATCCAAACTGGAACTGGAAAAATCCCTATAGTTACCTCGGGATGAGCATCTCAAGGTAGAAACAGAAAAGCAAATGGAAAACAATTAGAGTAGCTGCTGTTCATAATGTTTCAAACAAAATGTACTAAAAGTCCAGAGTTTTGTGATCTTAAAGAGGGTGATGGATTGTAGGGCAGTAGAAGATCAGTTAAATGCAGGAGCTAAACCATTTAAGGCTTTATAGGTCAGTATCAATACTCTGAAATCAATACAGAACTTAATGGGTAACCAGTGTAGAGATGATAAAATTGGTGTTATATGATCATATTTTCTTCATCTGGTCAGAACTCTAGCAGCTGAATTTTGTACTAATTGTAGCTTGTTTATTGAGGAAGCAGGACAACCAGCTAGTAAAGCATTACAGTAATCTAGTCTAGACGTCATGAATGCGAGAACTAACTTTTCTGCATCAGAAACAGATAACATGATCTGTAGCTTAGCGATGTTTCTGAGGTGCAAGAAAGCCGTTTTTGTAACATATGAAATATGATTTTTGAAAGATAAGTTGCAGTCTAATATAACACCCAGGTCTTTTACTGTAGATGATGAAGATTTGTTGAGAAGATCTGAGTTTCTTCTAATATCAGTGTGTTGAAGTGTTGTTTCTCTCTCTCTGCTGGAGTTTGTGTTCACTCGAGTGGAATAGAGGTTTTTGTACGACCGTTTCATTAGATTGTATCACTGTGGTGCACATTCGGTGGAGGAACTAAACTGGTGCTCGGTAAGACGGTCTATTTAATTCCTATTAAAAAATCAAATTTGCTTTACTTGGATGCATGTTATAATGCACATTATTCACATTATATATTCATTATGTAATGTTACATTATTCACAGTATGATGTATTATGATGTGTATTAAAATACATAATTCATCAATAATACTTGATAATATTATTTTCATAAATAATTATAACCAAAGTTAAAATGCATTGCAATATTTGCAGATTCTGAAATTGCTTTGATTTAAGTCATTATACTTTTTAATGGTGTGTTCAATGAATAGATAAGTTTTATAATGTATTATAAATATGGTTACAATTATTCTTGAGATCATACAGTGCATTATAAGGTGCATTAAAAAATAAATAAATAAAATAAAACTGCATTATATATAAGGGGTAAAGTGTTACAAATGTTACAAATAATTATAATTGTAATTATATATAGTAAACGTTCAGAAAAAAATATAAACATAATTCATATAGTTATTGTAGATATATTTAATTTGACATCAGAATTTAAATGTTGCTACTTTCTGTATTTCAGTCAATGAAACTGAATCTTGTTTTGTTCATTTTGTGCTCATAATTCAGTGATTTATAATTCAAGTACAGAAATGTAATTTAAGTATAGAAATGTTTAAATTATTGTTCCCTTTCGAAAGGTAACTCGCACTGCATCCTAGAACACAAATGAGAAAACATCCTCGCGTGACCGGTGTCTGAAACAATCTGTCAAATCACGACAATCCTATTGGCCGGCGGAAGCCTATGACGTAATTCAGGTGTAACCAGGAAGTATAAAAGGGGCGCCTAGAGAACATGTCATCCTCTTTTCGTCTTTAGGGACTGTTTGTCTGTAGCGATCTGTTCAAGGTAAGACAATTATCATGGCTGAGAAACGTTTCAAGCGTTGTGCTGATCCGTGTCCTAGATATTTGAAACCGGAGGACACACACGACTTGTGCATTCATTGTCTGGGCGAAGAGCATGCACCGCTCTGTTCTCGAGGGATCAGTTTGCGTGCATTTCGAGCGTCTTCCCATGAGGACGCTCCGCTCTTGTCTGTCCATCTTCTTGAGAGAGGAAGGACAGACATCTGTGCCTGGCGGCTCGGGCCCCTCTCGTGCTGAGGCAGAGAGGCGGCTTAAGTCGTGGGGTTTACAGGTGGAGCTCACCGAACGCTTTGAGAAGGGTGTCACTGTCTCTCGCGAGCTGCCGAATCGCGTGAGACAGTGACACCCTTCTCAAAGCGTTCGGTGAGTGATCTGTTCGATGAGGATGCCATTTCTCTTGCATCCTCTGGTTCAGCAGATAGTGCTCTTTTGGCTCCTAGCCAAGATGAAGAGCAGCCGATGGCCGAGGCTGGCAGTGAAAGTATTAGATCTGAGCCATCTCGGCCATCCTGCCCCGCGTATGAGGAGCTGCTCGACGTGATGGGGCGTGCTTCAGATAGATTAAAGCTGTTGTGGGAGCGCGTTCAGGAAGAGACTGTTCGTGGTAGATTGGACGAACGTTATCTTTCTGGCCACCGTCGTGCAGCCCCCGTGAGCCTTCCATTCCTTCCCGATCTCCATTCTGAGTTCGAGAAAGCATGGAAGAACCCATATTCAGCCTGCATCCATCGACATGGGCATGCAAATTATGCCAATGTTGAGGGGTTGCGTGAGCATGGATATGTGGTGATGCCCCCCATTGATGAGACGTTTGCGAATTATCTCGTCGCCCTTAAGGCTCTGGCTCTGCCTACCAGACCGCTTAAAACCACCTCGCGTCTGAATGGCAGAGCATACGCGGTGGCGGGTCAGGCTGGTGCTTCACTGCATACCATGGCAGTGCTCCAAGCATACCAGGCTGATCTGCTGAAAGATTTAGACCAGGGTCAGGGTCTTTCACCTTAGGCGGTAGCTGAGTTGCGCGACACCACAGATCTGGCTCTCCGTGCCACTAAGCAGACCGCTGCTGCGATTGGTAGATCGATGGCAGCAATGGTGGCAACGGTGAGACACCTGTGGGTGAACTTGGTGGATATCGGAGAGAAAGAGAAGAGTTTTCTCCTGGATGCCCCGGTCTCGCCCTCTAAACTTTTTGGCACTTCCATCGAGGCAGCTGTTGGGAAGTTCAAAGAGGCGAGGGCGTGCTCAGCAGCTTTTAAATCTTGCATACCGCGCCGATCTTGATCCACGCCCAGAAAGCCAGGGGGACCTGGCCCATCCTGGTCTGAGGACCATAGACAGGGCCAGAAATCTAGCGTCGCCGCTCTGACCCCTCCTCCTCAGAGGAGCAGGTCGCAGAGAAGGCGAGAAGCTAGGAGGAAGAAGCAGGATCTTAGGGAAGTCATACAGCACAGGCGTTCTGAACGCCAGTAAGTATTTCTTTCCTTTCTGAGGGTTTGCACACACCAAGTGACTGACAGATAGAGAACTCAGTTATGTAACAGACACACCATCTAGTGATGAAGTATGGAAGTGCAATTAAAGTGACGGACTTTCCTGCTGTTAGATTATATTGTTGTGGCAAGTTTTGCAGGGCCAAGCACCACTAACATTTATATAATATAAAGATTATGTTACATGCTTAGTACCTCAAAATAAATAAATAATGTTTCTGAAAGGTTTGATACACCATTGTGTTGTTTGTGATCCTCCATCAGCAGCTGCAGTATCTCTCAGCTGTATCAGTGCATCACTGTGACGTCTGACTGACTGAGGTTTTTGTACCACTCTTTATCACTGTGTGAACACATATTGACTGTTGATGCTGTGTGCACTCTGACAGTAATAATCTCCTGTATCTTCAGTCTGGACTCCACTGATGGTCAGAGTGAAATCACTGCCAGATCCACTGCCACTGAATCTAGATGGAGTTCCAGTATAACGGCTTGTTGCTTCATATATGAGGAGTTTAGGAGCTTCTCCAGGTTTCTGTAAGTACCAGTGTAACTCATCACCACCATGCACTGCACTGCTGGCTTTACAGTTTATTCTGACTTCTTGTCCTGGTTGAGCTGTTATTGTTGATGGACTCTGAGTTACAGTGTACTGTCCTCTACACTCTGAGAGAAAGAACAACAAGAAAAAAATAAATAAAAATAAAATTATCAATTCTAAAAATTATCATCTAAAATTATAAACATTTAATATTGTAAGAGTATAATTGTAAAAACTGCATTACACAAACCTTGAATAAACAGTGTGAGAGTCCAGATGAAGAAGGTGATTGTGTTCATTGTTGTTCTTTTGTCTTGTGTGATGATGAAGATTGTGTTCTGTTCTGCTCTCAGTCATGAAGTGTTAAACTCACAGCACTATAAACACTCTCAGAGCACTGAAGCATGTGTGACAATGCAAAGAAGTGGGCAGGATTTACAACAGCGTGAGCTGCTAACAAACTAATAAACTCTGTACATATAAGATTTTACCTTTCAGAATGTTGTTGAACCATTTAATGATTAATTGTTCATATTGATTAATTGTAAAATGTTTTTTTATGTTTTGCAGACTGATAAGACACTAGTCTTTGACTTTATATGAACATCTGTCAGTGTGGATGAAGCATTTTCAGCTTTCAGTGCCGCTGTAGAAATAATCTATTCACTCTCATTCATGATTCATTTATATAAGGTGAATGTTTCTGATAATATGTGACCAAGATAAAGTGAGCAGCATTCAGCTGGTCATGTGATCTCAACATGGTGGCCACCATAAGGAGGGACAAAAGAAGATTTTTCTAGGCCACCGAAATGACTGGAGAATCATGAGTGTAGATCATTTTATACGTATTCGTCAAACACAATAATTATTTCTTTATGAGTACAGTTATGTACTACACCTTTAAAAAACATGATAACAATAAGAAATCAAGTACTAAATAAATCAAATTTACTGTATTTAAGGTAAACCAGAAAAATAAATAAATAAATAAAATAAGTCCATTATCTTTTGATCAATGTTGACGTGTTACTTAAGGAGGATCAGGAGTGCCACTTAAAAATAAAACGAAGAATCAATTAATTAATTTAATAATTCAAACATAAAAATGTATATAAATGAATCACTTTTTATATGGGCAAATTAATAGACATATTTAAAGTTGTTTATTTAATTCCTGTTTTTAAATGTAGTTTCATAAAACTATAAAACAATAAATTCAAAAAATATTTTTTGAATGTATAAATAAATAGACAAATTTGAAACGGGTTATTTAATTCTTTTTTTAAAACGTAGATCAATAAAACAATAAAAAGTACATTAGTAAATCATTTTAAATGCGCATTTAAATTGCTTTTTTTTTTTTAAGAATTTGGCAACAATTTTTTCTCTCTTTCTACAAATTGCTTTTCTTTGTCGGTTTGCCAAATGCTTTTCTTTATCCATTTGTCAATCGAGTGGTAAAATGCCATTGGACAGTACACATGTGGGAGCAACCAATCAACTTTCGCCTCAATTTGAAGAGCCAACCCTCTCTCACATGTAACACTCACTGTCATTGGACAGTTAGAGATCAAAGCTTCATCCCGCTTTAATTTGGTTTTGTGGCGCCATTTTAATGTCTTGCGCCTGAGTTACTGTGCATAAAACATCATGCAAGTACCATGGCTGACATTGGGTCTGTGTACCTTCTGATAATTTGTTTTCTCGTTTTTGTCTTCTAAACAGAAAAACGAAGAAACCATTCATTTATCACATATTCGACCCTCCTCATGAGCATAAATAAACAAATCTCGAGTCGTTTTTTCATATTTTTA
This sequence comes from Ctenopharyngodon idella, assembly GCF_019924925.1. Taxonomy (NCBI): domain Eukaryota; kingdom Metazoa; phylum Chordata; class Actinopteri; order Cypriniformes; family Xenocyprididae; genus Ctenopharyngodon; species Ctenopharyngodon idella. The sequence continues at coordinate 531,065 of NC_067243.1, read as the reverse complement.
TTTTTGTTTTCATCAGTGGCGCCTGCAGCTGTACGGCTGTACGCATGTGCATACCATGAGAGGGCGCTAATTAATGCCGTTTTTTTTTTTTTTTTACATAATTTTTAAATTGATTATTAAAATCTATCTGCGTACACTCATGACATATTAAGAAAGCAAGAGAGAATGAGAATAAATAAAGGTGTGCGTTTGTGTGTTGTAAAGTCAAATGTGTGTATGTGCGTGCATGGGTGGACGGATATGGGTGAAAAGAAATCTGATTGGCTAGTTTAGTTTCGTCGTTTTTTCCACACATGAAAAATGACGTTACAGACGTTACAAATTGTTATTTCATAGTCTACCCTTGAACACGTAAATGAACGGCAAGAACGCATTAAAAGTTTCTGTTTCTGTTCTGTTTTCAGTTAAAAAGGTGTCATTTAAGCGTCCCCTAAGTTAATAATTAATGACTTTTACAACAAAAGTGATTCAATCAAAAACTTTAACTTGATAAACTTTATCTTAGAGCTGCTGTAAAGCCAAAACAAACCCTTTCTATTAATTTTCCTATTATCACTGTGAAGCTGCTCTGAAACAATCTGTATTGTAAGTATATAAATGAAGATGACTTGACTTGACCCTTGAATCGATTCTGCTCTGCGCTTCACTAGCTTATGCATTCTCTCCGCCCATAAATATAAATGAAAAATAAACAATCAACCATCATGTGAAACTCACTGACACTTCCAAAAATATCATTAGTGCGACAGACTAATCTTAATCTGGTAACAGATTAACAGTTAGACATTAATTACAATAAAGTGTATGGAGTATCAAGCACATGGGCTGAGTCTGAAATCACATACTCTCTTCAGTAGGCACTTATTTTGATCAAGTAATTACTTCACGACCGCCAAAAAAAGTATGTTCTGTATAGTATGAGTGTGTATGAATGTAATCTGGACGTACTACATCTGCCATGTTGTCATTATCTTCAGTATTACTCAGAAGTCTTTCAAATATAATTAATTCGAAGTGATGGTGCTTTATGTAACGTTGTCTAGCGTACGATCCTGTTTGACATTTGTGCTGGCTACTGTTTACAGGCCACCAGGACACCATACAGACTTTATCATAGAAACATTCAGACTGTGAATTCAGACATACTTCTGTTGTAACATACTGTTTTTGACCTACTATATAGAGAATGTGAAGAATGTGATTTTAGATGCAGCCACGGTCTTAAAGGAAAGGTGTGTAGATCTCAGTTATGTTAAAGACGTGACCCTCTAGTGGTGAAGTATGGAAGTCCAATTAAAGCGACTGACTTTCCTACAGTAAATAATACAGATAATATTGTAGTGTAAAGTTTTGCAGGGACGAGCACCACTCACATTTTCTCCAGATTTTAGTCCAGTTTAGTATAAGGGATATAAGATTGTATGTTACATGTTTACTAAATACATCATAATAAATAAAGTCTCTGAAAGGTTTGATACACCATTGTGTTGTTTGTGATCCTCCATCAGCAGCTGCAGTATCTCTCAGCTGTATCAGTGCATCACTGTGACGTCTGACTGACCGAGGTTTTTGTACCACTCTTTATCACTGTGTGAACACATCTTTACTGTTTAGATAGTGCCAACTCTGACAGTAATAATCTCCTGTATCTTCAGTCTGGACTCCACTGATGGTCAGAGTGAAATCACTGCCAGATCCACTGCCACTGAATCTAGATGGAGTTCCTGACTGAAGTCTTCTTATCCAATAAATGAGGAGTTTAGGAGCTTCTCCAGGTTTCTGTAAGCACCAGGACAGACAGGGTGTAGGGCTACAGCCTGTTAAAGGAGTGCTGGCGCTGCATCTCATCACAACAGTTTCTCCTGGTGTGACTGTATGAACTACAGGAGTTTGAGTAACTGTGATCTGTCCACTGGAGCCTGGAGAGAAATGAACATGATTTAAATTAAAAGTACATCAAGACAATAGGAAAATCATGTGTCATATTAGAAATAGATGTCATATTCATAAAATATAAAACTTTAGTATATTTGGTTTTAAGCAAGTCAGACTTTCACTGTATACCTGATATACAGATCAGAGTCCAGATGAAGAAGGTGATTGTGTTCATTGTTGTTCTTTTGTCTTGTGTGATGATGAAGATTGTGTTCTGTTCTGCTCTCAGTCATGAAGTGTTAAACTCACAGCACTATAAACACTCTCAGAGCACTGAAGCATGTGTGACAATGCAAAGTGACTCTCTCTATTTAAATCTTCATCCTGAAAACTGTAGATCAGTCACAAAAGACATTTCAAAGACAATTCCCAAAATAAACATTTCATTGCATGGTATTCCAAGGAGAAGCAGGTTTAAAATTCATTGTCAATGTGTTTTCTCTCACCCAGCATTCATATGTGAAGTCTATGGACCCCCTAAAGGGAACATGGGACAAACAAATATGAGATGGAAGGAATAACAATGCTTTTGCGTTACCCCGAGAAATTTTGTGTTCGCTCACAAAACCTTCGGAGCTGTTTGCAGGCGAATGCAAAAGCATTGACTTATTTTTATTTTTTCCTCCCATAATATTTTTTTCCCTTCACCACGTCCCTTTAGGGGCTCCAAAGAATTGACAAGCTTGAAATACAATGTTTATAAAGTCTGATTTAACACTTATAAATAAATGACAAAGAATAAGCATATTGTATCTTCTCTTCCCAAAGTCTTCAGAAGTGAATGACACCTGAAGCCAGACACATTCAGTTTACAAATGGCCGAGCTGCTCTTATGTTAAAAACAAGGTGGATAAAGACTATAATGTTTGTCTCATTCGTTTAGTGTCCAAACCTGCTCCTGAAGGGCCTGTAGAGTTCAGCTCCACGTCTACACTATCACAGACTTGTGCTGGAGGGGCGACAGATAAGAAAGTGGGACTCTAATAGCGACAAAGTCCACTTTCTGCTCTGACAATTCACCCATCCCTGAATTATGAGGGAAGTATATTAATATCACCTCAATACTTAATGCATTGGAGGAAGGTGACAGATAAGAGAGTGGGACGATAATGTCAACTCACCCTGCTGAAAAATCCAGCATAAACCAGCATGAATGGTCCAGACTGGTTTAGTGCTGGTCTAACTGGTCAAGAAAAACTGTGCTGGTGTAGCTGGTCCACAGCACTCCCACTTCCCACGCTGGCCCTATCCACCTTATTCCTGACTAGCCTACTGCGTTTCAAATCATGGGTTGCACTTCCAGTTTGGGGAACTTCCGTTTAAAAAGACTGAAATGAATCGTTTCAAATCATAAGGTTGCCCTACAAATAAAGCTTATCCGTCACTTTGACTGAATGAGCTGTCAAATTTTCTTTCATGTTTTATATTCAGACATCATGAGAATAACGTAACGCTTGGTATTTTAACGTAACATGTTATAACGAATATCTATGGCAAGAGCTCTTTTCAGTCGCTGCTTTCTATCCTCGTGATTATTTTCTTTTGTCCCTTTGCATGCCGCTGTAATAGTATGAAAAAGGACAACATATACTGCACATTTGTGGTCTGTTCTCCCGATATAATGTACGATATATCCCATTAATAATTCACTGGAATGAACGAAGAATCTCTCGATTTTCTCCTCAAAGCCTCACATCTCTTTCCAGGTGTGTTTTCACAGGTAAATACAATTTATTACCTGTAAAAATGATGGAAATCACTTTGAAATAATATCACGCAATCCTGAAGTTCATGGACATTTTTATTAAGCAACGTATATTACATAATACAGATATATATCACTAAAGTTATATTTAACCCGTCCGTTATTTCTGTGGAAAGAATCACGCTTTTTCATGGCCTGTTGAAAGTACCTTGTTGATGCTTTTACACTTTTAAATGTCCTTTTAATGTTCGTTGGTTGAAGGGTGAGTAGAAAAATGTCATCTTATTGTACCCAGTTTAAAAAAAAATAAAAAAAAATTATTATTGCTTTTATAGAGCGAGTCTTTCACTGACTGTTTACAGCTTAACGGAAGTTACACCCATAGTTCGCACAAAGCATTATGGGGCGTAGGAATAAGGTGGATACCAAAATCTATTTAAAATACATTTATTTCAGACTTAGTATCCTTCAAATCCATTAACATATTTATTGACATATCATTTAGAACTTACTGATATAAAATTATAATTAAACTTTATTTGGAGTATTTATTTATTGCACAATGCACATTTCTTAAAGGGGTGGTTAATTATGATTTGACTTTTTTAACTTTAGTTAGTGTGTAATGTTGCTGTTTGAGCATAAACAACATCTGCAAAGTTACGATGCTCAAAGTTCAAAGCAAAGGGAGATATTTTCTTTTAAAGAATTCTGTTTAAGGACTACAACAAACGGCTGGTAGGGACTACAACGAGCTTCTTCCTGGATTGGTGACATCACTAACCCTACAATTTACATAAACCCCGCCCCTGAGAACACACAACAAAGGGGGCGAGGCCATGTTATTGCAATACAGTACATAACACAAATGAAATAGCATGTCATAAAAGCAAGGTGATAACATGACAAGTGTAACACTTTAGAAGTTGCTCTTAATTCACTGAAGAACAAGACCAGGGATAAATGCTTTCTAGCCAAAAATGTGAAGAAACCGAAGAGAGCAGAGGTTAACTTTTGCCCTGCTAATCCAACTGGAGAAACAGATGAAAGCCTTGAAAAATGATGTGAGCTACTGACTGATTTCGGATCAGTAGTAAAAGAAAAGTTGTCTAAAACGTTCGCCTACACAAGGAGAAATGTGGTACAGAACAGTCCAGTTTTTTGAGGACTGCACTCTTTCAGATTGAAAAGGTAAGGTCATATTTACTCTTCTCTCATTTACTCTTCATTTGTGCTACAGTTGATGCTCTCCTCATCATGTGTTATAGGGATACTCCACACAAAAAGGAAAATTCTCACATTTACTCACTCATGTCATCCCATATGTAAATGTCTTTCTTTCTTCAGAGGAACACAAACATTTTTAAAGAAATAACTCCTCTCTGTGAGTCCATATAATGCAAGTGGATGGGACCTCTAGAGTTGATAAAGGTCATTTCTGTTGAAAAGGTAGAAACTACTGCTACAACCACACAAAACAAACACAATGGTAATTCCCAGTTAATGAATCAATGTCTTTTGAAGCTAAATCAACTGGGGATCTATAGATTTCCATCATGATTTTGTGTGGTTGTAGAAGTGTTTCTACCTTTTCAGATAGATGTGGAGGGGGCGGGTTTTAATTGTGCTCTTGTTTGGTGGAATATAAAAGCGTCAGTATTGACATTATGCAGAAGTGCGTCTGCCTAGCGTCAGTGACGGAGTTACAGGATTTCCAGCGCACCATGTGAATGTTCGAGAGGTAGGAGTATTCAGCCGTGATGTGGGCTGTTTGTTTGTGCCATGCAGGGTTACATTATTTCATTGTAGTGTAGATTGAGGAGCATTTGTGGGATGCTTTTAGTGATGGCTGTTTCCATGGAAATGCATTCTATCTACCATGGAGTTCCCTGTGTTATGGGAGTCGCCATTTGACAGACACTTCTACTATGGGTTTGGTTGCTTATTAGTGACCTAGCTAGTGATCCTTACTCTTGGAGTGTGTTGTATTTACACAGTTAATGTCTGAGCCAATGCAAGAGACGTTGCAGCGGTCTTTGGTTTCCCTTTAAACTGCTGCTTGAATGTCTGCCGTTCATGTTTGCTTCACCGTAGATGACTGCTTGGACATCGATCTGTGTTCTCGTGGCCGTTATATTGTTTCTGGGATCAATCTTTGGAGCTGTGTGAGATCAGCCTGTGTGATTGTGCTGCTGGACCGGACCATCAGATCAGCACTATTAGTCTGACCGTGATATCGCACTGTGTTTACTCGTTAATCCTAACCAATTTCTTCCAGCATGCGACACTTGTGGGATCAGCCGGGTCATTAGTCTGGCCTGCCGCCTGGTGCTTTACTCCTAATTTTGAACATTCGTATGTATCAACTCAAATCAAAGTCTTGAGGGGGTGTACAATGGGCAGTTATCCACCAGTGAGTTTTTTTTTTTTCTCTCTTATTCTTTTGGGATTGATTTGTTTTTGCTTGTTCTAACTGTATTGTGATTTAATTGATTTGTTAATTTGTGTTCTTTTTTTGTATTTAGTTATTTTTAATTTGCTTGTGGTTCATTTAGTTTGTAAACCAGGTTGCTCCTGCTGTCGGACGCAGCGCCCCATTGACTGCATAGAACAGGTTCGGTTGTTGTTGTGTTTTTGTTTGTTTCTTGGAGGCACATGTTGAGCTGATTAAAGGCTTTTACAGATATATGTACAAATATTGTGTAAAGTGTGTGTTTGTTTGTGTTTTACTTTGTGTTTAATTCCCCCTTCAGAATTGGAGGGCCAGTGCTGTAGGAGGATCCAATGCCCTGTTTGCCTTGACACGTTCAAGACCTGATTAATCTTTGTGGGTCTAAATGCAGTGAATTTTGGCCTTCACTCTGTAACTGAAGGTATTTTCACATGTAACGTGTCAGTCATGGTCTCATCTGGAAAGAGATTGACGGATCTGAGCGGACGCTCTCAATGTCTTGATGGTGCCTGGGAGTTTCAATGTTTACACATTTAGAGGAAATAAACCTATGAATGACATACTAAGAGTAGTCAATGAACAATAAACTGGGTTAAGAGAATGTATTTAAATCTTATATATTACATTTACCTTTAAAGTCTTTCGAAACTTTGCTAAACATTGTCATTGTGTTGTTTGTGATCCTCCATGAGCAGCTGCAGTATCTCTCAGCTGTATCAGTGCATCACTGTGACGTCTGACTGACCGAGGTTTTTGTACCACTCTTTATCACTGTGTGAACACCCAGTTACTGTTGATGCTGTGTGCACTCAGACAGTAATAATCTCCTGTATCTTCAGTCTGGACTCCACTGATGGTCAGAGTGAAATCACTGCCATAGTTAGATCCACTGCCACTGAATCTAGATGGAGTTCCTGACTGAAGGCTTCTTATGTCATAAATGAGGAGTTTAGGAGCTTCTCCAGGTTTCTGCTGATACCAAGACACACAGTCTCTACAGCCAGAAATCAGCTGACTGGTTTTACAGCTGATTGTAACAGTTTCTCCTTGTTTGATGGATTTTATTGTTGGATTCTGAGTCACTGTCACTTGTCCCCAGCTCTCTGAAATTAACATATTTTAGTCAATAATGGTTATTGGACTGTAAATGAGATGTGGTTGTTTATTTTTCAAGATATTTAAAGAAGATATTTACCCTGAATGCAGAGAGTGAGAGTCCAGATGAAGAAGGTGATTTTGTTCATTGTTGTTCTTTTGTCTTGTGTGATGATGAAGATTGTGTTCTGTTCTGCTCTCAGTCATGAAGTGTTAAACTCACAGCACTATAAACACTCTCAGAGCACTGAAGCATGTGTGACAATGCAAAGAAGTGGGCAGGATTTACAACAGTGTGTGCTGATAACAAAAATAAACTGAAAAAAAAATAAAAAAAATAAACTCTCTACATATAAGATTTGGTATTTCAGTGGTCTACTTTAGACATTCTATTGACTGTAAGTAACTTTACAATGTCAACATTTACATGTCAACTTATTCTACTTACCCGAACCGAAACCTAACAGTGTACTACAGTCTACTAATACATTAATGAGAGTTAGTTGACAAGTTACTTCCCAGATAGCAAGGTGACATTGATTCAATGTTGAAATTCCATCAGAATCATCATTTTGGTTGAGATTGAAAATTCAATGCTAAATAATATTGAATCAATTTAATCAATATTGAAATTTCAATGCTTTTCAGTGTTGAAAAAGACAACATTGAATCGACGTTGATATTTCAATGCTTGTCAGTGTTGAAAAAAATATGAACATTGAATCAATGTTGATTTTTGGTCAGCTTCATCACTGGTGGAACTTAGACTAAGCTATGTCAATCCATCTGTCCCCTCATTCAACACTTTATTCACATTAGCATTCATGCTCCTCATGACCCTTCCTTCTAGTCCCACAAAAAAAATAAATAAATAAAAAAAATAATTATGTCAACTGAAGTGTGAGATAAACTCCAACCAGTTGGAAGTCAGTGAGATGAAAAAGCTGGACATTATTATTATAATAACGCTACACTCTTTCAACTTAAACAGTAAATTCACAACTACTTAAAACATCTCAGCTGCACTTTAAGGATCCCGCATCAGACGTTTTTCTGATGTCACGACGCACGAGAGTCTTGAACTTTCTGCTCGAATCGATCGATTTTCTCGGACTGAAAGGTAGGTTGAATCCGGAAATTTGTTTTACTTTAATATATTAGATAATGCAGCGTTTGAATGTGTGATTTATAGTTCATTAACGTTGTTTGTGGACATGAATCCTAACAGAATCGTAATTAATCGAATTTAAAATGAATTCCTCCTTTACCGTGTAGCAGCGCGAGATATTTGAAATGCTGTGGGCGGGAAGTGCGCGTGGTGCGGGAGAAAACGCCCGAGGCTGTGGGGAATCCTGCATTATAATATTGAGGCAGATCGAGGCTTCGCGAAACACTGAAGCAGTTGAAGCAAATGTGCCATAATGTGTCGAGGCTTCGAAACAATCTGACACCCGTCTCCACGGTGACCCCTAGTGGTCAGAACCGTGTAAATGCAACAAAACTGTTTTATTGAAAGTAAAATCTATGCAATTAACTAATCATCTAATAAGATTAAATATAGAGTGTCTGTATAATATGTGTTCTTTTATCAATTTTCAGGGCTTGTTTCTCTGTTCCATGGCTTGAGCTAAACACGCAAATAAGAGATTAATAACTACCATTATTCATTTTAATTATTCTAATGTCTAATTACATAATGTCTTAAAACATCTACAAATATATAAAACTGATCAGAGATCAGGTAAAACCATAGGGTAAAGCAGGCACGTGCACAGGTAGGGCTGTTTTATTTTATTTATTTATTTTCTTCAATAAATCAATGCTATTGGTCACCCTTTACGTCTGTCTGTCTGATTTACAAATATATTTAGCCAATTAAAGGTATTAAAAAGAGCTTATGACAAAATCTTTTTGGATCCGCTCAAACTGTCAGTCAAACCTCTTAACTCCACCCCCTGAGTGCAGATCCACAGCAGAGCAGCTGAATGTTTTACAACGGTAAATAAATATCTTGTTGTTTGAATAAGTACAACGTTGTCTTTACAGAAGAAACACTAGTATGTCTATAAAGGCTCATATTTTATGCATTTGAGGCCTGAGACCGGACCGGCGGCGGAGAGAGAGGGAGGGGGCTAGCATTTGCCAGCTAAGTTAGTCATAGCCAATACCCTACAAATAGCCTTAAATAGCCTGTGCATACAGTAGTATTACATCTTTTATAGATTGAGATTTTGGCCAAACGTATTTTACAACAGGAAAAACTGAGCGCTCATATCCTATTGATGATGACTTAGCCTAATGTGATGCCGTCGTTTTAATGACGGACAAATCACACATTTGCACACATTCGATGGTCAAAAACCCGGCGTAACTGCATTTGAGTTTGACACAAAGCGAGTGATCCTCGTCAGCTAGGTAAAATATATTTCTAAGAAATTTCTTATTTGATTTATGATGGCTATCTGCTAATACACTTAATTTATTAACATTTAACCATATTATATATGGTCACACAGTATGGTTAATGTTTAAGAAGTTAATATGCATTATTAGGGGGGTGCCCTTTTTCAGTTTCAGCACATGTCCCTCAAAAGGTCTGTGCACGGCCCTGGGGTAAAGCCCATAGACACTTGTTCAATTGTTCTCAATGAATCTGGGTTCACTTTATCATCGCCCTCTACAGGTGAACCATTGAAATTTCGAACTGTTTTGAAACGTTTCGAAACAGTGATGACGTAATGAAGACTCGTTTACTGAAATCACGTGACCTTGGTAGTTTGATACACGCTCCGAATCACTGATTCGAAACAAAAGATTCATAAAGCTTCCAAGCTTCATGAAGCAGTGTTTCGAATTCGGCTATCACTACCTGTATCCCATTGTGCTATCGGTGGGTATGACTGCGACAAACTCGTGCCTATAAAGCATTCTATTTGCCGTGATATCCTGATGGATTCTCCCTCTCGTTCTATGCCGTGATTGTTTGCTGCCGTCTTCAAGCTATTAAAAGGAGCTGCTGTTTATACAGCCGCGCAGACTAAATTATCGCCATTTATTAACGGGGACTGCTGGTCTGATTTTTACGTGCCGTTCTAGTGCCCTGCTTCGTGTTTTGGTTTGTTTGGGAGGCCTGAATAGCTCTTTCATTTATAGGAAGAGATTAAACTGGCCTCTGTTTCTCTTCTTTTTCTTTTCTGAGTTAAATCATTTAACCTTTTTGTTTTTCTTTGTTAATTTTGTGGAAGTTTTGTTTAATTGAACTGATTTGATTTTCTTTTCTGTAAAAGCATTTAAGTTCTGTGGTTGTATTTGCATGTGCTCAATCTATTAATGCAACTCAAATTGTGTGATCAGCTACTGATGGAACAATTTCAGGAGATCAACTATCTGATTCTAAGGTTACGTTGTTGCTTCTCCTTACTTCTGTCTGTCCTTGATACCATTTACGTGAGGAGTTGCTTCATTAGTGATGTCCATACTGCCATTTCTGCCAAGTCCATTTTTATAGTTATTTATTTTCTTTTTGATTTATTGCAGGAGCTGAGGTCCCACGGGTGGATTGGTCTCCCTCCTTGTGGTGGTGGTTCTCTTTCATCGTGTGCGGTGTACACTTTGAGTGTTTGATAGTGTGATTAGAGTGCACGGGTGCAGGGATGTGCACAGACATTTTGGGGGGCAGGGGCTCAAGTGGAAAAAAGGGCACTTCTCATAAATATATTAAGACAATTTTGACTTCCTTACCAATTTATTTTAATTCCCTTACACTTACTTACGCAATTGTTTTATACTCCACAGGTTTCTACAAAATAATCAGTTCACACAGAGACCATGGTCTTCTTTAGTATTCACTAGGTTTATCACAAGAGAAGGCAACAGCAACTATTTTCAAGTAGCTATATATTTAGAATAAATGACTGCACCAAGGAGAGGGACATTGTTTCACTAATAATTTGTTTATTTTGCACAAATCGATAAATCGTTTTAATTATTTTGGTGTTATTGGAATACTTCTTTCATGTAGTGGACAATTTTAAGATTGTGGTCCATTTTTGCTTCCATGTCTTTTACTCTAATGGGAAGAAAACTTAACTTTGACCCTACACATTTAGATGGAGTTTGTTTTAAGCCTACTACCCTCCATCTGTTTGCATCTGTAGATTTCTTCTAAATTAACCAAAACAAGCTAATCTGCATATTTAAACACATCAAGAGTTTTTTTCCCCCCCCTGAAATGTTTTAAATACATTACATATTATAACAAATGCCTGCAGAGGGCGCCAAACGCCTGCTGATTTTTGTTGTTACACAGCACAGCACGATCAAAGCCAACTACCATAATTAAAAATATATTAGTTAAATAATAATATTCGGACACTTTTTTTTTTATAGAAATGCTACAGCCGCTGTAATTTCTTCAACAAGAATATGACATCAAACATGCACACTCAGAGTGAGGGTTTAAACTTTTATTGATGTATTATCCTGTGTAAGCGTAGATTTAAGAATAGCATTATGTAATGCGGTATTATGATTTTTAAATAGTTTTAATTGGAATAATGCGGTTCATGAATGCTCGTCCGTGGAATTCTCCTCTTCTGGTATTGACAGCCCTACAGATATAACTTTACCAAGGTTCAAAACGCAATGCATGGCACATTAAAATAATTCACATGTTTGAGAACATACATAGGCTACCTGAAAGAAATGCACGGGATGGATCCATCTAGGGCTTTTTTCTTTTTCGCTTCTCATCGCCAGACAGCAGTTGCACTTTCCCGGGCATAGTTGTCACAAGTTTTCAGCCAGCAGCAAACACGAGGTGGGGCACATGGGTGCGGGAATGAATGGCGTGTCAAGGAGGGAGGGCATCTGAACTCGACAAAGCCGACCTGATATAGTATTTTTTTTTTTTTTTTTTCAGCAGCCTAAATATATTTGTTTGACATGGAAGCTGTGCGCAAACAGGAATATATGTTCATTTATTAAAAAAAAAAAAAAAGCACCCCAGAAAAACAGGGCACTTTCTCTCGAGGAAGAAAAAGGGCAGGGGCTCAAGCCCCTTTTATGTCTATGTGTGCACGTGCCTGCACGGGTGTGTGTGCGCGTGAACGTGTGCTCTTGTGAAACCAAACTCTACATTGATTCCTGCCGTTGGGAGCCTCAGCCCTGCTGGTATCATTCCGTTTTGTTTTACATATCCACATATAATTGCTACTTAAGTTGGTTTGTTTGTTTTATCTTTTTCTTTGTGTAATTTGTTTTCTTTTGTTTGAAGTGGGGTTTCAAGAGTTTTTTTGTGATTCAGTGTTTTAAATTATTCTTGTATTTTTATACTTACGTCTCTGGCCTAATTTTATGAGGGAACCGAACCTGTATGCTTTATTACTCAATTTGAGTGGTTTGAGTATTTTCCCTGGGGTTAATCCTTAGGGTGGCGTAGTCGGACTTTATTACTAGTGAACAAAAACGTGGGCTTGTGTCTTAAAATTGTATATATAGGTTATTTAATGCTTCCCTTGTCAGTTAGAAAGTTTTGTTTGTTATGTTGGCCTGGAACTCTCCTGAAGATTTGCTTCCTTTATTTCTTTCTTTTTGTTGATGTTATCTTTGAATTGTTATTAAATACATTAAGTTATTTTGCTTAATTTGGTGTTTGTGGCTTTTCTGGATCAGGGGATTGAAGTGACCGTCAGTCATTTTCGTTTTATTTATTATTTTTATTTTATTTACAATAATTGTTACATCCTCCTACCCCTAGACAAACTGGGAGGATCGTAACATCAGTGATGCATCAAAGTCATCAGCATATACACCATAGTGAAAATGTCTCTTTAAGAACAGTGTACATTTACTGCTAAATTGTAATATATTTGCATATTCATTGTCCAGTATATTATTATGGAAATTAATGGAATCATTTGCAGATTTAGTTTAGACGTTTTATTGTTAATCACTGTTAATTCTGCAATAAGCCTCATTTTTCATCACGATCATAGTCAGTACAAATATTGCATTCATAACTGATATTTATGTTTATTTCTTTGTTTTCCACATACATCACATGTCTCATATTTAATCTCAGTCATCTCCACTGACACTATTGTCTCTTAAACAGTTGGAAATGATGCTGAAACTATATGGTCATCATTTTTAAATAATTGTTTCAGTTTATTTCACTCTTTGTTTATTTAGGTCATCATAGATTTAAAATGTAGTAATATTAGGATATCTTTGATGGATTTTCACAGGCTTAGACTGAACGTTTGAGTCTGGGACAAGAGTGTAAAAAATCTAAAATATAAGATAAAAACGCATTTACAAAGCAGTAAAAACTAATGATGAAGGCGTGATAAAAGGTTTCCAAGATGGTTTCTGGATTCTGCTCCATGTTGACATGATTGAATCCCATAATATCTGCAGATCTCTTATTGTACCAAAGGTTTTCTGTTGGATTCAGATCTGTGATCTTGAAGGCCACTGAAGAACATTGAACTGATTGTCAAGATCACAAAACCAGCTTGAGACGACTTCTGCTTTGACACATCATCTCACAAATACATGCAGGTCATTTGCATTTCTATTGAATTTGTGTCTCTTAAAGGATTAGTTCACTTCTGAATGAAAATTTCCTGATAATTTACTCACCTGCATGTCATCCAAGATGTTCATGTCTTTCTTTCTTCAGTCGAAAAGAATTTAAGATTTTTGAGGAAAACATTCCAGGATTTTTCTCCATATAGTGGACTTCACTGGAGTTCAAATGTCAGTTTCAGTGCAGCTTCAAAGGGCTCTACATGATCCCAGATGAGGAATAAGGGTCTTATCTAGAGAAATGATTGGTAATTTAAAAAATAAATAAATAAATATATACTTTTTAACCACAAATGCTTGTCTTGCACTAGCTCTGCGATGCACCATGCATATATTGTATTTTTTTTTCTGAATAACAAGGAAATGAGTAGAAATTAATTGTTGCCATATGGCAACGCTGTACCATAGAGGGTTAAAGACTGCTTGTTTCCCTTCATGTTCATGTGTGTTAACAACACAACACTGTTATTAGGCTTACACACCCTTGTTGAAGTTGTCTTTAAAAGACTGAAGGTGTTGTGCTGTTTTTTTTTTTTTTTTGTGATCAATTTTTTATTGTTTATAGATTTAACAAAACATCCATTCAAACAAAAAAAAAAAAGAAAAAAGGGGGAAGGGAGAGCAACAGACATATTATCAATAATTTTACAATCTGAAAGGGGAAGAGAGAGAGCGAAGAGAGAGAAAACAAATACATTATATTGTCATTCCTATATATAGTCCAATATGTTGGAAGAAAAACATTGCCATGCATCAGTGGTACTGGGTTTAGCCTTGTTGATTTGTGCTGTTGTACATTTTGTACATGTGTTTTTGCACACATGTGCGGAGTAAACCAGTTCTGTATTATTGTCTTCTTTGCAGCTGTAAACAACATTCTCTTCTTTAATGAACTCATACAGCAGTTAGAATCGTCATTGAGAAGACATAAACCTGGATTAGAGACGTAATCAATTTGTAGTAAAAAGGACAAAACAGAATTCACATGAGTCCATAACAACAACTGGACATTCCCAAAACATGTGGAGAAAAGTACCTCATGATAAAGATGTATGCTAGATACCAATCCATCGCGATGCATAATCCTCTTAAAAGAAAAGCAAGATAAATAAAAGTATTGATGCCTGTTAAAGAGAACAGAAAAAACCAAAAAAAAAAAAAAAAACAAGATAAAGGAACGACAAACAACAATGTACATGTACACGAGAATGTAGGTGTGTGCAAACAACAGAAACAAATGTTGACCAGTCCACTTCAACACAAGACATGTCCCCAGGCCCACTGAGCCAGAAACTGCTCTCCATTTGCCCTGAAAAAAATAAATAAATAAAATAATTTGTTATTTACGAGTCAGCGGACGAGCGTACAGGACAAGATTCCAAAAAGAAATGAACAAGTCGTCAAGGTTTTATCTTTTGTCAAAATTGAGTTATTCACATATTCATATTCTGTGACAACTTATTTACATTATGTGATGTTTCTTTTTTTAAGTTTTGGTACTTTTTTTAGAAAACAAAAAGGTTCTGTCTACAAAGTCGCACTCTAACTTGACTCTATAAGGTTCTATCTGCGTGAGCCAATCAGCACTTTGAATGCACACACAAGGACCAATCAGGATCAGCGTTCTTTGTCATGTCGCCACAATAGCGGAAGAAAGCGCAAGAAAACGCTAAATCGGTGAAGACTAAATAATTTCACACAACGCGATATTTATTAGAAAGCTCATGATCGACTATTTTATTTATGATCTTGACAATGACAGCAGCCCAAATTCCAGGGAATTACAGTCTTGTTGTGTGTTTTGCTGTATCTTTTGTTAGGGAGTTATTTTCAGTTAGACACCATGCTAACGTTAGCCAGCAGCGCTATTAAAAGGATAGGTCCGGGTTTTGTAGTCTATTTACTTATTTCCAGTCACGTCATTGTCATACGAGGGAAAGTTATGTACATATTAGGTTATTTAACCTTGATCCATCCTGTGTGCTTGAATTGAGCTGTATGTAGATATAAAGCTCTACACTATGGCATACTGGATTAAAGTGTATACTAGATTAAGTGAGATGAAATGTTAAATTTTAGATTGTTGGCAAAAACTGAGTTGTTGCATAGTTGAAGTAATTTAAATATTTTAAATGTGAAATATTTTTAATTAAATTTAGTCAGTGAAACATTTTTCAATGTTTATTAAACTTTGTTAAACACCTTTGCTGAAGCATTGTCTGTTTTCTTGCAGTTTTTTAGTCTTAAAATGTCTTAAATTTTACAATATTGCTGCTTTCTGTTTAAACAAAAGGAAACTTATACTTAAATGGTTCCTGCAATAATGTGTTAAATTACCCATATATAAATATTCATTTAAAATATAAAAAATAAATGTCATAAAAACCATTAAATTAAACTTTCTCATGCATGTCAACACATTGTTACAACACTAATTTTATGTTTTAAAGGAAATTATAAGCAAACTGTTTGTGTTTCTTGAAAATTATTGCTTCAATTAATTTTTTACCAGATAGAACCTTATAATTCCAAGCGAAAAGTGTTTTTTGTTTTTTTTTTAGAATTAAAAGGTTCTATCTGCATTTGACCCGTTCCAAAAATCCCCATTTACAAATTTGAGAGGATTTTGATATTGTACATTTAGAATACATTTACTGTCCCTGTCATTTTCATGTTTGAAAGAAACTTGTTCCCCATATAGTTTTTGCTATATGGAATGCAAAAACTTTGAAGCTCAATATCTCAAAACCGCTCAGAACGCAGACAGAACCTTATAATTCCAAGGGGATAAAGTGTCCATGGCCACCTTGTTATCGTTCTCTTAAAGGGTTAGTTCACCCAAAAATGAAAATTCTGTCATTAATTACTCACCCTCGTGCCGTTTTACACCCGTAAGATCTTCGTTGATCTTCGGAACACAAATTAAGATTTTTTTGTTGAAATCCGATGGCTCCGTGAGGCCTACATAGGGAGCAATGACATTTCCTCTCTCAAGATCCATAAAGGTACTAAAAACATATTTAAATCAGTTCATGTGAGTACAGTGATTCAATATTAATATTATAAAGCGAAGAGAATATTTTTGGTGCGCCAAAAAAAAAAACGACTTATTTAGTGATGGCCGATTTCAAAACACTGCTTCAGGAAGATTCGGAGCGTAATGAATCAGCGTGTCGAATCATGATTCAGATCGCGTGTCAAACCACCAAACTGCTGAAATCACGTGACTTTGGCGCTCCGAACTGCGGATTCGACACGCTGATTCATTACGCTCCGAATCTTCCTGAAGCAGTGTTTTGAAATCGGCCATCACTAAATAAGTCGTTATTTTGTATTTTTTGGTGCACCAAAAATATTCATGAACTCACATGAAGTGATTTAAATATGGTTTCAGTACCTTTATGGGTCTTGAGAGAGGAAATGTCATTGCTGGCTATGGAGGCCTCATGGAGCCATCGGATTTAAACAAAAATATCTCAATTTGCATTCCGAAGATTAACGAAGGTCTTACGGGTGTGGAACGACATGAGCGCGAGTAATAAATGACATTATTTTCATTTTTGGGTGAACTAACCCTTTAAGGACAGTGAGGATCATCATAAACTTTATCCCCTTGTTGAGCTGAAGGGATGGAGACGGAAGCCGTTGCCTTCCCGCTGCAGAGTATATCTTCTGTGAAGGAACTGACAAAATCTTCCGCCTTTTGAGGAGAGTCGAACATCATCTGCTCACCTTTGTGCCGTAGTTTAATTGCCGCCGGATAGATGAGGAAGGCCTGGAGACCGAGTGCGTTCATCTTCAAGACTGGATTAAAGCTCTTTCTCTTGGTAGTTGTGGCTGGACTAAAGTCGGGAAAAAATAGTGGCGTGACATTGTCCTGTGTATATTTTACCGGATACGCCTGCCGAGCACCCTTCAGGATCACCGACCTGTCATGCATCTTAGTACACGGAAGATGAGAGTACGCGGCCGATCAGAGTTTTTCCTTCAGTCATACACGTGATGGGCCCGGTCAATCTCGATGTCACGGCCTTTCAGTGAAGAGATTCACCTGGAAAGATTAGCTCTGAGGAAGCCAGTTGCATCGGAGCCCTCCGCCCCCTCAGGCAGAGCCACCAGTCGTACATTATTTCTCCTGTTCCTGTCTTCAATGTCCGTCATTTTTGGTGAGTTGGTGAGTTTGTGACTGTCCTCCTATCCTCACGTGCAGCAGCCTGAACAGAATCGACCCGGTCACGTGTCTATCACTTCTCTTACTGTTGAAGCCACAACTGAATCGAGAGTACTTTGTTGCTCTTTGAGCGTTAGCTTGATACCGTTAGCAATAGCAGTGTCGAGATCCTCTCTGGAGATGGTGGAATCTTTGAATTTTTTATTTATTTGCGATTGTTCAATCTCTCTTTTCCGATTGTCCTTGACTGCTGGTGTACTCATAGTGGGATAGAAAAAGAGTGGTTCAGAATTTACTGACAGGATTATACAATATCTGACAAAGTGAGACGAGCGAAGGACTGTGAGTGCATTGCT
Source organism: Ctenopharyngodon idella (assembly GCF_019924925.1). NCBI lineage: Eukaryota > Metazoa > Chordata > Actinopteri > Cypriniformes > Xenocyprididae > Ctenopharyngodon > Ctenopharyngodon idella. The sequence goes on along the minus strand of NC_067243.1, from coordinate 512,760 downwards.
GCCGAAGGGTCACGTGATCTCCAGGTGCTGTTTATTTCATCCTGCCACATTTAATCAGTTTCACATGATCAAGAGTGCAGTTATACTGAATATCAGCACGGCTGTGATTCTACCATAGACATGAAGAGCAGCACGACTGTGAATGTCATATTACTTTTATATAACACTTCTATAAGCAAGAACTTTCTAACTTACCTTTCAGACTAAATCTGATCAGTTAGTATGCATATTTTTCCCACAACCACTGGAGAAAGAAACCACTTCTTTCAATCCTGGAGTGAGAGAAAACACATTAAAAACAACTGCTATTTCTGCTTCACTCCACATCGCTCTCTTACTGTGATCTGAAACACAAACAATAAAACATCCCAGTGCTGCCATAATTCATATGAGTACTAACGGTTATTTCGGTAACACTTTACCATAAGGTTCATTAGTTAAACATTAGTTAATGTATTAACTAACATGAACTGACCATGAGCAATACATCTGTTACTGTATTTACTAATCTTCGTTAACATTAGTTAATGAAAATACAGTTATTCATAGTTTTTTCATGTTAGTTCACAGTGCATTAATTAATGTTAACAAGATATTAATGATGTATTAGTAAATGTTGAAATTAACATTAACAAAGATTAATAAATGCTGTATAAGTGCAGTTCATTATTAGTTCATGTTAACTAATGAACCTTATTGTAAAGTGTTACCGTTATTTCATAAAAAAAATAAATGACTAAATATAAATGTATGTTCACTCTATTAATTAATTTTAAAAGTCTTTAGAAACTTTGCTAAACATTACCATTGTGTTGTTTGTGATCCTCCATCAGCAGCTGCAGTATCTCTCAGCTGTATCAGTGCATCACTGTGACGTCTGACTGACCGAGGTTTTTGTACCACTCTTTATCACTGTGTGAACACAGAGCCACTGCTGTGGAAACTCTGACAGTAATAATCTCCTGTATCTTCAGTCTGGACTCCACTGATGGTCAGAGTGAAATCTCGTCCAGTATATCTTGTTCCACTGCCACTGAATCTAGATGGAGTTCCTGACTGGAGTCTGTTTATATAATAAATCAGGAGTTTAGGAGCTTCTCCAGGTTTCTGCTGATACCAGGCTAAGTAGTCGCTGTATATTCCTACATCTATATGACACTCTATTGTAGCTGTTTGACCCTGTTGGACAGTTTTAACTTCAGGTTGAGTCAGAGTCACTCCTCTGGATTCTGAAGAAGAGAAAAGAAAAACAATTAGTGTTTAAAACTACTACCATCATATACTTTTACAAGAACACCAAAACCAAAATCAATTGTTTGTCAAAATGTTTGTCTTACCTTGAATAAAAAGTGTGAGAGTCCAGATGAAGAAGGTGATTGTGTTCATTGTTGTTCTTTTGTCTTGTGTGATGATGAAGATTGTGTTCTGTTCTGCTCTCAGTCATGAAGTGTTAAACTCACAGCACTATAAACACTCTCAGAGCACTGAAGCATGTGTGACAATGCAAAGTGACTCTCTCTATTTAAATCATGTACTCTTGTGCTTTGGAGGAATGTAGCAGTTTTCACAACTCATGAAATACGTATATTTCTTTAAACAGTGTTATATCAGCACATGATAAAAGAATGAATGAGAAATATAGAATATCAGAAACCCTCCACCTCCCCCAGCTCCACCTGTCCAGATCTGCTATGGGGTGATTCATGTTTGCTCGTACAGCAGCAGCATGTTGTGTGTGTTTTGGCAGTGGAAAGTTCTGTACTCTACAGCAGATATAATCAACAGCAGCAGACCAAACACATTAACATTGTCATATTCATTACCATGACAAACTCTCCAAGAATTGTCATGTCAGAAATCTAGTTCAGTCATGAAACTGAAGATGGCACAGGCTTCGATCGGTCCTTTACATGCAGTCTGTAAGCAATCACATCAATACCAAATGACTCAGGCTGATTGGTCTCTGCTGATCCTGCAGCCAATGAGATCCCTTGCTCAACATTTAATAGTCTGGTTCAGTGTTTGCTGTAGGCTAGTCCTGCAGCGCTATAAGAGTTCATCAGAAATTCAGACACTTAAGATAAGTCAACAATATTTTACCATTCCAGATACAATGACCTGACCTGCATGTATCATTGCATAAAAAGCCAAACATACACATGTTCAAAATGTTTGCTGTAGTGATGGGAGAAATTATGTTTTTGAAAACTTTTTTATTATTATTATTATTAATTATTGATGATTATTAATGATTAATAAATCAGTTGACGAGCATAGTTCCTGCATGTGTGCTGGGTCGGGACTATCCTCGTTCATGTCCGTGGCATGTACAGCAGAGACAGCCTGTCCAACAGCATTAAGTTCTTGTTATCAGGGACGACGTGAACCGACAGGCTTTAGATGGGAGTCTCAATCGTTCTGTTGGCACAGATGCAATTACTCGACCTGGGTAACATCAGAGTATTATAATTTAGCACAGGTTTCTTTTCAGATTTAAGTTATTTTCTTTAAGTTATAAAGCTATAAATTATAAATTATAAATTAAAGTTGTAAATGTTTTCAAAAAGAATATTACAAAACATGCAGTAGAAGAGTAATAATCCAAACAAATGTTTTGTTAATAAAAAGGCTTAAATACAATTTTTTTTTCTCTCTTTGCTGTGGAAGTTCAGTATGAGAGGAAATGTCAGGCATCTTAGGGGGGCACTGCAGTATTGATCTGGTGAAGGAGGAGGCCATCGAGTAAAAAAGGTTGAGAAACACTACACTAGTGTCATCACATCGACACAACGTCAAAGTGACTGACAGATAGGGAACTCAGTTATGTAACAGACACGCCATCTAGTGATGAAGCATGGAAGTGCAATTAAAGTGATGGACTTTCCTGCTGTTAGATTACATTGTAGTGGAAAGTTTTGCAGGGCCAAGCACCACTAACATTTATATAATATAAAGATTATGTTACATGCTTAGTACATCAAAATAAATAAATAAATAATGTTTCTGAAAGGTTTGATTCACCATTGTGTTGTTTGTGATCCTCCATCAGCAGCTGCAGTATCTCTCAGCTGTATCAGTGCATCACTGTGACATCTGACTGACCGAGGTTTTTGTACCACTCTTTATCACTGTGTGAACACTGGACCACTGTGGTAACTCTGACAGTAATAATCTCCTGTATTTTCAGTCTGGACTCCACTGATGGTCAGAGTGAAATCACTGCCAGATCCACTGCCACTGAATCTAGATGGAGTTCCAGTATAACGGATTGATGCTGTATATATGAGGAGTTTAGGAGCTTCTCCAGGTTTCTGTAAGTACCAGTGTAACTCATTACCATTCCACACTCTACTACTGGCTTTACAGTTTATTCTGACTTCTTGTCCTGGTTGAGCTGTTAGTATTGATGGAGTCTGAGTTACAGTGTACTGTCCTCTACACTCTGAAAGAAAGATAAAAGAAGAAAAAAATAATAAAAATAAAATTATCAATTCTAAAAATTACCATCTAAAATTATAAACATTTAATATTTCAAGAGAATAATTGTAGAGCTGCGTTACACAAACCTTGAGCGAACAGTGTGTAATGTATAATGTTATGTAATTGCTACACTGTAATATATGGCAACCGTCTGTGGTCTCGTAGTGCTTTATAGCATGTGTAGTTTACCAATTTGTGGTTAATTTACAACAAAACATAATTAAAACATTTAACTTACATTTCATAATGAATTCGGGCGTGCTTGACGTCGACTCACTTCCCGCCATGTTTTCTGAAATGTTTGCAGAGAGGATTGTGGGTAATTGAAGGCAGCGAAGGATACGTCTGATCCATCCTTCAGAACAGGCAGAATGAAGGATGCGAAACAAAGGCTGCCTTCCAGGTCCTTCAGATTGAGATGGCCTTCAGCAGCGCTTGATGACGTCGCAGCCGAGATTTGCAGCCTTTTAATGCTGAGAATACTAGTCTACAAGCCTCAGAAGGACTGGACTATGAAGGACGCAGTCTTCTGATTGAGAAGCACCCAAAGTTTCTTACGCAGAGCTTTCAAAATGACAGAGGAGAAGATGACTTTTCAGCTTACAAGAACATCGCTGAATTACTGCAAATGATGTAAGTAACAGTGCTCAGTTGAAGGTGGTAGTTCACTATTAGCTAATCAGTAACTACTGTTTTTTTCATTCCTCCCAGAGAACTACTAAGAACTACTATATACAGGTTCATAATTAACATGAATGATGCATAATGTATAATTAATTCTAAAGTAAAGGTCATGGTAACACACTAGTGATGACTGAAGTATTACCAAATCCTTCAGAAGGAATCATTAATTATTTGGATCAGTATTCTGAAGTGAGAAACATGATAACTCTCTAGTAACTACTGGAGTCATTGTAAACGTTTGAGGTTAATAGTTAATAGTTAATTTTACTAGTTACTAGAGTGTTAATAATGCATTACTCATTTGTTCCTGTGTAGTTATTCATTAATGAAGGATCAGTATTATAAAGTGTTTCCAATCAGGCAAATAAGATCACTGGACAAAAACACTCACTCTAGGACTTGTTTGATCATTTTATGAAAAAAAAAGAAAAGTCAATTGTGATTTTTAAAGACCGTACTCACCCCCTTCACTCTGGTTTTGAAATGCTCGCATCTAGACGAAGACTCAAAATTCCTTTGGCCAGAAGTAATGCGTATAAAACATTATTTGTCCCAATGGCAGTGATTATTATAAATCACACTATTTTCTGAAATAATGCAAGAGAACGGTTGACATTATAGCGCTTTTTAATTGATTGTTTAGATGAATTTTTATTGTTGTGGGATGTTTGGAAATATGTTAGGAATGATGTGGATAGTGTAATTCTGTTTATTTCTGTGTTTGTGTGTCAGTGTGTGTCGTGTTGTTAAGCACTTCTGTGGATGTATTTATGTATATGTATGACACCAGTGTCAAAGACAAATTTCTGCTCCGTGACAAACAGAATGAACAATAAAGTTAACTTAAGCTCAGATCATTTGGCCTCGTACGAATTTAAATGGACTTTTTCAGACTTTGGCAAATCTGAGCAAAGTTTGAGACGATGTTGAGACATATTTGAGGAGAGCAACCCAGTCTCTGACAGTAAATCATTCAGTGGTGTGAGATTTGAAGATGTGGCTTACATTCACTGTTGAAGAGTTGAGCTTGAGAACATGTTTGGATTGAATTCAGAACATTGAATATCATTTACAGAGAAACTCAAGTGAACATCATGTGGAACAGAGAGATGATGAAAAACACTGAGAGTGAAGATGGAGAAGAGACAAACACAACAGAAGAGATCCACAATCTCTACATACAACAAATGAAAACATCACTGCAATCATCCTATCAAATATATATATATATATATATATATATATATATATATATATATATAAAACAATAACAGTCCTTACTGGAATAAAAGCCATGATCACATCAACAAAATATTCATGTTATGTGCAAAAATACTGATGAGCTTCAAGCAAATTTATGTTAATTTAGATGATCTAGTGTTATTAGTGTTTGTCTGTGATCAGTGTTGTGTGTGATTGTGTTGAATGAGCAGCTGCAGTATCTCTCAGCTGTATCAGTGCATCACTGTGACGTCTGACTGACCGAGGTTTTTGTACCACTCTTTATCACTGTGTGAACACAGCTTTACTGTTTGGATAGTGCCAACTCTGACAGTAATAATCTCCTGTATCTTCAGTCTGGACTCCACTGATGGTCAGAGTGAAATCACTGCCAGATCCACTGCCACTGAATCTAGATGGAGTTCCAGTATAACGGCTTGTTGCTGCATATATGAGGAGTTTAGGAGCTTCTCCAGGTTTCTGTAAGTACCAGTGTAAGTAATTACCATTATACACTGCACTGCTGGTTTTACAGTTTATTCTGACTTCTTGTCCTGGTTGAGCTGCTGTTATTGATGGACTCTGAGTTACAGTGTACTGTCCTCTACACTCTGAGAGAAAACAGAAACAAAAATGAAAATGATATTTGACATTTTAAAAGAATTAAAAATCATTGTTAAAAAAAAGAAGAAGAAAGAAACTGTATTTCACAAACCTTGAGCGATCAGTGTGAGAGTCCAGATGAAGAAGGTGATTTTGTTCATTGTTGTTCTTTTGTCTTGTGTGATGATGAAGATTGTGTTCTGTTCTGCTCTCAGTCATGAAGTGTTAAACTCACAGCACTATAAACACTCTCAGAGCACTGAAGCATATGTGACAATGCAAAGAAGTGGGCAGGATTTACAACAGACAAACTAATATACACTAGAGTTACAGAATGATCATGTACATTCTGACTAATGTTATTTTTAGTTAGTTCAGTAGTTTTATTTTTACTCTGACTACTGAGACACTGATGATGTGCAGATCTACATCCATCTCACATAGGAGGAGACGTTCTCATGACCTTGCGCACCATTCCCTAAAAGTTTTCTAAATGTGACGGAAATCCTGAACCTTCACATTAGAGATGTTTGTAAAACATCCTCTTTTGGTTATGGAAGTGCTGCAGTTCAAGTTTCTTTATATGACTTTAGAGGGACGTTCCATATTGGTTATTCTATGGTCACATAAGATCGTTACAAAGAGGACATTTGGGACATTAACAGAACGTTCCCATACGGTTCTCTGTTAATCAGATGGGGATGTTTCATTCGGGACCGTGCTGCTCCTGAACCTTTTTTGAAACGTCGTTTAAGAAGCACCCATTTCACCTATAGGTGAATTGAAAATTTCTTATAAAAATAATAAAAAATAAATTACATTCAAATAGTAAATCCTTACTATCTGTAATTTCCCTATATTTGTGGACCACTGGATACCTGGTGTTTCTTTAAACCAATTAAAAAGGTCCTGGGTGGCATTTACGCCCCAATGGACACAGTCACTTCCACATTTTTCCTCAGGCAGCCTATTTACATCGGCGTGGCATCGGAAGTCATTGTTTTTAATATTAATATTATGTAAAGTAGTTTTATCGCACCATAATCCATTGCTGCAAACTCCTGTACAGTAGGTGGAGCTATGCACCTGATAAGTCATGATTGCAATCCGCCAAAAAACTAAAAGAAGAAGAAGAAGGAAGTCATTGTTCCTTACGCAGAGCTTTCAAAATACTTACTTCAGCTTACAAGAACATCGCTGGATTACTGTAAATGATGATCATCATGTTGCGAGTCTGTCAGCTGTCACACCTAAATGGAGAAGATCATTAAACTTTTCAAGTCACATCAACAACTTTACTTGGGTAAAGTTGGTTTTATATTCGCACATTCGGACTTCCGCGTTTATGAACGTTCTAATAATGTGCAATAAAGTTAATGTTTGCAAATTCTAAACAGCGACATGATATTTACAACCAACGATTGTAACCCTACAACATTTTTCACAATCGATCAAAATGGGCAAGTATTATTTTAATGGCATACTTACGTGCAAACGTCCACTGAATGTCCAATGTAGTATACAAAGTTATTTTAGCCTATGCGGAAGTCCAAATGTGCGAATATAAAACCAAATTTACCCAAAGCATTCCCAGCCTGTTCTTGTGTTGCATCTCTATTGAGACATCACAGTATTCAGAACGTGGCATCAATGCAGTTCCTCCTGTACATAGCTGCACTAAAATGGAGCAGAGCTGGCACAGACCTTGAGTGGATTGAGATCTGGGGAATTTGGAGGCCAAATCAACACCTCAAACTCATTGTTGACAGGGGTCAGCATGGGCACCCTGACTGGTCTGCAGCTATGCAGCCCCATACGTGTGTATTCTGACACCTTTCTGTCAGAACCAGCATTAACTTCTTGAGCGATTTGAGCTACAGAAGCTCGTCTGTTGGATTGGACCACACGGGCCAGCCTTCGCTCCCCACGTGCATCAATGAGCCTCGGCCGCCCATGACCCTGTCGCCGGTTCACCACTGTTCCTTCCTTGGACCACTTTTGATAGACACTGACCACTGCAGACCGGGAACACCCCACAAGAGCTGCAGTTTTGGAGATGCTCTGACCAGGTCTTCTAGCCATCACAATTTGGCCCTTGTCAAACTTACAAACTTACGCTTGCTTCTAACACATCAACTTTGAGGACAAAATGTTCACTTGCTGCCTAATATAACAGGTGCCGTGATGAAGAGATGATCAGTGTTATTCACTTCACCTGTCAGTGTGTGTATGTTCCACAATTAATGTAGCAAAATTCAATGTGGATTTGAAAATGCATTCCGAGCCGATCACGTCCCCGCCCCGGCCTGTCAATCATTGTGTCAAGGCGGGGCCAGGTGTTGGAAACATGGCGGAAGCAGAGATATGAAGAGCGAGGCATTTACAGGCAGCAAGAACAGAGAAATGTCAGTGTTCCTGAAGACCATGTGCTTCCGTCAGTCATAGAACCAGGGCTCGATTTGAGGAGGGATGGCATCCCCCTTGTTGAAAAAAATGACAAAAAGCATCCCCTCTGTAAAGCCACCATCCCCTTTAGATTAACAGTGTTTTGTATTATGTACTTATGTAATATTAAAATTCTCTGTATGATAATTAACAAACTATAAATAACAGCGATTGACCAATCAGAACTCAGTATTGTAACGCACATGCCAGAGCTCTGATTCAAGGGAGCTTTTGTCATTTTTCGCACTTGTTCAAAAGAATCAGGAGAAAGGTTCGAGCGCATCTTTTAATGTTCTTTTAAAAGAAAAGAACAGAAGGTATAATATTACTTTGATTAATGTTTTAAGAACATTCCCCTGACACATTACAACGAATAACGAACATAGCTAAAGTGATGCCGTAAGGGATCGCTGTCAAAGTGAATTATTGACAGTGAATGTCATCACCGAGGTAATAATGCACACATGCATGTTATAGCTACATGCATTTGTGTTTATTTATTTTATTTAAGAAAAAAAAAAAAACTATGGGCTTTGTTCATACTCTGCTGTTTAAAACTGCATGAACCATCCATTCAAGACACAACTAACAAAGTCTGTACCACTGATTGTTCGATATAAGAACTCAAGAACTCCAGAGTTCAGAAAATTGAATTATTTTTGTCCAAACTATCCAATGTTAGAGCTCTGGAGCGCTGAAAAGTGTGAGGCTCAAAAATAAGTGTCATTTTGAACTCATTCATAGAGTTATTTTTATTAAAAATATATTATGATAATGATTAAAAACTTCAGTGCCCTCCAAAGGCACCATTTTAGGTATATAAAGGGATGGATTGTGGTGGTCGCTCATCCAATACTACAATGATACAAATCATTTAATGAATAATGCCTATTTTTCTACTCTTTAAACCAATAAATAAAAGTGTTTAAGGTACAGTAGCACCAACTATATTGCTGTAACTCTATAACTGTATAACTCTACCCAAAAATAACTCTGATGTTTAAACCCTCTTTCACACAGTAGAAAGCACCCCACCCAGACTGTCTCTAATGCTCCTAAAATTCACTCTGGTGATGTCTAAATTTCTCTTTTCTCTATTTTAGAAACATTTTGGACAGCTACACAGAGTAGGGTTATTCTTCTGGGTCACAGCAACGAATTACATAGACCTATTTATTTTTTAATTTTTTTTTCTCAGCTGCTAATGTTTTTCAACACTGTGCAAAAGCTTTTGCATTATCATGCCTCAAATCTCCAGTTCCAGCACATCCCAAAGGCGCTCTACTGGACTGAGATCTGTGACTGTGGAGCTCATTTGAGTTTAGTGAAGTCATTGTCATGTTCAAGAACCCAATTTGAGATGATTTGAGCTTTGTGACATGGTGTGTTATCCTGCTGGAAGTAGCCATCAGAAGATGGTACAATGTGGTCATAAAGGGATGGACATGGTCATCATCAACACTCAGGTAGGCTGTGGTGTTTGAATGATGCTCAATTGGTCCTAAAGGCCCAGTACCATACGAGTCGTCCTAACCATAAATTTATTTATGCTTCTAATAACGTACTGGTTCTATCACTGACAGACACGCATAATCGTCAGGGACACTGACATTTCTCTGTTCCCTTTCGAGGGAACTCGCGCTGCGTCCGATAGGATCGCTTTGGGAACGCCCTCAGCGTGATAGCGTCTGATGCACGTCTGTCAACTAGTCCAATGGCGAGAGTGAACGTCACGGGCGGATGACGTCACGACCAGGAATGGATAAATACACATCCGGCGAGACCGGCTTCAGCTTTTTTGCCTCAGCTAAGCGCTCTATGTGAAACTGTCTTTGTCTATTTATTGTTGTCTGTCCCGATATAGTGCAGCTCAATATATACAGTTATGGCGAACACACAGGCATTTAAACCGTGTACTCCTCCCTGCCCTCGTTTCCTGACGGGTGGGGATACACACGATTTGTGCGTGATGTGTTTGGGAGCGGAGCATGCTCTTTCAGCCTTCGAGGGGGCTGAATGCGAGCATTGTGAAAAGCTTCCTTTAAGGACGCTCCGCTCCCGCCTCGCACTTTTCGAGGAAAGTGCGCAGGCAAGCGTTCCCCACGGCTCTGGGCCCGCGTCTGCCGAGGCGGCGCGGAGAAAGATGTCGTGGGGTTCGCAGATGGATCTGTCAGCGGGGCTTGAGACGGGCATGAGTGCTCTTTCTCAGCCTTCACCTGGCAGATCCCTCGCCCCCTCGCTGGTGTCGGAAGCCCGCCCCGCGGCTTCTTCCGCCCAGGGAGAGGGCTCGTCGCGTCAGCACTCTAGTTCTGAGGAATTGGATGTGCTGAGCGTCGATATGGGGGAAGATGACTCGCCATCACTTTCCCCTGAGTATGAGGAGCTGGTGGATGTGCTTTCTCGCGCTGTGTCTAAGCTAAGCATTGATTGGCCAGCCGAGAATCAGGGCGCTCGTCCGAAAAGCAAACTGGACGAGCGCTTTTTGTCATCAAATAAAGCACTTCCACCACGGGGTCTGCCATTCTTCCATGATCTGCATGATGAGCTAACGAGATCATGGAAGAAACCATATTCATCACGCTTGTTCAGCCCTCATGTCAAGCACTATTCTAACATAAGGGGGCTGAAAGAATATGGTTATGGGACGATGCCCCGGGTTGAACAGACGCTTGCGAGCTATCTGTCCCCGGGTTCAGCGTTGTCCCTGAAGGCCCCCACGCTTCCCACAAAACCACTTAAAGCTACATCAGGGTTAGTGGGAAAAGCGTATACGGCAGCAGGTCAGGCTGGTGCGTGCTTGCACACTATGGCTGTTCTGCAAGCATACCAGGCAGACCTGCTGAAGGATCTGGATGGCGGGGAGGGGATTGGCCCAGACGCAGTTCGAGAACTGCGTCGAGCCACAGATCTGTCTCTTAGGGCCACCAAGGAGACCGCCAGAGCTGTTGGGCGGTCTATGGCAGCCTTGGTGGCGACAGAGAGGCACCTGTGGCTCAATCTGTCTGAATTAAAAGATAAAGACAGGGCCTTTCTCCTCGACGCCCCGCTTGTGCCTTCTGGCCTGTTCGGCGACGCGGTTACATTAGTCGTCGACAGGTTCCAGGAAGCTAAAAAGCAAGCGGAGGCGTTCAAGAAATATTTACCACGCCGCCATCCATCCTCTGGGGCTGCTGGGCGTGAGCAGCCCCAGCCGTATAGCTCCTCATACCGAGCGCAGCAGAAAGAGAGTGTCGCTTCTCGTGCTCCACCTCAAAGACACGGTGGGCCGGGACGGCACTCTCAGCCCAAGCCTTCTAAGCCGAAGACAGACCTGAGGGTTTTGCTTCAGGCGAAGAAGGCTGGGCAGAAGAAGTCCTGACGCCAGGGGTGTCAGGCTTCTGAGGGCAGCCCCGCACGGGGTGGTGCGGTACACACCTCAGTATACGGTGCCCGTTCCACCTCGTGGCCCTCAGGAGGCCGTTCTGCCAACCCCGCCACCTTTGGTGATTCGGGGCGCAGCGGTTCCCACCGAATTAGTGACGCAGTGTTCACAACAACACAACGCTGCGTCACATCCTCTGAGGAGGATAAATTTACATCAAAAATGTGCTGTGAACAAAACACCAGAGGCCAGCCTCGAGAGGCTGGTTCCCTTAGTAGATTTTCTGGTAGAGTGGAAATCTCTTCAAAATATCTCACGTTGGGTCCTGCAGATTGTAGACAAAGGTTACAAAATCCAGTTTTGGTGCCATCCACCTCTGTTCAAAGGAGTGCTGCATACGTCAGTGCTTCCTCAGCAGGCTCTGGTGTTGGAGCAAGAAATAAGAACCCTATTAGCAAAGGAGGCTATAGAGAGGGTTCCGGTTGCCGACAGGGAGTCGGGATTTTACAGCCGGTATTTCCTGGTTCCAAAAAAGGATGGGGGGTTGCGCCCTATTTTAGATCTAAGACATCTGAATCGAGCAGTACGAAAGCTAAAATTCAAGATGCTGACGATAAGTCAAATCGTGACTCAAATCAAATCCGAGGATTGGTTTGTCACAATAGATCTCAAGGACGCATACTTCCATATCTCCATCCTTCCACAGCACAGGAAGTTCCTGAGGTTCGCTTTCGGGGGCGAGGCGTACCAATTTCGGGTTCTTCCGTTCGGCCTAGCTCTCTCACCCCGCACATTCACGAAATGCGTAGATGCAGCACTGGCCCCGCTCAGGCTGCAGGGCATACGCATCCTGAATTATATCGACGACTGGTTGATTTTAGCACAGTCAGAGGAGATGGCGGTTCGGCATCGAGATGTCGTTCTCGCGCATATTCAGAAATTGGGGTTGAGACTGAATGCAAAGAAAAGCGTGCTTACTCCACGACAGAGGACCACTTTTCTTGGTGTGGTGTGGGATTCAGTGATAATGCGAGCATGTCTCTCTCCAGTTCGCATCACTGCCATTCTATCAGCCATGAAAGAATTGAAGCTAGGCCAGTCACGCACTGTAAAGCAGTTTCAGAGACTGCTGGGTCTGATGGCAGCAGCGTCCAACGTGATACCTTTTGGCCTGCTGTACATGAGACCCTTACAGTGGTGGCTCAGGACCAAAGGGTTCTCCCCGAGGGGCAACCCACTTCGTATGATCAAGATTACGCGGCGCTGTCTCCACGCCTTGATCATATGGAAGAAAAATTGGTTCCTGTCCCAGGGCCCTGTGTTAGGAGCTCGATGTCGCCGTGTCACTCTGACGACAGACGCTTCTCTCACAGGCTGGGGAGCGGTAATGGAAGGCCGCTCAGCTCAGGGTCTGTGGAAGACTCATCAGCTCTCATGGCACATAAATTGCCTGGAGATGATGGCGGTCTTCAATGCATTGAAGTTCTTCCTTCCAGACCTGAGGGGCCATCATGTGCTGGTCAAGACGGACAACACATCGGTGGTCTCGTATATAAATCGACAGGGGGGTCTGCGGTCGCGCCCATTATACAAACTGGCGCAACAGATCCTCCTGTGGTCTCTGGGGAAGATGCTCTCCTTGAGAGCTATCTACATTCCAGGGACTCAGAATATTGGAGCAGACATCCTGTCAAGGCAGGGGCTGAGGTCAGGGGAATGGAGACTTCACCCGGAGGTGGTGAAGCTCATATGGGAGATTTATGGCCAAGCGGAAGTGGATCTGTTTGCGTCTCAGGATACGACGCACTGTCCACTTTGGTTCTCCCGCACACATCCAGCTCCTCTGGGACTGGATGCTATGGTACAGGCGTGGCCGAGGCTGCGTCTGTATGCATTTCCCCCAGTTGTTCTGCTCCCAGAAGTTCTGGAGAAGATTCGCCGGGAAGGGATAAGTCTACTGTTAGTAGCACCTCACTGGCCGAGCCGCATATGGTTTTCGGACCTGATAGCTCTTCTCGATGGCTCACCTTGGAAGATTCCGATCAGGAGGGATCTCCTGTCTCAGGCGGGGGGCACAATTCTCCATCCCCGTCCAGAAATGTGGAATCTGTGGGTTTGGCCTCTGAGGGGGCCAAACTCATAGAGGCTGGTCTCTCAACTGAGGTTGTAGAGACCATTCTTCAATCCAGAGCTCCTTCCACGAGGAAACTATACGCTTTGAAGTGGAAACTTTTCACTTCCTGGTGCCAAGAACGGCAGTTGGATCCAGTCTACTGCCCGATAGGTTCAGTACTTGAGTTCCTACAGTGCCGCTTCTCATCTGGGTTAACCCCATCTACACTTAAAGTATATGTTTCAACTATATCTGCTTACCATGCCCATGTGGATGGTACTACTGTCGGGAAGAACCCGTTGGTTATTCGTTTCCTCCGTGGCACCCAGAGGCTGAGGCCTGCGATGCGCACGAGGGTCCCTGCTTGGGATTTGGCCATTGTGTTGGAAGGCCTATCTACAGCTCCATTTGAGCCACTTGAGTCAGTCTCAGATAAGTTCCTGACACTTAAGACTGTCTTCCTTCTTGCTATATCGTCCCTTAAGAGAGTAGGAGACCTTCAGGCCCTTTCAGTGTCCCCAACCTGTCTTGAGTTTGCGCCGGGGATGGTCAAAGCCTTCCTCTACCCCAAACCTGGGTATATCCCTAAGGTTTTGACTAATGTTCCAAGGCCTATTGTGCTGCAAGCTTTTTGTCCTCCTCCGTTTGTTACCCCAGACCAGGAGAAACTGAATCTGCTGTGTCCAGTGCGAGCACTGGACACATATGTCCACAGAGCTGCCCTGTGGAGGAAAGCAGACCAGTTATTTGTGTGCTTTGGACCACATAACAGGGGTCGTCCTGCCTCTAAACACACTGTAAGCAAGTGGATAGTTGAGGCTATTTCGCTCGCTTATGAAGTCTCTGGCCAGCAGTGTCCTTTAGCTGTCAGAGCGCATTCAACTAGGAGTATGGCGGCCTCCAAGGCCTTAATTTCGGGGGTTTCCCTCAAAGAAATTTGCGATGCGGCCGGTTGGTCCTCGCCTCTCACTTTTGTGAGGTACTATGACCTTGACCTGGACGCAGCTCCAGGATCATCTGTGTTACTGTCCTAAGTGTGCCACAGTTTCACACAGACAGGTATTTGTGATTATGGCGTTTTGGTATATCGTTCCCAAAGCGATCCTATCGGACGCAGCGCGAGTTCCCTCGAAAGGGAACGTCTCAGGTTACGTATGTAACCATAGTTCCCTGAGAAAGGGAACGAGACGCTGCGTCGCGTTGCCATACTCCCTGCATCCCTGTGATCGATTTGCTTCGGCAGTTTGAGCTGAAGCCGGTCTCGCCGGATGTGTATTTATCCATTCCTGGTCGTGACGTCATCCGCCCGTGACGTTCACTCTCGCCATTGGACTAGTTGACAGACGTGCATCAGACGCTATCACGCTGAGGGCGTTCCCAAAGCGATCCTATCGGACGCAGCGTCTCGTTCCCTTTCTCAGGGAACTATGGTTACATACGTAACCTGAGACGTTCTTGCTCTACTTCATCTGCCTGTAAATGCCTCACTCTTTAGCTCTGTTTCCGCCATGTTTTCAACACCTGGCCCCGCCTTGACGCAATGATTGACAGGGCGGGGCGGAGACGTGATCGTCTTGGAATGCATTTTCAAATCCACATTGAATTTTGTTACATTCATTGCGGGACATTTAATGAAAATGCAATCGCATGTGTCTTAACTGTGAGTGTAAATGCAATTAAGAAAAATGTAAGCTCTAGCGTAAGCTCTGCCAGGAAGACTCAATGTTACGTCACCTATTAATTAATGATTTAACCAATCATTATCTTACACTTGGAGTATAAAAGATTGCTGACACATGTTTGAGTCTGCAGATGCTGACGCCAACCTTCACTTTCGGCGCTCGTTTAAAATCCAGTCTGATTTTATCGTTATCTATTAAATTCTGATGAAGTTTTATCTAAAACTTAAGCTCCAGTGAACCGCAGTGTTCCTCTCGTGTCATCAGTACCTATCAGCCATTTCATCTCAGTGATAAGTATTTTCATCGTTTTTGCCTTTGATGTCGATTAAGTGTAAAATCGTAGGCTACTCTTTTGCTCTCTTTACACATAAGCAGTATTATGCAATCGCACGTTTTGTTAGAGACAGAGTGAGTTGTTCAACATGAGTGCTCGCCGTGCTCGTTCACATTGTAACTTTTAGCACGTTAATGATCCACATGAAAGAATGGCGTACAATAATCGGCTCTATCGTTGCAAGGCTCGGGGAAACCCCAATCATGGTTTAACCTTAAAGCAACACACACACACACACAGATCATCGTCAGGAAACTAATCATTTAAATGTTAAATAACACTGCTTAGTCTTCACATAAAATGCATAATTAATCTGTGCCAAGGCACAATCTCGGTGTGAAATCACGGGCGCGATTCCAAACAAGAGACTGATATCAGTGCCATGTGAGTCCCAGGGGTTAGCTAAAGGAATGAGGACGATTCATTCTACTGAAATACTTGCAAGCGCTGAAATACTACTCATACAGGTCAGTATTTGACTAATCAAAATTGTGATGTAACGCAAGGCTGTTTTACTTGGTCTAATGTCATACTATCATTGTAAAATGCTTTTGAGCATTTAAAGTTGTAATGTCATTCTATGTTTTAGTCTGTTGACTGTAGCTAGATTATATTATAATATACTGATGATATTCTTACATACATTGTGTTGAGCTTCATAACATTAATTCACTTGTGTACTTTTGCTTCCTTTCTATTAACGTGCAAGAGCGGCATCTCTGTCAAATCAAAGTTCATCGCAAAGCATTCGCCATCTTGGATACGCCACGCTGTTATTGATCCTCCCTCCAATTCCCTTTTATTCCAAAGTTGCTTGTCATGCTCCATAATGTTAGATAAACAACAGCCTGCCGCTACACATCATACAGCTGTTAATGTCTGTTTTCATGGCATTGAATAACAATGCTTGCGTCGATATTCTTTTGCAAAGGTTTGCTAGCTTTTGCAGAATTTCAATAGCTAGCTAAGGTTAGATAGTAGAGCGTTTTCAAGTGAAGCATTTTCCCTTCTTCAATGGCATTGTACTTTGTGGTTCCCAGTCTTTATCTGTTTATATTTAGTATTCTTGTACTTATCCGTCATGCTGTCTGGTTAATTTTCTTTTGGGGGTTCTCTTGGCAGGTCTGACGTCTAGATGGAGTCCTGTCGGCTAAGTTCTATCAAGCCATTAGTGGGAGTTACACCCAAGCATTTGAATTTCAGTACTTGTGCTTTTAACGAGTCTTTCCTTTAAACACTATATACCTTCTATTTATTTAACCAAAATATCTGCCTTCCATTTACAATGCAGTGGTTTAGAATTCTCCTAACAGCAGATGGAGAGGACTGCTGTGTTCCAACTCAATCCTCATCATTAATCAGGTACTTTTTATGCAAATACTGGTGGTGGTATGTTTTATGCTCCATCCCGTGGGATAATTCTCCTTCACCATTTTTGGGGGTCGGCTACGCCCCTGCCTTCATCTTCAGGCAGGATACGCAGAGTCCGCAACCCTTTAGGATGTGAGCTACGGACGGGGCCTACGCCAAAGAACTTCTTACAATATTTTGCTTGCTGATTGTTAATAAATATCGTTGTCACGTTATCTTACCTCCCGAGTCTTTCTGGTAGAAATAACATTTAAATGATCATTTTGCTACAATTTTTGCTTGAACATGTTAAACATAGAATTTCTGTAATATATTTTCATTTTAATTTTGCAACTTATAAAGCGTTAAAATGTTTAAATTATATGTTAAAAGTATTGTCTGAAATAGCAAATGTAAATTATATTATTGAATTTGAAAAATCATTTTGCTCCAAATGTTGCACATATGGTATGAAAAAAATGTACATTTAAATACAGAAATACATTGCCATTTTACATATTGTATTGACAGTTTGCATATTACTGTTGAAAACTGCTACATGTACACGTCCATAAATCACATGTGCAATGGGAAAAGGCACTTCTGTTAGCTCAGAATAAGTGAATGCAATACAATGAGCTTGACATTTAAACTTCCTCATACCACGTTCATTAAATGTGCATAAATGTGACTTAAATGTGAAATGTGCATAAAAGTTTCTTGATTCATGCACAGAACCTTTTTCAACGACATCTCTAATAGTGTATGTGAAAGTGTCATTTGCAAAAAAAATAAAATAAAATAATAAAATGTACAAAGTCGTTTTTGGATCTTTTGACAAACCTCGGGGAGATGGATGCCCAGCAGAGAGCAAAAGAGTTGGAAAAGAGAGAGAGGGAGACAAGACGATATGAAGAGACAAAAGAGAAGAGAAGAAGCTCAGCAGAGAGAGAAAGAATAGGCTCCTCAGTTTAATGGAGGACCTTGCCAAATCAATTTTTGTTTTCCTCATTTTTTCATTATAAACTCATTTTTTTTCCACAAACGCACACAGCTTTTAGGACTATAAGCTCAAAGTAACTTGGCTTGTATTGTCTTTGGGTGGAGCTTGATGTCCAGCTCCCCTTCTCTGGATATAACGGGTGGAGCTAGACAGTCCAACCACACCCTAACCACAGCCATAACCCTATCACTAAACATATCTTCACCCATTATCTCCATATAGGTGGAGCTGGATATCATTTGGTTCTGCAGTGAGCACCACTTGTGTTTGGAGCATTTGTTTCAGAACGTGGTGCATTTTTCCATTAGTTTGGTTTGTTTAGGCATATATGAAATCATGCTCAGATCTGCACCAAAAAAAACAAAAAAAAAAAATACAGTCTGAGATCATCTGAACAAACCCTGGATCAGTTCAGTTGTAGTGAATCTGACTCAATGGACCAATGAAACAGGCTGTGTCACAACTGTACGTGTCACAATGTATTTGTTTTCCTTTAAACTTAATGCTACAAATGAGCCAGACATGGAAATGGCCTTAGATGACACTGTAGTGGCAAGTTTTGATGGAACAAGCACCACACATATTTGTTCATTTAGTAATGGATAAAACATATGAATATGTCATAATAAATAAAGTCTTTGAAAGGTTGAATACACTATTGTTTGTGATCCTCCATCAGCAGCTGCAGTATCTCTCAGCTGTATCAGTGCATCACTGTGACGTCTGACTGACCGAGGTTTTTGTACCACTCTTTATCACTGTGTGAACACAGCTTTACTGTTGATCCAGTGGTAACTCTGACAGTAATAATCTCCTGTATCTTCAGTCTGGACTCCACTGATGGTCAGAGTGAAATCAGTTCCATAATCGGCTCCATTTCCACTGAATCTAGATGGAGTTTCAGCCACAAGGGTCCTGATGGAGTGCACTAAAAGTTTAGGTGCTTCTCCAGGTTTCTGAAGGTACCAGGAGACACACGACTTACAGTCACCGTCTGACGGGCGTCCAATGGAGCTGCTGGTCTTACAGGTCAGAGTGACTGTGTGTCCGTTCTGAACATGTTTCCCTGTGGGAGTCTGAATTACAGTCACCTGTCCTGTAGAATCTGATGAACATTAAAAAGACATTTAGCTTTTCTCAATTGAAAAATATTTTTAATTTTAACTGCTCATAATCCATGCATTAAAGTACAAGATCTTACCTTCAAAATGCATTCCTAAGATCAGGAAGAAGATGATGAATGTCATTTTAGCTGTGTCTGTTATATTGATAGACAGTGTCAGTCATGAAGTGTTAAACTCACAGCACTATAAACACTCTCAGAGCACTGAAGCATGTGTGACAATGCAAAGAAGTGGGCAGGATTTACAACAGACAAACTAATATACACTAGAGTTACAGAATGATTATCTTACATTTTCACTAATGTTATTCTAGTTAGTTCAGTCGTTTTATTTTTATTCTGACTACTGAGACACTGAGGATGTGCAGATGAACATCCATCTCTGTGTCCATATTCAGTCATGTGACCAGTTTGACCGACAGTTTGACTCTGGCTTTAATAACACAACTGTGATTGGTTTATTCATTACCAGCACTGAGAAATATATGAGGAAACATGTGACCAAGTCTCTGCTACATAATTTACATACATACTATATACTATATCAGAATATTATCTATGAACTTTAAGGGAGTTAACTAGTTAGCTGAGGTTCGGGAGCGGGGCCGCACCTCAACCAATCAGCTGACTTCTCAAATCCTACAGTACTGTTTGTCTTGTTCTCTTGAACCCTCCCTTCCCCTCCCTCTCTCTCATCCATTCAAACATCCTTATCATCCCCTCTTCTCTTCCTTTCCAGGTTGTATCGGGGGTCCTAATCACTCGGCCAACATTTAACTGAGATGATGTCCCCACCCTGAGACTCTGGGCCGCCAACACCAGACTCCAGATCAACCTGACTATCATCCCTTTCCCCTTCATCCTCTCCCTATTCATCCCTAACTTTAATTAGCAGCTTTATTGTAAATAATAATAATAATAATAATAATAGCTCTTCTGGGCAGTGGATCAGTATGACTTTGTCATCATGCTGTGTGCCGGAGATCTCCAGTGCTTCTGGCACTTTGCTCACTATGGTGAGAGCTTCTACTTACACTTCATGGTAAGACATTGTTCTGCATTTAAATATTAGTATGAACTTGAATGGTTTGAATGTTTCAGCTCAGTATGTGTGTGTTCAGGTCCAGCTGGTGACTGTGTGGCCCTTGATAGACATCTGTCTGTGATTGTTAATGCTCCGAGCGGATTGATAATCGACACAGCTGA
Source organism: Ctenopharyngodon idella (assembly GCF_019924925.1). Classification (NCBI taxonomy): domain Eukaryota; kingdom Metazoa; phylum Chordata; class Actinopteri; order Cypriniformes; family Xenocyprididae; genus Ctenopharyngodon; species Ctenopharyngodon idella. The sequence continues at coordinate 492,155 of NC_067243.1, read as the reverse complement.
CGATGAAAGTGCTCAGATTGTCTTCAGTGTTGAGGAGACTGGTGAGTCTCACCTTGATACGTGTAAAGTAAAAATTATACTAAATTGAATGAATGAATGAATGAATGATCATGTGTATCTCAGCAGGTTTTTATCAGATGTGCTTCAGTAATTTCCACAATCGCTTTGGGATCATGCAGGTTTTCCTGAACTTTGGTGTGTATTATGAGGGACAAGAGAAGAAAAAGGAAGAAAAGAAGAAAAAGAAAGAAGAGGATATGAAACAGATAAACAGTTCATTGTCCTTCATTGGGGTAAAACACAACTGCATCTAGCAGAAACAAACACATCCTTACTGTAATGTGGGCGACAAACCCCGCTGTTAACAAACACTAAACCTGCGACTGCTTCATCTCCATTTATAACCTGATCTCCAGTAATTATTTGAGTCATACACGATTGTTTCTTCAACATCAGACTTTTTAAAATGTGAAATGGGTTTGTTTATTTATTGTTCCTTTTAGTAATAACAAGGTCTTATTGAACTTTCCCAGTGTATCTCCAGAAACAAGAGAAGCAGTGGATTCCAGTAACATGAAGCTCCTGTGAGGACGCTGAACATCTGCTGATGGAGCTGCTCTATTCTGAGAGGAACAGAATCACCCGATGATCAAATATGAGTTTCACTGTCCACACTTTATTCTCTGAAATGAGTCAGAAGAGTTGGACTAATGGGGAGATGAGGTTTGTTCATGTTCATCAGTTTATAATGAAACACTGTCAGTGTCTGAAGCCTCTGGACTGCTGAGATCGTCCTTGACTCGGTTAGAGAGTAAGAGCTCCAAGAGTTCAATCCACAAAACTATTAATGATACGCTGGATTCAGAAAACAGGTCACGTCTGTGAGCAGTTGTGTTTGTATGAATGAATGAGGGAGAGTGTGGTCTGAAACAATGACAAATTATGCAAATTAGACACAAATATGAACAATCTTTCTGTTAAACTGTTACAGATATTAAACATTTCCCATCATAAACATAAATGAATAATAAACAATCAACCATCATGTGAACTTCACTGACACTTCCACAAATATCATGAAGTGCGACAAAGTAATCTTAATCTGAAATCACATACTCTCTTCAGTAGGCACTTACTTTGATCAAGTAATTACTTCACGATCGCTAAAAAAGTATGTTCTGTATAGTATGAGTGTGTGTATGAATGTAATCTGGACATCAGATGGAGCAATGATATTACGCAGCGCCTCTCAAAAATGTCTCCATGGTTGCAAGGCAGCTCCCTGTGTAAGCAGGGGGTCACAGGCACTGTGTAATATCATTGCACCTGCTGCAGCCATGGTACGGCAGCAAAGTTCCTTGATCATTAAGCCAGAATGAGAGTATAGTTCCTAGTTATATCGGCCTAGAAAATCGCCACTTTTAATTTTCCGTCGGTTTTAGTACACAATGTAACTACAGAAGAGTCAAGTTTTAAATAGGAAAAATATTGAAACTCTTTAGTCATTTTTTAACAAGATGCTAACGGTCTAATCAGATTCAATGAACTATGCTAAGCTATGCTAAAAGTGGTACCGTCCAACCCGGAGATCGGCTGAATGGATTCCAAAACGGTAAAACTCAACTGTTTAACTCTAGGGGAGTTGGAAAATGAGCCTATTTTCAAAAAAAAAAGTGGTGTGTTCCTTCAAAGGAAAGGTGTGTAAAATTCAGTTATGTTAAAGACGTGACCCTCTAGTGGTCAAGTATGGAAGTCCAATTAAAGGGATTGACTTTCCAACAGTAAATAATACAGATAATATTGTAGTGTAAAGTTTTGCAGGGACGAGCACCACTCACATTTTCTCCACATTTTAGTCCAGTTTAGTAAAGAATATAAGATTATATGTTACATGTTTACTAAATACATCATAATAAATAAATAAAGTCTCTGAAAGGTTTGAAACACCATTGTGTTGTTTGTGATCCTCCATCAGCAGCTGCAGTATCTCTCAGCTGTATCAGTGCATCACTGTGACGTCTGACTGACCGAGGTTTTTGTACCACTCTTTATCACTGTGTGAACACCCAGTTACTGTTTGGATAGTGTACACTCAGACAGTAATAATCTCCTGTATCTTCAGTCTGGACTCCACTGATGGTCAGAGTGAAATCACTGCCAGATCCACTGCCACTGAATCTAGATGGAGTTCCAGTATAACGGCTTGTTGCTTCATATATGAGTTTAGGAGCTTCTCCAGGTTTCTGTAAGTACCAGGACAGACAGGGTGGAGTACAGCCTGTTAAAGGAGTGCTGGCGCTGCATCTCATCACAGCAGTTTCTCCTGGTGTGACTGTATGAACTACAGGAGTTTGAGTAACTGTGATCTGTCCACTGGAGCCTGGAGAGAAATGAATAGGATTTAAATTAAAAGTACATCAAGGCAATAGAACATGATGTGTCATATTAGAAATATATGTCATATTCATAAAATATAAAACTTTAGTATTTTTAGTTATAAGCAAGTCAGAGTTTCACTGTATACCTGATATACAGATCAATGTCCAGATGAAGAAGGTGATTTTGTTCATTGTTGTTCTTTTGTCTTGTGTGATGATGAAGATTGTGTTCTGTTCTGCTCTCAGTCATGAAGTGTTAAACTCACAGCACTATAAACACTCTCAGAGCACTGAAGCATGTGTGACAATGCAAAGTGACTCTCTCTATTTAAATCATTATCCTGACGACTGTAGATCAGTCACAAACACATTTTCCAACAACTTCCTCATGTCTATTGACAGAATCCTGTATATTATTGATTTGGTCATTATTAATATTTTGTAAGGTCACTGAACACTTTCTATCATTCATTCTGCACTGTTCTGGGCTCATTATTAGTTGATGTAATAAACTGCAGCAGCTCTTTGGTTTAATTGTGTTTCTGAATGACACAATATCAGTGTTCAGGGTGGAAGATTTCTCAGTTCTCTGGTACTGAACAACATCCATGAGCTCCAGCAGCATTAAAACACACTGTGCTCTTCTACTGTGTGGAACTGCAGTGTCAGTAATGGAGCGTCTAACAGTTCAGTTCAACAGCCTTTACTGAGATACTGCAGCTGACTGAATGTGTCGTCATGTTACAGTTCATAACAAACTCAGTTCAACTGTCAGACTGATCAGTGATGGCATCAAAGTCATCAGCTCTATTTATTAAAGGGTTCGTTCACCTAAAAATGAAATTTCTGTCATTAATTACTCACCATCATGTCGTTCCACATCCGTAAGTCTTTCGTTCATCTTCGGATCACAAATTAAGTTATTTTGATGAAATCCAAGAGGTTTTTTTATCCTCCATTGAAAGCAACAAAATTTCCGTCATTCAAGGTCCAGAAAGATACTAAAGACATTGTTGAAACAGTCGATGTGACTGCAGTGGTTCAACCTTAATATTATGAAGCAACGAGAATACTTTTTGTGTTCAAAAACAAAACAAAAATAATGATTTTATTCAACAAATTCATCTCTCCCTGTCATTCTGCTACACTATTTACATTGCAGCTCTTCCAGGTTCTACGTCAGAACGCTGATTCAGTATTGGCCGGCTCCTGCGTCAGCATCACAGGCATGCGTCATGCTGCCCGATACTGAGCCGGCGTTCGGACATAGACACGGAAGCTCTGCACTGCGTTCACTGTGTATGAGTCTGACAGGGTCGAGAAGAGATTGTTGAATATTTTTGTTAAGTTGTTATTTTTGTTTTGTTTTGCACACAAAACAAAACAAACCTTAATGTTATGTCATTGCTTTCATTAAGGTTGCACCACTGTAGTCACGTTGATTATTTTAACGGTGTCTTTAATACTTTTCTGGACCTTGAATGACGGAAATTACGTTGCTTTCTATGGGATAAAAAAAACCTCTCGGATTTCATCAAAAATATCTTAATTTGTGTTCTGAAGATGAACGAAGGTCTTACTAGTTATTTTTTGGGTGAACTAATCCTTTATTGTCAAATACTCAGTTGAGGAGAAACAAACGTGTTCATGATTCGACAGCAATTACAACTGGTGCTCATAATGATTGCAATATACGGCAGTTGTTCTGTTTCTAGTGATCTGAGTATATTGAGCTCTGTTAAATAAATATACACCGCTGCGAATAGATCCGTCCCTCGCCTTTATTACAACCGTTTGCTGAAAATGATACAGGACAATTTCAAATGAATGTGAAGAAATCATTTGCAGCTCAAAACGTCTCAGGTTACAGATGTAACCCTGGTTCCCTGAGTAGGGAACGAGACGCTGCGTATAACGCATTGGGAACCTTCTGCGTGTTTGCGTCATTGAAGCACTCATGTATCTAACCAATCGCGTAGCGAGACGTCAGAGGCGGGTGACGTCACGGACCAGGAAACTATAAAGCATACCCGGATGCAGAGATCGCCAGCTTCTGGGATAAGTCTGAAGCAAGCACTCGCAAGTATGCTGGGGGTACGGCAGGAGACGCAGCGTATCGTTCCCTACTCAGGGAACCAGGGTTACATCTGTAACCTGAGACGTTCCCTTTCGTGGGAACTGTCGACGCTGCGTATAACGCATTGGGAACGCAATCCCAGCTGTGCCGTAACTTCACGTACTTGCCAATGTTAGCTTGACAATATAGAAGACCCCGGAGTGGAGCCGACATCCAGGTTGTAAAACCTAATAAATGTGTGCTGGCATGACCATCCAGCTGCATCACATATGTCATCAATGGAAATTCCAGACATCAAGGCTTTTGATGCCGCCATACCCCTAGTAGAATGGGCACGGACATTCAGTGGGGAAGGCTGTCCGGCCGCTTCGTATGCAAGTGAGATGGCCTCGACCACCCACTTGCTCATCCTCTGCTTCGATGCTGGGCCCCCTTTCTTAGGGGACCCATAACAGACAAACAGTTGATCTGATTTTCGCCACAGGGCAGCTCTGTGGACGTACGCATCTAGAGCCCTCACTGGGCAGAGCAGATTCAGCTTTTCCTGATCCGAATTCCCAAAGGGAGGAGGGTAAAAGGCCTGGAGCACAATAGGGCCTGGGACATTGGTGGGGACCTTCGGCACATAGCCAGGTCTAGCATGAAGAAATGCCTTCACCATTCCTGGGGCAAATTCCAGGTAAGATGGAGCAACTGAAAGTGCTTGTAAATCTCCTATCCTTTTCAGGGAAGTGATAGCGAGTAGGAAAATAGTTTTTAGAGTGAGGAATTTTTCTGGAACCTCCTCTAATGGTTCGAAGTCCCAGGCCGGAACCCTTGTGCGCACTGGAGGCCTCAACCTCAGTGTACCACGGAGGAAGCGTGTGATGAGGGGGTCTCGTCCAACCGAGGAATCCCCCTCAAGAGGAGCATGATAGGCTGAGATAGCCGCAACATAGACTTTTAAGGTAGAAGGGGATAAGCCTTCTGAGAATTTTTCTTGAAGGAATCTTAGCACAAAGCTTATGGAAGAGTGGACAGGGTCCGTATCATTTTGTCTACACCAAGTAGAAAATAAATTCCATTTATAGGAATATAGCTTCCTCGTGGAGGGAGCTCTGGAGTTAAGGATGGTCTCCACAACCTCAGTTGGGAGACCAGCATCTATGAACCTGGCCCCCTCAGAGGCCAGGCCCATAGCTTCCACAGTTCTGGGCGAGGATGCGTTATCGTGCCGCCCGCTTGCGACAGGAGATCCTGTCTGAGGGGAAGCTCCATTGGGGAGCCGTCTAGTAGGGACACTAAGTCCGAAAACCATATCCTGGTTGGCCAGAACGGGGCTACCAGTATCAGGCTGGCCCCCTCCTGGCGTACTTTCTCCAGAACCCCCGGGAGCAGAGCGAACGGGGGAAATGCGTACAGACGTAGCCTCGGCCACGTCTGTACCATGGCATCCAGACCCAAAGGTGCTGGATGTGTTAGGGAGTACCAGAGTGGACACTGGGTTGACTCTCCCGATGCAAATAGGTCGACTTCTGCTTGACCGAAATTTCTCCATATGAGGTCCACCACTTCCGGGTGGAGCTTCCACTCCCCGGGCCTCGGCCCCTGTCTCGACAGGGCGTCTGCTCCCACATTTTGATACCCCGGGATGTAAGCTGCCTTTAGCGAGAGCAGCTTCCCTAGGGACCACAGGAGGATCCGACGGGCCAAGTAATATAGTTGGCGAGACCGCAGACCCCCCTGATGGTTTATGTATGAGACCACCGACATGTTGTCCGTGCGGACCAACACATGGTGGTCTCTCAGGTCTGGGAGGAAGTGTTTCAGTGCTAGAAATACCGCCATCATCTCCAGCCGATTTATGTGCCAGGAGAGCTGATGGTCCTCCCATAGACCCTGAGCTGAGCGACCACTCATGATCGCCCCCCAGCCCGTGAGGGAAGCATCTGTCGTAAGCATTACACGACGACCAGAAGTCCCCAGCACAGGTCCCTGGGACAGGAACCAGGGATTTTTCCACATGGCCAGAGCACGAAGGCATCGCCGCGTGACTTTGATCATGCGAAAAGGATTTCCCCTCGGAGAAAACCCCCTGGTCTTGAGCCACCACTGTAAGGGTCTCATGTGCAGAAGGCCAAAAGGTATCACGTTGGACGCAGCTGCCATCAGACCCAACAATTTCTGAAACTGTTTTACAGTGAGTGACTGGCCTAATTTCACCCCTTTCACGGCTGCGAGAATGGAACTCACACGAGCGGGGGACAGACTACACCCAGATAATTGGCAGTCTGAGCCGGAACTAGCACACTCTTTTTGGCATTGAGCCTCAGCCCAAGCCTTTTCATGTGGGACAGGACAGCATCTCGATGCTGAGCTGCCAGTTGCTCTGATTGAGCTAGAATCAACCAATCGTCGATATAGTTTAGTACACGGATGCCCTGGAGTCTCAATGGAGCCAGGGCTGCATCCACGCACTTTGTGAATGTGCGGGGTGATAATGACAGGCCGAACGGAAGAACCCTGTACTGGTAGGCTTCGCCCCCGAAAGCAAACCTGAGGAACTTCCTGTGAGAAGGATGGATGGACACATGAAAGTACGCATCTTTCAGGTCTATCGCCACAAACCAGTCCTCGGACCTGATCTGTGGGATAATCTGTTTGAGTGTAAGCATCTTGAATTTTAGCTTTTGTATAGAGCGATTTAGCACACGTAAATCTATGATAGGACGTAGCCCCCCATCCTTCTTTGGAACAATGAAGTAGCGGCTGTAAAAACCTGACAGCTTGCTGGGAGGAGGAACCCTTTCTATAGCTCCTTTATGCAAAAGTGTCACAACCTCTTGTTCCATCACCAGAGACTGCTCGGGGGTCACCACTGTGGGAAGGACCCCATTGAACCTGGGCGGGCGAGACCCGAACTGAATTCTGTAACCCCTCTCTATAATGAGCAGCACCCATTTCGATATATTCGGTAGAAGTTTCCATTCTGCCATAAAATCTACTAAGGGAACCAGTCTCTCGAGACTGGCCTCTGGTGTTTTTTGAGCACTTGGCTCGGCTCTCTGAAGCGGCGCACCGGCAACAGATAGCCGAATCAAGTGACGGCCGGCCCTCCTCGGAGGGTCGGCGGGGACCGCTGCGCCCTGACGCACACTGGATGGCAGGGTTAGCATAACGGTCCCCTGAGGGCGCCGAAGGGAAGCGGGTGCCAGATATTTTAACACCGGGCTCCCTCCGGAGGGGACCGCCCTCACTGGGTCCTGACCCACAGATGTCAGGACCGCTTCGAAGCCTTCTTGGCAATAATAACGGCCCGCAGGTCCGCTTTACCCCCAGAAGGCTTCTGCTGTGTGGACCGCCCCGACCCCCAGGTTTTCTGCGGAGGGGTACGAGTGGCCACACTAAACTTCTGTTGCGCTCTGTGGTGCGCAGAGGAGCTCGTAGACGGCCGAGGCTGCTCCCGCTCAGCAGCCCCGGGGGGAATTTTTGAGCGGCGGGGGAGGAACCTCTGGAACGCCGCAGATTGTTTTTTAGTCTCCTGGAACCTGTCGACGACTGACGTTACAGCGTCGCCAAACAGGCCCGCAGGAGACAGCGGCGCGTCCGTAAGGGCAGTTTTGTCTCTGTCCCTTATGTCCGAAAGGGTTCAGCCACAAGTGCCTCTCCGTGGCCACCAAGGCTGCCATAGAGCGACCCACTGACTTGGCCGTCTCTTTGGTGGCACGGAGAGCCAGGTCTGTTGCTTTCCTGAGCTCCTGGATGCACTCAAACGTGGCCTCCCCGCTCTCATCGATTTCCCCCAGCAGGTCAGCTTGATATGCTTGCAGCAGCGACATCGTATGTAAGCACGCTGCTGCCTGGCCTGCTGCCGCATAAGCCTTGCCCACCAAGCCTGATGTTGTCTTTAGGGGCTTAGTGGGCAGCGTCGGGGTTTTTAGGGACGATGCAGATTCGGGCGAGAGATAGCCCGCGAGCGTCTCTTCAACCCGAGGCATCGCCCCATAGCCATGCTGTTTCAGCCCCACTATATTACTATAGATCGATGTTTGGGGGCTGAACACTCTGTATTGAACTGGCCTTCTCCACGATCTCGACACCTCGGTGTGGAGATCGGGGAAGAAAGGCAAACCCCGACGCTGGGGTAGTGACCGGGCAGGGAGAAACCGTTCATCAAGCTTACTTTTCGGTTTCGTCTCAGCTCTCTCTGCTGGCCAGTCGATTTTTAGCTTATCGACAGCCCTAGTCACTACCTCCAAGAGCTCCTCATACGCTGGGGAAGAGGATGGCGGTTCCTCCTCCCCAGCCTCGGCGCTCGCCGCATCAACCTCCTCGGAGGAAGAGAGGTGAAGCGCCGGTGTCTCTCTCCGGGGGGAAGAAACCGCAGCGCGTGCTTCCACCACCAGAGAAGAGACACTGGACCTGGCAGGTGAGGGACGAGATAAGGCTGGGCCCGTCTCCATCCCCTCTGCCAGCTCCATTTGTGAACCCCACGAATGGAGTCTGCGCTGTGCCTCAGCAGCAGCGGGACCCGATCCGCGGGGAACACCAGCCAAGGCACCCTCCTTATCAAAGAGTGCCCGGCGTGATCTTAATACCCTGAGGGTGAGCCGATCGCAATGCACACAGACAGCCCCCTCGAGAGCTGCCTGTGCGTGCTCAACCCCCAGGCAAACAACACACATTTCATGTGTATCCCCCGGTGTCAGATATCTATCGCAGGGATGTACACATTTAACAAAATGCTGCTGTTTTTCGTCCGCCATTTTTTTCCCGTGTCTTTTTATATATATATATATATATGGTGCTTGTGAAAACTCTTGTCCTCAGACAAAGAGATTTTAAACAGGCTACTTTCGTTGGTAGACAAACAACACCAAATAAGACACACAAGATAACATAGAGTGCTTGCTGAAGACAACAGAAGCTGGCGATCTCTGCATCCGGGTATGCTTTATAGTTTCCTGGTCCGTGACGTCACCCGCCTCTGACGTCTCGCTACGCGATTGGTTAGATACATGAGTGCTTCAATGACGCAAACACGCAGAAGGTTCCCAATGCGTTATACGCAGCGTCGACAGTTCCCACGAAAGGGAACTTTATTTATCTGAAGCATTTATCTTGAGGCTCTTTTCATTTTTATAATGTTGTTCAGTTGAGCTCAAAAGTTTACATACCCCCTGCAGAATCTGCAAAAAATGTCAATCATTTTAACAAAATAAGGATAATGAAAATTGCATGTTATTTTTTATTTAGTACTGTCCCGAATAAACTATTTCACATAACAGATGTTTACATAAACTCCACAAGAAAAAAAAAAAGCAGAATTTATAAAAATGACCTGTTCAAAAGTTTGCATACCCTTGATTCTTAATACTGTGTGTGGTTACCAGAGGGGTATTGTACAAAAGCAGAATTAAGAAAGCCAGGATAACAGAAAAAGCGCAGCTTGACCTAGTTTAATCAGTGAATCCTGGCTTAGTCTGTTGCACATTTGCTGAGCCAGGATGAGTACGTTCAGCTATGTCAAGCCAGGTTTAGATAGTCGGGATACGTGCACGTTCACGGCATTCTTAAACAGACCACAGGATCGATCACAGAATCAATGATGCAAAAATGGATAAAACCCGTGAGCAACAGCTTCTAATGGAAACATATGAAGAGGTGAAACATATAATCAGTGTTGCCAACTCATTTTCAGAGGAAGTTCCTAAAGGCGGGTCGATTTGTTGCTAAAAGTTGCTAAAATGACGTTGTGATGTCATTGCGTTTTTGCGTAGTATACACATAAAAAATATGATTTTGTAATATGTTCATTTAGATTTGTTCCTAAAAAAATATATAAAAATATTTTATTTGTAAAAGTAATATAAACAACATCTTTATGATCAGATATTTGTATTTTTAAATTCCACATTGAATTATTGAACAATTACACATTTTTGAACATTTTATGTATTTTCTTATTAACTAGTAAAACTACAGATTTTGAGCAAAAATAGTTCTAAGCAGTGTATGGGTTAGTCGTGTGCTACACAGTGAAAATAGGGCTTAATATGAAGGAATTATCCATAATAATTTTTTTAATTTTTTTTTACCTGTTTTAAATTACGCATTGCATGTTGTGCTTTAGGGTTACACAGGGTTATAATTTAACAGGCAATGTCCTGGCAGAAAATCCATTCTCTACAGGACACAACTGAATGATTCCTGCTGTATCAGTCATCAATGATCTTGCTGCTCAACATTCAAACACTTGTCTATTGTTTGCTGTAGCAGTGCAGTGTACTTTCAGAAACCCTCCACCTCCCCCAGCTCCACCTGTCCAGATCTGCTATGGGGTGATTCATGTTTGCTCGTACAGCAGCAGCATGTTGTGTGTGTTTTGGCAGTGGAAAGTTCTGTACTCTACAGCAGATATAATCAACAGCAGCAGACCAAACACATTAACATTGTCATATTCATTACCATGACAAACTCTCCAAGAATTGTCATGTCAGAAATCTAGTTCGGTCATGAAACTGAAGATGGCACAGGCTTCGATCGGTCCTTTACATGCAGTCTGTAAGCAATCACATCAATACCAAATGACTCAGGCTGATTGGTCTCTGCTGATCCTGCAGCCAATGAGATCCCTTAATCAACATTTAATAGTCTGGTTCAGTGTTTGCTGTAGGCTAGTCCTGCAGCGCTATAAGAGTTCCTCAGAAATTCAGACACTTAAGATAATCAACAATGTTTTACCATTCCAGATACAAAACAAAATGCAAATGTTTTATTGAAGTTGTAATCTATTATGCAACTATCAAATCATCTAATACCATTAAATATGAAGTGTCTTCGTAATATGTGTTATTTTATTAAATTATAGGGCTTGTTTTGTTTGTTTTTATTTAACCCTTGGGGGTCCCTGATAATATATCCATCATGAAATGTGGATAAACAGAAAAGGCTGCACCCACTTCAGCCCCTCATTTCATTGAACAGACGTGTCATATATAGATCCGCTGTGAAGTCCAAAAATGTTTTATGTTGCCCTGAGGGCGACACCATGCCATAGAGGAATAAAGAAACAATTCTATAATTGAGTTAATTTCAGCAAAACTTGTATGTAATGTTCTATTTTCAGTGGTTTAATCGGGAACAATTACTGGGACACCATAAGAAGATTTATTGTTTCCCCTTTAAGCATTTGCGCTCATGCTGTATGTCGACGGGGAAGCAGAGGTCGTTTTGACAAATGTTTTGTTAATAAAAAGGCTTAAATACAAACACTTTTCTCTCTTTGCTGTGGAAGTACAGTATAAGAGGAAATGTCAGGCATCTGACAATCACTGCAGTATTGATTTGGAGAAGGAGGAGGCCATCGAGTAAAAAAGGTTGAGAAACACTACACTAGTGTCATCACATCGACACAACGTCAAAATGACTGACAGATAGAGAACTCAGTTATGTAACAGACACGCCATCTAGTGATGAAGCATGGAAGTGCAATTAAAGTGGCTGAATTTCCTGTGGTTAGATTACATTGTAGTGGCAAGTTTTGCAGTGCCAAGCACCACTAACATTTATATAATATAAAGATTATGTTACATGATTAGTACATCAAAATAAATAAACTTTCTGAAAGGTTTGATAAAACGTTGTGTTGTTTGTGATCCTCCATCAGCAGCTGCAGTATCTCTCAGCTGTATCAGTGCATCACTGTGACGTCTGACTGACCGAGGTTTTTATACCACTCTTTATCACTGTGTGAACACCCAGTTACTGTTTGGATAGTGTTCACTCTGACAGTAATAATCTCCTGTATCTTCAGTCTGGACTCCACTGATGGTCAGAGTGAAATCACTGCCAGATCCACTGCCACTGAATCTAGATGGAGTTCCAGTATAACGTCGTGATGTCACATATATGAGGAGTTTAGGAGCTTCTCCAGGTTTCTGTAAGTACCAGTGTAACTCATCACCATCATGCACTGCACTGCTGGTTTTACAGTTTATTTTGACTTCTTGTCCTGGTTGAGCTGTTAGTATCGATGGACTCTGAGTTACAGTGTACTGTCCTCTACACTCTGAGAGAGAGAACAAGAAGAAAAAAATAATAAAAATAAAATTATCAATTCTAAAAATTATCATTTAAAATTATAAACATTTAATATTTTAAGAGTATAATTGTAAAAATTGTATTACACAAACCTTGAGCGATCAGTGTGAGAGTCCAGATGAAGAAGGTGATTTTGTTCATTGTTGTTCTTTTGTCTTGTGTGATGATGAAGATTGTGTTCTGTTCTGCTCTCAGTCATGAAGTGTTAAACTCACAGCACTATAAACACTCTCAGAGCACTGAAGCATGTGTGACAATGCAAAGAAGTGGGCAGGATTTACAACAGACAAACTAATATACACTAGAGTTACAGAATGATCATTTACATTCTGACTGTTATTTTTAGTTAGTTCAGTAGTTTTATTTTTACTCTGACTACTGAGACACTGATGATGTGCAGATAAACGTCCATCTCACATAGGAGGGGACGTTCTCGTGACCTTGCGCACCGTTCCCTAAAAGTTCTCTAAAAGTGACAAAAATCCCGAACCTTTATGGAAAATTAATGACATTGTTAAAACATCCTCTTTTGGTTATAAATGTGCTGCAGTTCAAGTTTCCTTATATGACTTTAGGGGGACGTTCCATATTGGTTATTCTATGGTCACATAAGAACGTTACAAAAAGGACATTTGGGACATTAACAGAACGTTCCCATACGGTTCTCTGTTAGTCAGATGGGGATGTTTCGTTCGGGACTGTGCTGCTCCTGACCCATTTGGAAACGTTTAAGAAGTACCCTTTTCACCTATAGGTGAATTGAAATGATTTATTAATAAAGTTCGGGAGGAGCAGGTTCAGATAATTAACCAGAGGTGGGTAGAAACAAAGTACATTTACTTCGTTACATTTACTTGAGTAGTTTTTTGGAAAATTTGTACTTTTTAGATTTAAATGTGGGTACTTTTACTTTAACTTGAGTACATTTGTAATGAAAAATCTGTACTTTTACTTCGCAATGTTGGGTGACGTTCCTCTCGTTACTTTATTTTAATGCAGTACTGTACATGTTAAGAAATGCGTAGTTTATTCCAAGCGCGCTGTCTCTTTTTTCATGAACGATGCCCCATTCACAAATGAATCGCTCTTTTGAGTCGATTCTTTTCAAAGACTTGATCGAACAAGTTGGTAAAACTGGCTGCGTCCGAAACCGCCTACTCAATGAGTAGGTACTTAATTTCAATAAGTACTTACTTAATGAGCGCTAAAAGAGTAGGTACTTAACAGCCAAATCTCGTTGAGTATGAATGAGATCCGGCTCTCATCTGCCATGATGACATTATCATGTGACCTAAGACGTTATCACAAGCGCAACAATTTAAAAGATATGAGTGACAGGTGCACTAACACCTGATTTCATCAGTAGCTGGACAACAATACCTTGTACGTTTTCTGCAACATCTGCCAAAATGTTTGCATTTAAAATGTCTGAACAAAGGAGACGTCGGGCAGCCGCTCGAAGATCTCGCCTTTGGAGAAAACTGATTTTGTACTCTAAAAGTGTAAGTACGAATTGTTATAATTAAGTATTGGTCAGCATTTATCAATATTATAGTGCAATCATTATGGGCTAATGTTAATTTTATTACATATTTTCTTACTGAAATTATATATTTGAGTAAAATAAGCAAAATGTAATTCAATTGTGTTGTCATGACATTTTATGCATGAATAGTACACAAATGCAGCCAATGTGAATACATCAATTTTCAGTCAAAAAATAAATTAAATATAATTATTTTATTAATTCATGCATTAACTGACAACAAGAGGATGAACAAACAAAAATGAGTAAACAAATGAATAAAACAAATAAATACAAATCAACAACACATGAAACAAATCTTTATTCAAATTTATTATTCTAATGAGCTATATCATATTTACAGGCGGACAACCCCACATCCTACTGCCATCTCAACAGAGCTGTGCCAATACTGCAGCTTTATTTCAATGAAGCAGCTGACCACCGTGATCACCTTCGCCTGTCTTTGCCATCCATCATGTCCCTCATTGGTGCACTCAGGCTGGAATCTGACCATGGATGGGAGAGGGACATCGAGGTGCTTGTCTTCCTCTACTGGCTTGCCCATGCAGCATCCTACAGGGTGGTCTCACAGACCTTTGATATCCACAAGTCCTCTGTGCATGACTTTGTGCACAGAGTGAGCCAGGCAATCATGGGAATTTTGAGGAGGGTGATTTGCTTTCCGACCGGAGATGACCTAGAGGCAGTGGGAGCAGGATTTGCACAGCTGGCTGGGTCACCAGCTTTCAGCAGAGCCGTTGGTGCTATAGACGGCTGTCCAGTCCGGATTAAACCTCCAGCAAATAGCTCCCACTGCTACTACAACAGGAAGCTGTTTCATTCCATCCAGCTCCAGGCCATCACTGATCACCGGGGGAAATTCCTTGATGTCTTCGTGGGATATCCTGGGTCTGTGCACGATGCCAGGGTCCTGAGGAACAGCCCTGTCCACACTGGCAGCCTTTATCCAACACCAGGCAAGTGCATCCTCGGTGATGGTGGCTGTCCTTGCCTGAGTGCACCCATCTGCCTCATCACGCCTTACAGAGAGCCTGTACAGAACCCTGCGCAGGCTCGTTTCAACAACAAGCACTCCCGTGCCCGGAACATCGTTGAGAGAGCTTTTGGGATGCTGAAGACACGGTGGCGCAGTATTTTCTTCAAGGCCTTAGAGGTAAACCCTGCCTTCGTGCCTGAGGTGGTTGCGTGCTGTGCTTCATAATCTCGCTCTTCTCAATGGCGACATTGTTGAGGCAGAAAATGAGGAAGACCATGATGACAGGCCCCCGGAACCACACAACCTCGAAGCAAGAGTGGGAGAAGATGTGCGGGACAATCTGGCTGCTGCGGTGTCTGCGCCAAACATCCGTGTGCCTGCTCTCCATGAGCACGATTACCTATAAAACATTAAAAATGTACAATTCATGTCAGCATTCTGTTTGTTTACAGCTTCATTTCATATGTTAACAATTACGTGCTAATATTTGTTGTAGCTTTATTACTTTTGTGTTGTAGTGGGCTCAACTACTGAACTGGTAAGCAGAAGGTTGCTGGTCGATCTCTGCAGCGTCACCACCAGTGTGTCTTTATGCAAGCCACTTTACTCCAGGGTCACTGTCCCTGTAATACATGCACTGTAAGTTGTTTTGGATAAAAGCATCTGCCAAATGCATAAATGTAAATAAATGTACTTGAATTTTGTAAAGCCTTTTTTAAATTGTGTCTTGCATAAATGCTTAAAGCTGCTCAGTTCTTATTTTATTTCTTCAAGATACTATAATACAAAATGCAAACATTTACTATTTGTATTAACTGGGTTAAAGGGTTAAAAAAAAAAGGGGGGGGATCAACAACATAAAGGCAAGTAAATACTGACTGAATTTGTATGTTTGGCTGCAATAACACTTCAGCCACTATTTTACTGTGTGTAGTTAATGCAAAACTCTTAGGCTGCGTTTACACTGGCACAAAAAATCCAATCTTTTGCTCACATCTGACACAGATCGGAATTAGTTGCACACGTGTAAACACAAAAATCCACACGAGATCTGATTTTTTCGCATCCGATCTGAGCTACTTCCAAATGTGGTTTTAAATCCGATACATATCCGATCTCTGGACATGCGACCTACGTCTAAACACGCATATCCGATTCCCATTGGAATTCCAAGCCATCACAAGGCGAGGGCAGCACGTTTGCTCAGTTTATGTTATATCATGAAGCAGACGTGCTTGTATGCACTCACACTAAAAATTCGCAGCTTTATTATTGAGGTGGGAACTTGATTAATCTTATCCTGGTTGTTAGCCTGATCTGGAGCAAAGAATAAATCTCCATAGTAACTTAATATAGCTTAATTTAGCCTGCTTTCATGCAACTCAGTCAGGGCTAAATTCAGCCAGGATAACTGGAAAATCCCAGCTTAATCCCTTATCTTGCTTTTGTGCAATACCCCTCAGGATGATCTACGACTGTTTGTTTGTTTTGTGATGGTTGTTCATGAGTCCCTTGTTTGTCCTGAACAGTTAAACTGAGCTCTGTTCTTAGGAAAAATCCTCCAGGAAACACGATTAAGAGCCGGGGGGTCTCTTGCTGTGTACTTTATTCCTTGTGTGCTCCATTCCTTGACTCCTGGATTCGGCGCTCGGTTGAGAATGTTGTTTGGTCAGTTTCTCTGGCTTGACTGAACTTACTCCAGACTGCGGGTTTGGAACCAGCATACCTCGAGTGAACATGGTTTGGGTTAATCAACCAAGAGTTCAGGGTTTATGTGACGGTAAGTTAACCTTGTTTTCTGGAACAGACTCCTGGAGTAAAGAGACCCACAGTACCTTCACTTGGAGAGAGACTGAGGATATTTCCTCCACACAGGTCTCTCCTGTGTCCGGGGCCCAAAGAATTGTTTAACACTCTAGTTGTTTGTTGAATTGTACAGTGAAAGTGAGTTTAGTGGCTTTACTTTGAGTGTTTTTGACCTGAAACCTGTTATATTTATGTGGGATGTTTGTAGGAAGGTGGATGCCATTTTGTTTTGTGAGTATGAATTTGTTGTGAGTATGAATCTGTCACAGTCTCACTCAGTTTGGACTTTGTTTCAGTTTTCACTTTCCCCCTGTTGAGTTTGTTGTTATGGTTGTTAATTTGATTCATCATTCAGTTCAGGTGTGTGTTGTTAATTATCCTTGTTATCCGGTGTACTTCAGATCCTTTGTTTCTGTTCATTGCTGTCGGGTCTTGTCTATGGTTCAGTTTTGTTGGACTGCTGTTCTCTGGTTGATGATATTCCTGTGGATTTATTAAAGACTGTCTGTTTCCCTTCGTGTTCGTGTGTGTTAACAACACAGCGCTGTGACACACATACACACTGACATATTTTTATTAGTGTTACACGCCCTTGCTGAAGTTGTGTTTAAAATATTGAAGGTGTTGTGCTGTTTTTTTCATCCTGTCACATTTAATCAGTTTCACATGATCAAGAGTGCAGTTATACTGAATATCAGCACAGCTGTGATTCTACCATAGACATGAAGAGCAGCACGACTGTGAATGTCATATTACTTTTATATAACACTTCTATAAGCAAGAACTTTCTAACTTACCTTTCAGACTAAATCTGATTAGTTAGTATGCATATTTTTCCCAACCACTGGTGAAAGAAACCGCTTCTTTCAATCCTGGAGTGAGAGAAAACACATTAAAAACAACTGCTATTTCTGCTTCACTCCACATTGCTCTCATACTGTGATCTGAAACACAAACAATAAAACATCCCAGTGCTGCCATAATTCATATCAGCACTAACGGATATTTCATATAAAATAAACGACTACATATACATTTATATTTACTATATTAATTTTAAAAGTCTTTAGAAACTTTGCTAAACATTGTGATTGTGTTGTTTGTGATCCTCCATCAGCAGCTGCAGTATCTCTCAGCTGTATCAGTGCATCACTGTGACGTCTGACTGACCGAGGTTTTTGTACCACTCTTTATCACTGTGTGAACACTGGACCACTGTGCCAACTCTGACAGTAATAATCTCCTGTATCTTCAGTCTGGACTCCACTGATGGTCAGAGTGAAATCACTGCCAGATCCACTGCCACTGAATCTAGATGGAGTTCCTGACTGGAGGCTGCTGGTCTGATAAATCAGGAGTTTAGGAGCTTCTCCAGGTTTCTGCTGATACCAGGCTAAGTAGTCGCTGTATATTCCTACATCTATATGACACTCTATTGTAGCTGTTTGACCCTGTTGAACAGTTTTAACTTCAGGTTGAGTCAGAGTCACTCCTCTGGATTCTGAAGAAGAGAAAAGAAAAACAATTATTGTTTAAAACTACTACCATCATATACTTTTACAAGAACACCAAAACCAGAGTCAGTTTTTATCAGTCTTACCTTGAATAAACAGTGTGAGAGTCCAGATGAAGAAGGTGATTTTGTTCATTGTTGTTCTTTTGTCTTGTGTGATGATGAAGATTGTGTTCTGTTCTGCTCTCAGTCATGAAGTGTTAAACTCACAGCACTATAAACACTCTCAGAGCACTGAAGCATGTGTGACAATGCAAAGAAGTGGGCAGGATTTACAACAGACAAACTAATATACACTAGAGTTACAGAATGATCATTTACATTCTGATTAATGTTATTTTTAGTTAGTTCAGTAGTTTTATTTTTATTCTGACTACTGAGACACTGAGGATGTGCAGATGAACATCCATCTCTGTGTCCATATTCAGTCATGTGACCAGTTTGACTGACAGTTTGACTGTGGCTTTAACACCACGACTATGATTGGTTTATTCATTACCAGTGCTGAAAAATATATGAGGAAACATCTGACCAAGTATCTGATACATAATGTACATACATACTATATCAGAATATTATCTATGAACTTGGTTACACTTTACAATAACAGTACATGAACTACTTCAACATGAACTCATGATTAACGAAGATATGAACACTGGATGATTATGTACTTGCTCAAAAATTTATTTTGGATAATTATTAATCAAAAACAGTTACAGACAGCAGCTTTAACTAATATATGAATAAACACTAAGAGTGCCATCCTTGTTGATATAAACCTATGGTACAAAAAAACAAAGATAAAAATTATTTGTATTTCTTTTATTTTTATGTAACACTACTGTTAATCAGCAAGACCTGGGTTTCAGCAATTGATGGTGAGTTGGCTGGGTTATCTCTGTAAAGTTATGTTCTATAGAAATTATAATCTTTGACGCGGTGCCTCCTAAAATGGGTGTCAACTATACACCAAGAAAATAGATGATGTACACTGTTCTCTTGATTAAATAAAATGAATTTCTCTATTTGTTATGGGCTGTTTTTTTATAAACTACACTGTAATCAAATTATTAAATGCAAATATACAGTAAAACAAATACAAAAAAAAAAGTAGTAACAAAGAGAATTATTTATTTTACCAAACAAAAACTCTAAAACTTAAAACAAAAATAAAATATCCGCTTTCTTTTTAGAAGAAATCAAATGAAAACCCCTCGGTTATATAATGTGAGTAAATTACATAGAATGGACAGAGCAAAACAAAACTGTAAAGTCAGGTGGATAATACCAATTATAAATTGCAGCTGTAAACCTCTATGAATCCACACTAACTTAAATCACATATTCATACTTACATGTGCACAACTGTTCGTAAACCAAGCGCTTGGATTTCGTTGGGGCCCTTATTCGGTGGTGCACTTAATGGCAGTCTCAAACAGATGACGCAGTTTTTAAAGTACCCTGTCAAACTGGTTACCTACTCACTCAGGTGTGTTACAGCGAAACACTCCAAGCCGCGCTGAGGAGCGATTACGCGAAGCTTTGATCCTCGTCTCCTCCAGATGCACGGGGGAAATAGTCCAACACTGAAATAACTGATGCGTCACACACCCGAAAATGGCCGATGAGTCCGACGTACGAAGGCCTGCGGTCTCCTCCAACACAAACAGTCCACTTTCAGCATATACCCGCAGGAAAACACTCCGATGCGGTACCTGACTCCTCTGGGTCCTCGATTCCAGAAGAAATAATGAGCAACGACAGTCAGTTCTAATATATGGCGGCTGCTTCGATGGACAGAGCAGATCTAATGCATTTGGCTTTTTTTTTTTTTTTGAACACACGGAAAACCTTCCCGTTGTCAAAATATATAGCCTACATATATGCTATCTGTATCTGATATAGGACATAAATACTGTCGCTAAAATCAACTTTACAGCGTTTACAATCTTACTCCGTCCACAGTTCGCCAAGCCCTCTCCCTTCAGTTTCGCAATCTCGTGCCCGACGCTCCTCCCCCCTATCCATTACGTCTCGTTGCATGTGAACACACCAATAACCCAATGACATATCTTATTGATTAGCATTTTAAATACTTCAGTATACACTGTACATAATATACAAACTCCAATGTATGTACACACAATATTGAAATAAATAAAACAAATGAAATAAAATAAAATAAAGGTGTACAAAAATTCACAGGGTTACATTTATTTATATAATTAAACATATATGGACTTAAAAGCAAGCCCAAACATACCTGTAAAGACACACATAATGCACATTTACATGTAAAACAGGGCATGTCCATAAGCTAATGCTAATCGAAGCATTTACATTTAAATGACAAAAAATACAAATACAGTTAATAACTGTACATAACCTCCTAAAAAATTCCAATAAAACATTTATGTAAACATGTCTTTAATTATTAATTCGGTTTACCAAAGCAGTCAATATTTATTAGTTCAAAGTGCCAGCATTACCGTAGGAACACAACAAACACGCCAAGAGAACACCTATGCTGTGTTCGAAATCGCCCCCTATACCCTCATTCACTATTCCCTACATTAGTCACTAATATAGTCCACTTGAAGGAGTGAATGAAAATGAGTGAGTGAATTCGGACACTGAGTGCTTCTGCCGATTTTACATAGTTTGTGTTTGATGTTTATTATTCATTTGAAACTTAACAAACTGACAGCTCCAGTAGTAATGAAAAATGTATTTTTTAACTCTGTCATGAAAACTTGCATGTATAAACCTTAATTAAACATTTTAATAATCAAGTAAAAATTAATTTATACCTGTATGATATTACCATATAGACAGTAAGCCACACAAATGGATGGATGGATGGACGATTCAGCTGCAGTCGCCATCCTCTGGTCAGACGCAGTCATTTATTTGGCGACTCTCACATTGCATTGTGGGTATTCTCTAGCCCTTATCGCACTGTGGGATTGAATGAGTCCACTCAGTAACGTCCACTATGGTTTCGGACACCGCTACAAATGGCTGTCCCCTCAAATAGTGCCCTATTTAAGGGTATAGGGGGCAATTTCGGACACAACCCTAGAGTACTGTGAATTCAGACATACTTTTTTTGTCACATACTGTTTTTGACCTACTATATAGTAGGGAAGAATGTGATTTTGGATGCAGCGGTCTTAAAGGAAAAGTGTGTAAAACTCAGTTATGTTAAAGACATGTGACCCTCTAGTGGTGAAGTATGGAAGAGCAATTAAAGGGATTGACTTTCCTACAGTAAATAATACAGATAATATTGTAGTGTAAAGTTTTACAGGGACGAGCACCACTCACATTTTCTCCACATTTTAGTCCAGTTTAGTATAAGGGATATAAGATTGTATGTTACATGTTTACTTAATAAATCATAATAAATAAAGTCTCTGAAAGGTTTGATACACCATTGTGTTGTTTGTGATCCTCCATCAGCAGCTGCAGTATCTCTCAGCTGTATCAGTGCATCACTGTGACGTCTGACTGACCGAGGTTTTTGTACCACTCTTTATCACTGTGTGAACACATATTGACTGTTTGGATAGTGGAAACTCTGACAGTAATAATCTCCTGTATCTTCAGTCTGGACTCCACTGATGGTCAGAGTGAAATCACTGCCAGATCCACTGCCACTGAATCTAGATGGAGTTCCAGTATAACGGCTTGTTGCATAAGATATGAGGAGTTTAGGAGCTTCTCCAGGTTTCTGTAAGTACCAGTATAAGTAATTACTACTATACACTGCACTGCTGGTTTTACAGTTTATTCTGACTTCTTGTCCTGGTTGAACTGCTGTTATTGATGGACTCTGAGTTACAGTGTACTGTCCTCTACACTCTGAAAGAAAGAACAAGACGAAGAAGAAAATAATAATAATACAATTATAAATTCAAAAAAAATATTATCTAAAATGATAAACATTTAATATTTCAAGAGAATAATTGTGGAGCTGCATTACACAAACCTTGAGCAAACAGTGTGAGAGTCCAGATGAAGAAGGTGATTGTGTTCATTGTTGTTCTTTTGTCTTGTGTGATGATGAAGATTGTGTTCTGTTCTGCTCTTAGTCATGAAGTGTTAAACTCACAGCACTATAAACACTCTCAGAGCACTGAAGCATGTGTGACAATGCAAAGTGACTCTCTCTATTTAAATCTTCACCCTGAAGACTGTAGATCAGTCACAAACACATTTTCCAACAACTTCCTCATGTTGTGAAACATGTCAAACAATTATACACACATTTCTGAAGTCTATTGACAGAATCATGTATATTATTGATTTGGTCATTATTAATATTGTAGGAAACCCCCCATCGGCCCAAAAACGGAATCTGACGGCCTGGGCGAAGGTTTAATGCGTGTATGCCTTTTCAGTGCTCCTGTGAAGTTCACTTAATTTCTAGAATTCAGTTTCAATTTTACTTTAGCTGCTCGTTTAATCTGACTCCAATTTCAAATGATTATTACTCTTAGATGGTGTTTCCAATTAGAAATTAATCATTGGTTATGCATTAATTTAGATTTTTGATTATTCTGATTACCTTCTATCTTCAATTATTCGTTCACTGTGGTCCCAGTATCGCTTAGAAAAGTCACTTTGGCCGCAGGGCAAATATCTACCTTTAAGTAGGTCGCGCTCTGCTTACTCGTAACAAAAAGCATAGTTTTTATATATTTACGAAAACTGCAACTTATTTAAGGCAGTGATAGTCAGAAATCGAAATGGACTTAATTGATGTGCCCTATGCTCCATCTATTACAGTTTTCTCGATTGCTTAAACACATTTCTTGAAACTATGCCTCATATTCTCAAAACAGTGAACACAAATCCATAACGTCTCACCCAATTCCCCAAACATCCTATTTTCAGGTCAAAATGAAGCTCTACACTCAAAACCATTCACTCTTACTGAAAAAACAAACTTTGCCCTCAGACATCACACACAAGCCCTCAAAAACACACACACTACAACATAGTTGTACACACTGGTGAGATAAATTCAAAACAATACTACAAAAAACAAAACCAAAAAAAAAAAACCAGTAATAAGTTGTGTTGCTTGTGGTTCTCCCTCATGGAACTTTTCACATGATGAACATGTGTACATTTGCACATTTCTTTATTCCTTAATGTACTGTACAGTACAATACACCAAATAACAACAAAAAATATTCTGCCCCAGGATCACATTTTGGTCTGGGACAGGACAGGCCATCTCATCAACTTCACAGGCTGTACTGGTCCTATCCAGGCAGCAGGGGGAAAATCCTCTTGCATGCCTGATCCACCCCTGCCACACATCAACTGAAATGTCTAGTCAGGCTTCTTCCATTCCATCATCTCTGTGTCCTCAAAAATAGAAGTAACTGTAACACATCCTTTTTACAAAATGGAAGCAGACAGAAACTCTCTGTATGTAAGGCAGTGTGATGCATGTGTTGTAACAGAGTACAGCACTCAAAAGTTACAGTAGATACACTGAGGTACACCTACCTGTTTTCCTCCCTGAAGGTTCTTATGATCGCGGTGAAGCAACTTACAGTTTTTTTTCAACTGCTTACACACAAAATCTTTACTTGTCACACAATTTCTGAAACCTGACACTCAAACAGCAGAACCACACACCAAATCTGCAAAACCATACACTAATTCTCAGCCTTCGACTCAGTTTTCAATTTCATAAAACACTTTTTGCAAAACACAACACACAATTCTCTATGTAACACACAAAAATCGAACAGAAAGTATCTTGAGTTCCTTTTTCAAACACAACCAATCAAAATGCCACACCAATTCATCAGCGCCTCACACGAACTCCTCACATGTGCAAACACTCACTGCTTTACTTAACACCAACCAATCATGGCTTTAGAATAGGCCTATAAATAGGCCAAAGGTCAAGTTATAGATTTTTAACAACTTTTCTGTTGTTTACTTGCTTCCATATTCATCATTTCTAAACCCTATTGAGGATTTTTTTCTCCACATGGTGCTTGAAAGTGCATGATCGTCATCCCTATGTCAACATAACACTTCTCCAGGCAATGGAGGAGGCATGTGGAGACACTGACGCTGCCTCCATCCAAGGTTGGATACACAAGAGAGAACATAGCATGTGACGTGGATGAAGTATTGTGGCCGGACCCAGCCAGGAGGAGAGATGAAGCCTAGATACACCCAACCATCTCGCCCACCAACAAACACACACGCACACAACACACACATGTTGGGTTTCCATGTTCTATGGGGACACTCCATAGGCGTAATGGTTTTTATACTGTATATTCTGTATATAAATGTCCCCACAAAGTCAAAATGCACTGGTATTACTATGCTTGTGAGGACATTTGGTCCCCTACCAGGACACACATACACACCATTCCTTTGGAATATTCACCTTTTTCAAAAATTATGCTAGTTTTTTTTTTTTTTTTTTTTTTTTTTTTTTTTTTCCAACTACACATGGTTGATGTATTATATATTATATTGTACTGTGCAATACTGTATTCACAACCACAAATGCTTACAGTAAAAAAAAAAAATAAATAGTTTGGTTTCAATCTTGCTTTCCTGTTTACCATGAATTTTTCAACATCTCTCTGCCAATTACTTTCAATCTTGTACAGAAATGTACATAGCAGCTTATGAAAGAAGAGCTTTAGGTTTTGAATAACTGTGCGTATATGATATATCCAAAAATAGAATATTATGGTAAATGTGTTTGAAAAGTAAGACAAATGTTTGCTTTTGAGAAGTGTTTGTGATATTTTGAATGCAGTGCTTCATTTTGCAAGAGATGTGAGGCATTTTGCATTTTGTGTGTCCAATTCTTGGATTTGTGTGCAAAGTTTTGAAAAAAAGAGGCAAAGTTTTGAAAATGTCAGTAAGCAGTTGAAAAAAACTATAAGTTTGGCTGAACTCATTGGCCAGCCTCCCTCATAGTCATACCATGGACAAGGACATGGTCAACTAGTGGCACGAATTTCATCTGAGACTCCTTGTCTCCTTGCACCTCATCCTCATCTTCGTCGTCCTCCTCTTCCTCCACTCCTTACTGCTCTTGCTCATCCTCTTCCTCCTCCTCCTCCTCTCTGGTGTCCTCGACCTTTTCAATCACATCTCTCTGGATCCATTGTTGCAAAACTGAATGAACTGACTCTGGCTCTTTTATCTCTCTATTGAAGGTTCTGATTGGTGTGTGATAAATTTTGACTCTTAGTGTTTCCACGTGGGTAACTGTGTGCTAACTGAGCTCAAGCTGTGCTGACTTGAGTGAACAATATTGAATGCTGGTGCTTTATAGATGACAACATGGTGTAGGCAATGAGAAATGAAGGGATTTGTGTCTAGAGTTTTGCAGTGACAGTTCAACAAATCTGATTCATGTGTCAAAACAGGGGAATAGTGTTTATAGTTTAGGGAAATGGGTGTGCTTTTTGATAAATGGCGTTATGGTTTTGAAATTTTAGTTCAAAAGCCTAGTTATAGTGTTTAAGCAATCGAGAAAAACTGTAATACTGAAAGCTAAAAAAACTTACATTTTGATTTCAGGGGGATTTTAAAGAGACTTTGATTCCTTTGCACTCTATGGACAATCACATTAGTTTTATTTTAAGATATATCTTTTAATATTTAATATATATCTTTATTCTTGTAAAAACAGAAGCTACATAAAGTTTTGAATGAAAATGTCTCTGAAACATCAGTGTATTAGTCCAATATTGCATTTATTTCACTTCAGCTGTGATAAAGTATGCAAACGCAGCACGAGCGTCACTACGAGAAGCAGAAAGTGTCCGACTTCACGTCTCTGTTTTCAGCTCCTCCCCGCCTGCACACGGATACTCTCGCCGATCGGTTACATCCAGCCGCAGCCGATGACGAACACACCTGATGATATGCAGATGACGTAATGCAGAGTAAAACTAGGCATTGTAAGCTCCATATATGGTGATTTCGGGGAGGAGATGGGGTGGAGATTCATGTATGCACAATCTTCCACTGACTGGGTTTGATAAAGGGATTTTTGCGCAGGTTCTGGCGTACCTATGGTTTTATAAATCTGAAAACTTTTGAATTAAATTTAATTAAAATTAAAATAATAATATATATAATAATAAGTTTAAAACATTCTGGCTGACCTCCCAGAGTTAAGGCGACTGTTATTTTAGAACGTTTCCCTTTATTGTTTCCATGGCGACGCGTCATGCTTGTCACGTGACACACCGCGCCCAGCCGGCCACACTGTATGACAGATGTATTGCTTTTCTCACCATGTCATCAACTATCTGATATTCTGATTCTCAAATATGTGCAAGTGAGTGTTTTGTCATTTAAAAACCTATATAATGATCTTAATATTATATAAGGTGAATTCATCCATTTGTCCTGAGCTTTATAGTTTCTTACACAATGTGTATCTGATATGGATAAACGTTGCGTCGTTGAGTAGTTCACACATAAAGATTGGCGAGCGCCGATCACTCGCTGATTTTCCCCCGATCACAGTCCGACCTGTCGGCGAGCTCGTTAACTTGCAAATCGGGCTTAAAATCCTGTAGTGTAAACTTGGCCTTAGTTTGGTTTCCCCTGTTCCTGTTTGCCTGTGTTCTCATTCATTGTTAGTTCCCTTGGTTACTGATCATTCTCTAGTTTGTTTCCATGGTTTCTAATTAAGAACACACTGTTCTGTTTCAGTTAATTCTCTTCCTCTGTGTATTTAAACCCTGAGTTCTCCTCTGTTCTTCATCTTCTACTGAAGTAATGTTTGTTTCATTAAAGGTATCTTCATTGTGCATTCTGCTCTTTTTGGATCGTTTATACATGCCAAGTGTGACAATATCCTATATTTCTCATTCATTCTTTTATCATGTGCTGATATAACACTGTTTAAAGAAATATATTTCATGAGCTGTGATTCTAATTCAAAAATATACTAAAAATCTCAAATTATGCACGGCGAGTTCACATTTCACTAACATATTGTTATCAAATGCAGATCAAACCAAAAGTTTAATAATAAAGACAAAAACTCGAAGAATCCTCAAACAGTAAAAACACAGTCCAAAGACAGATGGAGACACAGACAGACTGACTAGAGTTTAGAGTCGACAGAAGAACCGGCGACAGACATGACAAACTGACCTTAACTATCACACACTGTTTGATACAAAAATAAAACTGTGAAGAGGATATTTATTTATTTATTTATTTATTTATTACAGTGACTACAGTGGAATGAAGCTGCTTTCAGTGTAATTTATACAAATGTATGTAATGTCAAGAAAAACTTACTGTTAAATAATTTACATTTCTTACTTCTGTAACTCTAGCATATATTAGTTTGTTATCAGCACACACTGTTGTAAATCCTGCCCACTTCTTTGCATTGTCACACATGCTTCAGTGCTCTGAGAGTGTTTATAGTGCTGTGAGTTTAACACTTCATGACTGAGAGCAGAACAGAACACAATCTTCATCATCACACAAGACAAAAGAACAACAATGAACAAAATCACCTTCTTCATCTGGACTCTGATCTGTATATCAGGTATACAGTGAAACTCTGACTTGCTTATAACAAAAAAAAATAAAGTTGGTTCATGTTTTATGAATATGACATCTATTTCTAATATGACACATCATTTTTCTATTGCCTTGATGCACTTCACATCAGAATCTATTCATTTCTCTCCAGGCTCCAGTGGACAGATCACAGTTACTCAAACTCCTGTAGTTCATACAGTCACACCAGGAGAAACTGTTGTGATGAGATGCAGCGCCAGCACTCCTTTAACAGGCTGTACTCCACCCTGTCTGTCCTGGTACTTACAGAAACCTGGAGAAGCTCCTAAACTCCTGATTTATCAGATCAACAGCCTCCAGTCAGGAACTCCATCTAGATTCAGTGGCAGTGGATCTGGCAGTGATTTCACTCTGACCATCAGTGGAGTCCAGACTGAAGATACAGGAGATTATTACTGTCTGAGTTACCACTGGATCAACAGTAAAGCTGTGTTCACACAGTGATAAAGAGTGGTACAAAAACCTCGGTCAGTCAGATGTCACAGTGATGCACTGATACAGCTGAGAGATACTGCAGCTGCTGATGGAGGATCACAAACAACACAATGACAATGTTTAGCAAAGTTTCTAAAGACTTTTAAAATTAATATAGTAAATATAATTGTATATGTAGTAATTTATTTTATATGAAATAACTGTTAGTGCTGATATATTACAGTTTTTCTCGATGGCTGAAACACTATAACTAGGCTTTTGAACTAAAATGTCAAAACCATAACGCCATTTATCAAAAAGCACACCCATTTCCCTAAACTATAAACACTATTCCCATGTTTTGACACATGAATCAGATTTGTTGAACTGTCACTGCAAAACTCTACACACAAATCCCTTTATTTCTCATTGCCTACACCATGTTGTCATTTAGAAAGCACTAGCATTCAATATTGTTCACTCAAGTCAGCACAGCTTGAGCTCAGCACACAGTCACCCTCACGGAAACACTAAGAGTCAAAATTTATCACACACCAATCAGAACCTTCAATAAAGAGATAAAAGAGCCAGAGTCAGTTCATTCAGTTTCGGAACAATGGATCCAGAGAAATGTGATTGAAAAGGTCGAGGACACCAGAGAGGAGGAGGAAGAGGATGAGCAAGAGCAGTAAGGAGTGGAGGAAGAGGTGAAGGGAGAGGAAGAGGAGGAGGAGACAAGGAGTCTCAGATGAAATTCGTGCCTCTAGTTGACCATGTCCTTGTCCATGGTATGACTATGAGGGAGGCTGGGCAATGAGTTCAGCCAAACTTACAGTTTTTCTCAATTGCTTAAACACATTTCTTGAAACTATGCCTCATATTCTCAAAACAGTGAACACAAATCCATAACGTCTCAGCCAATTCCCCAAACATCCTATTTTCAGGTCAAAATGAAGCTCTACACTCAAAACCATTCACTCTTACTGAAAAGCCAAATTTTGCCCTCAGACATCACACACAAGCCCTCAAAAACACACACACTACAACATAATCTTACACACTGGTGCAATAAATTCAAAACACCATTTCCAAAACTGGTAAGTTATGTTGCTTGTGGTTCCCCCCCTCAAAAACCTTTTCACATAATGAACACAAAAGACACAACCAATGTATACATTGCACATTTTTATTCATTCATAACACAGTAAAAAAAAATAAAAATTATTCCTCAGCAGCTCTTTGGTCTGGGTCAGGCCCGAGAATCTCATCCACATCACAATTGGCCCTAGCCAGGCAGCGGGGGTAAAATCCTCTACATGACTGCCTGATCCACGCCTGGCTCGCATATATCTAGGCAGGCTTCTTCCATGGCCTGGAGGAGGTGAACACAGAAATAAGTTTCTCGGTCATACACTTTCCACCGCCATGCAGAAAAAAAACTCCTCTATTGTGTTTAGAACTGAAACTCTCTCTGTATGCGAGGCAATTTGTGTTGTCACAGCACAGAGTACAGCACTCAGAAGTTACTGTACAGAGCAGTTTTACTGTAAGTACTGTAAGACTTGATTTTTCTGCTAAGACAAAAACTGAAATCAAGCACCCTGCAATAAAGCTTATCTGGAGAGAAGATCTCAAAGAAATAGCATAGGACAACGCCTTGCCCTCACACATCTACAGGATGCAATAGCCCTCCCCCCAAAACACACAACACACACACACACACACACACACACACACACACACACCCTCCTTCCTTTCCCCCTGACTCAAGTCACTGAAAGTTCTCCAAGAAGTATAATGTATCTGGTGTATCTATTGTTTATTCCTTTCATGTTTGGTATAATTTTAAATGTCTCAGTGCGATTGGTAAAATGGTCTCAATTTCACAGCAGTCACTGGTATTATGAAGAAGATTAAAAACTAAGGAGAATTCTGTCCTCCTTTTGGGTGGTGTCACTTCTGAAAACCCACTCCTATCCCCCCAAAACAGGTGTTGGTGTAATAAAAATTTACAATCCTTTTGTTCTGGTCTTGGTATATAAGGTAAAGTGCAAAGCAGTCAGGGGGGATTTTCTGTAGCCAGAGACCCCCACACAGTGATGGACAAGTGTCTTCAAACACTAATCCACCACTGTGTGCATGTGCATTTCAGTTGATGTTATGCATTTATTATTTCTGAATTGGCTTCTAATTGTCCAACTATGAAATTGACATGATACATTTTTACTTGACAAATAAAATGTTATATTTGATTTACTCTGGATTCTTCTGAAATCATTATGACCAGTAGATTATGGAGTCCGTCATTTCCGTAAATCTGCGTCAGGACAGGTCAAGCCAGAGAGCCCCATGAAAGGAGCATATTGGCACATCATGGGACTTTTTGAGTTTGTCTGTTATTGAATTAGCAAGTTGCAGTATCGTGACTAAGAATAACTGTATTTTTGTATGAACAAGCATGTGGCGGTTCGACTTAAATGCATTAGTAAACTCTGCACCCTCTGACTAGATCATAAACTGGCGAATTTATGTCCGTGAGAACGCAGTCGGCCGATGTGAAATTCTCTAAGCGATGATGAGACCGTAATGAACGAATAATTGAAATTATGAGATACCCAGAATAATCAAAAATCAAAATTAATACATAACAAATGATTAATTTCCAATTGGGAACAAAACCTGAGAATAATAATCATTTAAAATTGGAGTCAGATTAAACGAGTGAAATTAAGTGAACTTCACAGATGCGCTGAAAAGGCATATACGCGTTAACCTTCGCCCAGGCCGTCGGATTCCGTTTTTGGGCCGATGCGGGGTTCCTTACAAAGTGGTGACATTCCCTCCGTGATCTCCCATATCTTGTTGGCGAGTGTCTTTTCAGCGGAAAATTGGGATTTGCAACAAGCAAGGTTTGATCTTCTTCTTTCTTCAGCTGTTGTGGTAAGTCCATTCTTATTTGCCTTTTAGAAGTGTTGAGGGAAAGATAGACGCATCCCATATAGACGCATTTGTAGAATGGGTCGGCATACCCATATTAAGACCGGAGACCGAAATCCGGTAGGGCTGGAGAATTAGGCAACCACATTTTATCAGGGACATGATAGCGGCAGCGTAGATGAAAAATGATATCCCTTGCTTTAACTTTGAAGATCTCCTTGTTTGCCTACGCAACAAGAGATTAACCTTAAATTGGAATAACATGGTCCAAATTTTATTCTGGTATTCAACAGAGGGCTGTAAATTAAAACCTAAATTCTGAGGTAAAGAATGCCCAGCTACATGTTTATTTGCTTTGCTGTAACAACGTTGCAGCATTGAAAATAAGCAAATGGTCACGTTAACTTGTGAAAAATCTTGTGATTGGATAAACCAAAATAGAAGAAGGAACAAAATCTCTCACTGTAATCCTTTGTGTGTGAAATGTAAAGCTGGACAAAACAGAGTAGTGAAACTAAAAATTTTCAAAAGAAAATATTTGGTTGAAATTTTGTCTCAGTCCTGGAGAACTGCTGCCATGCAGAAGTCCTAGAGACTGCAATTGGGAAAATCCACTAAATGTTAAAACTGATGTGCATAATGATAATTATGATGTCACTGAGAAGCTTGTAGTCAAGCCTGAGGGTTTCACCCATTCAGAGGACATGCTCAGCTTGTCTTTGTTTCATAAAAGAAATTAAGCCAAAGAATAAGATGAATTACATCACTATACTTTGAAATTGTTCAAGAGGTGCTAAGAAGGTTTACGACTGATGTCACAAATGGTGTAAACAGCACTGTTTAAGGCTCAGTCTTATAAAACATATCTTTTACCTTGGTCTTATTTAAAATTACTGCACTCTTGTATGTTGTTCAGTGTCTCAAAAGAGATAACAAACAGACCAAAAATTAATCTTTGTACTCTCAATCAGACCTGTGTTTGTCCAACCTTTCTTTTCATATCCAAATAGATTCTCAGAAGAATGTAATTGATTACATCTTAGTCCAAAAATTAGAAAATTGTGTCCAATTTTATATTGTTACAAAAATCTTTAAATGAATTGAGCAATGATTTGACCTAATATTCACAGCATCAAAGTCTATAACTGGTTTCCAGTTTGTCTTGTTGCTGTGAACACAATGCAGTGCCATCACAGCTGTAGCTGCAGGGCCAAATGCCTTCTAAAAGATCAGTGAGGTGATAACAAATCACTCTGACCCTCTTGAGACCAGCAAATAAAAATATTTTTTTTTAATTTATACTATTTTAATATAATATAATTTATATTATAATCACATTATGATATATATTATATTATAATGGCCAGGAATGGCCTTTAATCTCATGATGATTCAAGCAATGGTATGGGAGAAAGAGTTTTGGAGAAGAGCAGAAGGAATTAGAATGTAGTAAGGTGGAACCAGAATGTAGACAGAAGTTGGGAGCACTATCAGTGCTGGAAGAATTATAAGGAATCAATGGAAGGATTCAAATTTGTAATTGTGTTAGACACATTGTTCTCATAGAACACACATTCTAGTTGTTTGTGCTACTATATATGCACCTAGGCTAGTTGAGTTTATTCTTTAAAACACATGACTGCTTTACTGTAAGTGATGCGTGACACACTTAGGTTTAAGGTTGTAGATGCTATGCATTCTAGACCATGTGTCTTGTGTAAGTTGGAATAACTGTAGTACTGAAATTGTACAACAATTTCAAGTTGTATGTGTGTCTATGTTGAATTTGTTTGTCTCCTAAGTGGATCACTCAGCTATCTTCCGTATAGCTGCAGTTACACCATGTACAGGAGCATAGAATTGCCACAAGGCTACAATGTGCTTCACAATTGCATTAAATAAGTTGTTAGGAAAGAAAAATGGAAGGAAGAAATCAAATTAATGGGAAATAACTTCTTTATCTTCTATCTGTGCAAGAATCTTTAATGAGAAAAATTACAACGCCCAGTATTTATTAACTAAAACAATCAACCTGATTGTCATATCTTGAATAGGCTAAATCCATTCAAGATCTAAACATGATTTAAAATTTGATTCTATTGATCTGTAACCCAGTGATAAGGGGAGGTACAAGTTTTGATTTTCCTTTGCAAAAAAACCACAAACAAAGTGGACAAGTGTTAGCAAACTCCTCTCTGGGAGTGCTAGATCATATGGGATCTGATCAGAGAAGTTATTTTACTGGACATGTAATTAAAGTTGTGTGAAATGTTAATATAATGTTGAATATGAAACATTTCAATTGTGAAGGGACGGTAAGGTTCATGAGTTCATACTCAACGTTCAATACAAATATGTCTTTCACTCAATATGTATTATTAACAATTCTGCCAACACAGCTTTACAAAAAACGAGCCAAATGCACTAACGTTAGCTAGCGGGCCTATAGACGACATTTAGTTAACAGGCGAGCCGTGTATTTGAATTGGGGTACAAAACATGGAGACAACATAATAAAAAATACAACAACTTCTTGGACAGCTAACACAAAACAATCTTAAGCAAGGTGGGGAAAAAGTTACTATTATAGAAGTATTTTAATTATTTTTACTCACTTGAGGCAGAAAGCCGCATTATCTAACATGGCTGACGGAGCGACAGTTGAAAAAGAACGTCACTGCGCACAGTGCGCAGGTCCGCAGAAGCTCACAGCATGCCGAAATCCAGTATTTTCACCCCGCGCGCCCAAATTCTTATTTTATATTGGCAACATGATAAACTACATACATACAGTAAATATCGATATAAGCAAAAAAAAAAAAAAAAAAAAAAAAAAAAACATTTTATTTATATGTACTGCTTAAATGTGTTTAACACATTATGTTAGTGGATTTAAAAGATTTGGAGGAAAACGGAATAACTGTAGGTGGTGAAACAGTCAAAGGAGCTTTGTATTGTATTGCCGGTGATAATTTAGGTTCACACAGCATTGGTGGGTTTACTGAAAATTTCAGTCGTTCTAAGTACTTTTGCAGAAATCGCGCGAAACGAGTTTCAAAATGATGACCCAAATGTTTGTGGTCCACAGCGCACCCCTGACAATTACAATTCTGCGGTTCGTGATCTACAAACTGAAGACAACAAAGGCATAAAGGTAAACTCTGTTTTCAATACTCTGAAATCTTTTCATGTTTGCCAGCCTGGTCTCCCACCTTGTTTAGGCCATGACATATTTGAGGGTGTCTTGTCCTATGATGTTGCATTGTACTTGAAGTATTTAATTAAGAGAAAGCAATGGCTTACATATTCAATTTTGAACCGGCGCATCAAGCAGTTCAAGTACAAAGGAGCTGATGCTCTCACAAAGCCATGTGTTGTCAATTCTGAGGTGCCCAAGCTTTCAGGGCAAGCCATTCAGAATAGGAATTTCTTAAGATTGCTTCCTGTATTAATTGGTGACAAAGTGCAAAATCCAGAAGATGATGTGTGGCAGTTAACTCTCCAGCTTAAAGATATTGTTGATATGATTTGTGCGCAAAAGATTTCATCAGCACAGGTAGCCTATCTTGACATTCTAATCCAAGAATATTTGGAATCAAGAAAGTCTTTATTTCCTGAGAGTCCACTAAAACCAAAACATCATTTTTTGCGTCACTATCCAGCACTAATTTTTAAATTAGGGCCCTTGATTCGATTATGGACGATCTGTTTCGAAAGCAAACACAGCTACTTCAAGAGATGTGCCAGGCATTTGAAAAACTTCAAAAACATCTGCCTAACTTTATCTGAAAACATCAGATGTTTCAGGCATATATTTCAGCTGGGCCAGGATGCAGTCAGCTTCTGCAGGTCAAAGACAGTTGCACTTTTTACCCCAACCTTTAGAGTGACGCAATTAAACATGCAGTGAGAGAGTTGAGCTTTTCAGAAATCAATACTAGTGTGTCCACAGACATAGTGTATAAAGGTACATCATATAAAAAGGGTAACTTCCTTGTGTCAAAAAATGATGAGGCCATTGAGTTTGGAGAACTTCTCATTATTTTAATTCAAAATGATGATACTGTGTATTTTGTGATGGAAATGCATAAAGCTGACTATCATTCTGAATACCATCTGTACTCTGTGACAAAACAGAACATCAGGTTGCAATGTAGAATTTTATCCGTTACCATCATACATTGTTAACGGGCATCAAGTAATTCCGCTGAAACACAGCGTGTTGCCGAAATAAAGAGGTCAGGGCCACATGCTCGAAAGTTACAACATGCAATTTGAAAACGTGAAAGTAACATCAGTTTTTTTTTTTTTTTTTTTTTTTTTTTTTTTTAAGATGCACAGAAAAAAAGAAATCGTCTCGGTTACGTATGTAACCCTCGTTCCCTGAAGGAGGGAACGGAGACGTACGTCAGTAGTGACCGACGAATCGGGATATCGCTAGAGAGCCCTATCAGCTTCGAGTGAACTACAACAGGCCAATGAAGTTGGCGTGCGATATTTGCATAATGCGCACCGCCCCCGCCAGGTGGTATAAATAGGGAAGCAGATGCAATCGCACTCTGTTTTTCGCTGAGGAGACAACCTAGTCTGCACTACAGCGAGGGTACAGCAACTGTGGCGACGGGACGTACGTCTCCGTTCCCTCCTTCAGGGAACGAGGGTTACATACGTAACCGAGACGTTCCCTTTCAGTCGGTCACGTTCGACGTACGTCAGTAGTGACCGACGAATTGGGATCCCAAATAAAGCGCCACAGTATGAACCCCTTCCAGTGCCCAGCGCAAGCTCTAGCCACCCGGCGCACCAGTGGGACGGGGAAGGGGGCGAGCTTACGCCGAGAGAGTCTACTGCTGTTCCGATATACCCACTAAGTAAACTAGACTACACTGGGGAAGCGAACCCGTAGGGGACGCTGCGGAGACCACTACCCACCTGTAGGGGAGGAATTTACGTGGAGAGTACACATATGGACTGGCCGTGGGCAGTACGCATATGGAGTCCCTGGGATGGCTCCACCTGGGTAGGGGGGAGACTCATCTGACAGGTGACAGCAGAGCTGGCTCTGCTAGGGAAAGACACGGGCTCGCCGTAGGGAGTTGACCGTGGACAAATACACACATGGGACCGCTCACGTGGAGGGCCCAGGGGGCGGGAGTGGCATTGCAAGCCGACACTAGAACGGGCTCTTCGCGTCTACCGGCTGGTGGAAGCGAGTACACGGGAAGATACCGGTTCTACACGAAGGCTATAGAATCTAGCGAACGTGTTAGGTGTCGCCCAGCCCGCAGCTCTACAGATATCTGTCAGCGAGGAGCCGTGCGCCAGCACCTAGGAAGAGGCCACTCCTCTGGTGTAGTGGGCTCTCAACCTGAGCGGGCAAGGCACGCCCTGGGACTCATACGCCAGGGCGATGGCGTCCACTATCCAGTGGGCCATCCTCTGCTTGGAGACAGCCTTTCCCTTCTGCTGGCCTCCGTAACAGACAAAGAGCTGATCTGAGGTCCTAAAGCTTCGCGTTCTGTCCACGTACAGGCGCAGAGCGTGGACGGGACAGAGCAAAGCTAGGGCTGGGTCTGCCTCCTCCGAAGGCAGCGCTTGCAGGTTCACTACCTGATCTCGAAAGGGAGTGGTAGGAACCTTGGGCACATATCCAGGCCGGGGTCTCAGGATAACGTGAGAGTCACCGGGCCCGAATTCCAGGCACGATTCGTCAACCGAAAATGCGTGCAGGTCCCCTACCCTCTTGAGCGAGGCCAATGCAACCAGGAGGACGGTCTTTAGGGACAGTACTTTTAACTCGACTGATTGCAAAGGCTCGAAGGGACGACCCCGGAGAGATGTAAGAACCAGGGTCAGATCCCAAGAGGGTACAGAGGGGGGCCGGGGAGGATTAGTCTCCTCGCCCCCCTCAAGAACCTGACGATCAGATCGTGCTTCCCTAGCGATTTACCATCAACTGCATAGTGATGTGCGGCGACAGCGGCAACATACACCTTGAGGGTGGAGGGAGACAGCCTTCGCTCCAGGCCCTCTTGCAGAAAGGAAAGCACGGTTCTGACCGAACATGATCGGGGGTCCTCTCGCTCTGGTTGAGAGGAACACCATTCGACGAATAGGTTCCACTTCAGCGCATAGAGGTTCCTCGTAGAAGGAGCTCTAGCGGAAGTGATGGTGTCTGCGACCGCTTGCGGGAGATCACTCAGAACCTCCGCGTCCCGTCCAGGGACCACACATGGAGTTTCCACGGGTGCCAGAGGGTGCCCCGTCTCTGAGTCAGGAGGTCCTTCCTCAGAGGAATGGGCCAGGGAGGTGCTGTCGCGAGGAGCGTGAGGTCCGAGAATAAGGTCCGAGTGGGCCAGTATGGAGCCACTAACAAGACCTGCTCCTCGTCCTCCCTGACTTTGCACAGGAGCTGTGCGAGAAGGCTTACTGGGGGAAACGCATATTTGCGTAGGCCCCGGGGCCAGCTGATTGCCAGGGCATCCATGCCGAGCGTGCCGCCGGTCAGGGAATAGAACTGGCAGTGGGCAGTCTCCGGGAGGCGAACAGATCTATCTATGCCTCGCCAAAGCGCTGCCAGATCAGCTGGACCACCTGGGGATGGAGTCGCCATTCGCCCGGAAGCGGAGGCTGCCGTGAGAGCTCGTCGGCTGCACGGTTGAGCACGCCTGGGGCGTGAATGGCACGAAGCGACCTCAGATGCTTCTGACTCCATAGCAAGAGATGGCGGGCGAGTTGCGACATACGGCGGGAGCGTAGACCACCCTGATGGTTGATGTACGCAACGGCCGCAGTGTTGTCCGAGCGGACCAGTACGTGCTTGTCTGTCAACAGCTCCTGGAAGCGGCCCAGTGCAAGACGTACTGCTGGCAACTCGAGGCAATTGATATGCCAATGCAGTTGGGGCCCCGTCCACAGACCCGATGCTGCATGCCCGTTGTACGTGGCCCCCCACACCGTGGCAGAGGCATCTGTGTGGACCACAGCATGCCTGGACACTTGTTCGAGGGGAACTCCAGCCCGCAGGAACGAAGAGTCTGACCACTTGGTGAGGGTGCGACGGCAGTTCGGTGTCACGGGGACACGGAACGTACCGCGCTGCCACGCCCATCTCGGGACCCGGCCGCGGAGCCAGTGTTGAAGCGGCCTCATATGAAGCAATCCGAGCGGCATGACTGCGGCTGCGGATGCCATATGCCCCAGGAGCCTCTGAAAGAGTTTCAGTGGGGCCGCCGTCCTGCGCTTGAGCGTACTCAGGCAGGTCAACACTGACTGGACGCGCTCCTTAGAGAGGCGCGCGGTCCAGGCGACCGAATCCAGTTCCCTACTGAGATAAGAGATCCTCTGCCCGGGGGAGAGTTTGCTCTTGTCCCAGTTGACCCGAAGACCCAACCGACTGAGGTGAGCTAACACCATGTCCCTGTGTTCGCACAACTGCTCCCACGAGCTGGCCAGGATGAGCCAGTCGTCGAGGTAGTTGAGATGCGAACGCCCTGTTCCTTGAGCGGAACAATGGCCGCCTCCGCAACCTTCGTAAAGACGCGGGGCGACAGGGCCAGCCCGAAGGGTAGGACTTTGTACTGATATGCCCGACCCTCGAACGCAAACCGTAGGAGTCTGTGACGAGGCAGAATCGAGACATGAAAGTACGCGTCCTTCAGGTCGATCGCTGCAAACCAATCCTGGGGACGGATGCATTTGAAAATGCACTTCTGCATAAGCATCTTGAACGGCAGCCTGAGAAGGGACCGATTCAGGACACGCAGATCCAGGATTGGCCGTAGCCCACCGCCCTTCTTGGGTACAATGAAGTAGGGGCTGGAGAACCCTGACTTCAAATCGGCTGGAGGGACCGGCTCGACTGCATCCTTCGCCAGGAGGACAGCAATCTCCGCCCAGAGAACAGGTGCATTGTCCAGGGACACACGAGTGTAATGGACACCCCTGAACACCGGGGGACGCCGGGCGAACTGAATCGCATAGCCGAGTCTGATGGTACAAATGAGCCAGCGGGACGGGCTGGAAAGCGCTAGCCAGGCTTCCAGACACCGAACCAGCGGGACCAAATGGACCACAGACGTACCGGGCATCGTCTCCCGAAGAACTGTTTACCTCAGCTCCAGGTCACCAGTTTCTCCAGGACCGCTTCTCGCTAGCCAAGTGGCTTGGCTGCGGGCTGAGCGGGCTGGATTTTAGGCCAGCTTGTGAGATGAGAGCATCGAGAAAGCGTACTTAGACGATGACACACCTCTGCAAGGCTAGCCAGGGGTGTTTCCGGACCACCATGGTAGACATTGTCTGGCCAGGGGCCTGCGTTATGACTTGCATCATGCGTAGCTCAACCCCGACTCAGAACTACCCATATGCAATGAGTGCTTTGGCCTTCCACAGACTTGCCGGGGGCCAAGACCCATGCAGGGCAGAGGTGGTGTGCCCGTAGCACTGCCACCCCACCACAGAGGGTAGTGAGAGAGAAAAAACTTTTAATGCAGATATGACCTTTTTGGTGTTCCATATTTGGCACCAAAAAAGGCTTCCAAACTGCCAAGTTTTTCATGCACGTCCGGGCTAAGACAGAGGGCGGGGCAAGGCGAGTACGCGTCACACCACGCCCCCAGGGGCCCGGGAAAGCATGGTCGTTAACTCTGAATCTGATTCAGCATGAGCACATCACAACCGTGGGACGCTCAGCCTCATCTTCATGTCCAGAGCCCAACAACCCTCTCTCCAATGTAGCAGTCAACATCTGATCCTCTGCTGGAGCCCTGACTAAGATGCTAGGTCCCCCATGAGAAGGACCAGCAATCCACCCAGAAGCTACCAGCCATGTGAGAGAGTGAACGTGGTCGTCTAACTGAACGACACACGGCGCTGAGCGCCGACGTGGCCATGTTTTTACCAAACATAAACCACCCAAGAACACAGTCACAGCATGTTTGCGATGCGCTAGAGGAGTGGGGGGCCCACGGAGATTGGCTCGGCAGGTAATGCCCCACTGTGATCCTCTGGTCACCCTGGCTTATTCACCAAAAGTAGTACTTTTCTGATTCAGAAAGAGAAACTAGATCGGGGAATAGGTGAGGGGACTCCACCTCGTTTGAGGCACTCGAGTCTCGACCACGCATCTAGAGCGCCGAACAACGCGCTGGGTTGCCATGGCAACGCGCGCTGTCAGCCGGCAGCTCGACGGCACACGGCGCGCTGAGCGCTCAAGCCCTTACGAGAAAGGCAAGACGAACAACGCGCCGACGTGGGCATGCTCTCTTTTTTTACAAGAGAATATAAACCACCCACAAACACAGTCTCAGCACGCTAAGCAGACATGAGAGAAAGTGATTGTGGCCGTCAGTGAGGATAGGAAACGACCGCCTCCAGAAACGCACAGACAGAATGACGTCTTGAAAAAGACGCAGTGTCTGTCTGTGAAGCTCTTTTAGAAGCTCTTGTTCTTTGTGCCGAAGCACACAGGGAACAGCCGCGATGTGACTGCAGGTACACTTTTCACTCCCTGAGTCACACACACAGAGGAACCGGCCCAAATCGCAAACCAACGGGGCAAATAATGCTGTGAAAACAGCAGTTGAGAGCTGTATAACAGCTCGAGAAGCTCACTCTGGGAAAGCTCGCGGCCTCGCTGTAAGGTGCCATAAAGCCAGCACTGTAGAACAAAAGCTCTTCAAAGGCTTGCGAAGTCACTCTCAGACTAACAGCAGGAACACACAGGTTGGCTCCGAAGCGAAAGACAGAGTGCGATTGCATCTGCTCCCCTATTTATACCACCTGGCGGGGGCGGTGCGCATTATGCAAATATCGCACGCCAACTTCATTGGCCTGTTGTAGTTCACTCGAAGCTGATAGGGCTCTCTAGCGATATCCCGATTCGTCCTGAAAGGGAACCTCAGACACATAATATACTCAAATATGGCTCCTTTTATATGTACAGTGTTACTTCACTAAATGTCTAATTATGACTTGCTTGATTCCAGAAATGTCTGACTCTGAGAGAACGTTTCTACGCACCGCTATCACTGAGGTCTTGCCTGACCTTCCAGAGGTGACAAAAGACATTTTAGAAGAGACCTTGCAATCTCTTGGTGTGGAGACATATGATGATTTTAATTTTATTGAGGAAGCTGATTTGCTGTCAGCGTTGAGGCCAATTCAAGCCCGAAAAGTCCTTGCTGCATGGAAGCTGAGATGTAAGTCATATATTGCAGTACAGAATGCAACCAGTGCCCAAATTAGCTGGCCTAAAACATCTTAAAGATAATGTAAGGAAATATAAAAACATTCACATTGTGTTAATAATAATTGTGTATGTGTGTGTGTGTGTGTTTGCAGGCCAGACTCCTGAAAGCAGCAGCAGCAGCTCATCTCTTGATACCTTGCCAAGGCCTTCAACAACCTTAGAGTCTCTTTCACCCAGAAGTTCACAATCAACCTCTTCCAACAACTCCCAAAGCCCTAATCCAGACTGGGTGGACACCTTTATGATACCATAGGAAAAGTTACCAGAGGAACTGATGCAGTTATTAGAGAGAGGAAAACGACCAAGTCCACGACTGAGAAGTTTGTGACATGATGCAAAAAAATCCTTGCCCAAGTAAAAAGGATTCTACTGAAGTTGCCAAAAAGATGGTGGCGAAATATCCCAAATCATTGCAAGACGTAATAGATGGAGATGTGATTGGGCCAGGGTACCACTCTTTGGTTAAGCAACTGCAATATAGGATTGAAAATGTGAAGCGTTCTACAACCCCAAAAATAAGAAAACGAAAGCATCGCACTGATGAGTCTAACACAGACGAAATCCCTCCAGAACAGAGAGCAGCAATGCAGGACACTTACGGATGCATTAACTGGGATGTAAAATTTCTGCCCCTTGGAGAGACCCCAGAGAGCCAGAGAGAAAAGAAAGAAAAACTGAAGAGGATGTCTCAGCAAACTGACACAAATCTAGAAGAGGTCAAACGTCTAATGAAGTTGACTTTCTACACACAGCGTAAACAAGTGAACCAGGGGGAAAATATTAAAAGTCTTCTGGAAGAGTGGCCATTTTGGTTCAACGAACTAAAATGGCCTTCTGTTTCTTCACTGATTATAATGGGAGTCACTGATAAACTACAGCTGTGTGACAGCTCCAACAGTTGTAAAGGGAGGGTTCTCTAATTGCTTTGTATATAATTTAATTACAATTTAACACTTTAACCCTTTAAGACCGGACGGAGCGCCTGCGCTCCCGTTTGCATCTCCCTTTATAAGAGCCAATAAAAACTGAACCCATATA
This sequence comes from Ctenopharyngodon idella, assembly GCF_019924925.1. Classification (NCBI taxonomy): domain Eukaryota; kingdom Metazoa; phylum Chordata; class Actinopteri; order Cypriniformes; family Xenocyprididae; genus Ctenopharyngodon; species Ctenopharyngodon idella. The sequence continues at coordinate 449,518 of NC_067243.1, read as the reverse complement.
GGTAGCATAAAAATTCTTTTTGCATACAAAACCAGATACTTTACACGTCCAGATCAAGCCTCTAACACGCTTCTGTGTAATATGCGTTTACAACAAAAACAGCACAGCCGCTAACTGCATACAAATATGTAGATTTTACGTGCACATAACTTCATGAAAAATGCACAGATCATAGAAAATTGCACATCATTATTTAAAGCAGAGTCTCACGATTACAATGAACCCAAAATCTTTAAATAATGATGTGCCATTTTCTATGATCTGTGCATTTTTCATGAAGTTATGAGCACGTGAAATTTACATATTTGTATTCAGTTAGCGGCTGTGCTGTTTTTGTTGTAAACACATATTACTCAGACTCATTAGAGGGTGAAAACAATGCAACAGAAGCATGTTGGAGGCTTCATCTGAACGTGTAAAGTCTCTGGTTTTGTATGCAAAAAGAATTTTTGTGCTACCTATATGGGTTCAGTTTTTATTGGCTCTTAAAGAGAGACATGCAAATGGGAGCGCCGACGCTCCATCTGGTCTTAAAGTGTTAGTTCACCCAAAAATGAAAATTCTGTCATTTATTACTCACGCTCATGCCGTTCCAGACCCGTAAGACCTTCGTTAATCTTCAGAACGCAAATTGAGATATTTTTTTTTAAATCCGATGGCTCCGTGAGGTCTACATAGGGAGCAATGACATTTCCTCTCTCAAGATCCATTAATGTTCTAAAAACATATTTAAATCAGTTCATGTGAGTACAGTGGTTCAATATTAATATTATAAAGCCACGAGAATATTTTTGGTGTGCCAAAAAAAAACTAAATAACGACTTATATAGTGATGGCCGATTTCAAAACACTGCTTCAGGAAGCTTCGGAGCGTTATGAATCAGTGTGTCGAATCCGGAGTTCGGAGCACCAAAGTCACGTGATTTCAGCAGTTTGGCGGTTTGACACGCGATCCGAATCATGATTCCACACGCTGATTTATAACGCTCCGAATCTTCCTATATAAGTATCCACTATATAGGAATCTTCCTATAAGTATCCACTCCACTATATAAGTCCTTATTTTGTTTTTTTTTGGCGCACCAAAAATATTCTCGTTGCTTTATAATATTAATATTGAACCACTGTACTCACATGAACTGATTTAAATATGTTTTTAGTAGCTTTATGGATCTTGAGAGAGGAAATGTCATTGCTGGCAATAGAGGCCTCACTGAGCCGTCGGATTTCAACAAAAATATCTTAATTTGTGTTCCAAAGATCAACGAAGGTCTTACGGGTGTAAAACGGCACGAGGGTGAGTAATTAATTACAGAATTTTCATTTTTGGGTGAACTAACCCTTTAAAGGTTTAAAGGGTTAGTTCACCCAAAAATTTAAATTCTGTCATTAATTAATCACCCTCATGTTGTTTCAAACCTTAATACTTTCTTTCATCTTCAGAACACATGCTGTATGTATTATTATTATTATTATTATTATTATTATTAAGTAGGCTACATACAAAAATAATAATAATAATAAATAAAAATAATGTTATTAACCGTTATTTTTTTCCAATCAAACCAGTTTTGGAACGTTTATAATACAAAAGGAACGCTGGAACAGAAACGTTAAAATACCGATTCTGCTCGGAGTGGAACGTTTGAAATTTTTTTTCGTTTTTAAGCCCTGATTGCATCCTTCTCATGGGCATTTAATAATTTTTAACTTTTCAGTCTGAGTTAAATCTCTTTTTTGGCTCATTTTAACTTTAAAATAAAACACACCTAACAATTATGCACACCTGAATATAAGGCGTTTTTCACTTCCAGCCTTCATGAACAATTATATATCACTTATAAATGATTAAATATAAAATTAATAGTAGTAAAATTTTACTCTTTGCTTTTAAGGCTTTAAATGGACTAGCTCCTTCCTATCTTATGGACCTTTGAGTACCAAACACTCCAGCTAGACAGCTAAGATCATCCAATCAGAATCTCTTACTGGTCCCTAGATCTAGGCTGAAGACAAAAGGTGATTGGCCCTAAGCTGTGGAACAGCCTACCGCTCTCTATTAGATTAATCTCTTCAAAATCGCTTTTCAAAGTAAAACTAAAAACCTGTCTCTTTGAGAAGGCATATAATCAATGAGTTCAAATGAGCTTTGCCTAACCATTAATGGCAGTATTTGTGTTTTATCTGTCTTATTGACATTTTATTTTGTTTTTCTTTCTGTTTTTGCTTTTTTATTGATATTGTTCAGCCACCGTTGTTTTATTGTGCTTTATAAATAAATTGAGTTTGAGATAGTTATTAAGATTGATGTGGTTTGGAATGGGTAAAATGTGCTTGGAAAAAATACATGATCAGAAAATCAACTTGCCTAATAATTCTGCACATGGTGTATGTGAATCATTACATATCAGAAATTACTAATTGCAAATTAGGCCTTATAATTAACATGGTTACTTACATGTTGTGTCATTACTGTCCTCTGTTTGCAAAATCTCTGCCCTGAAATTGCGACTGATTTACCAAAGGACAGTGAATTGTACCAAACAAAAACATAATGCTCTACTGAAACATTCACAAAGTTGAAAATAAATAACCATTTTCCTAGCATTAGGATCCTTTGGAAGGTAATGTTATTTTTAGTCCAGTGATCCTGTATCGGTCTTCTTTCGATGTTAGGTGTCGTTGATCAGATACGTCACAATGAGAACAAGTTATTTTCTGAGATTGGATTCAAATGCTTGTTTTTGGACTAACAAGGAATTTTTTAGTTCTGAAGCCTACATGATTTTTTTTTTTTTTTTTAATGGTACAATGACCTCTTACATTTCAAAAGATCAAGAATATTTAGATTTCTCGAATCATGACCCCTTTAATACTTCAAATATTTGATTATTTATAACTTGAATAAAGAAGATTGTGATGTTATTGTTTCTGTTAATGAAGCTATTTTATAATTGATACAGTTGTCTGTTTTTCTTTCCCAAGGTGTTTTTTCTCCATCAACCCAGAGAAGGGCACCAAAGTGGAGAAGACAAACACATCCCGTCTTCACGTGAACCCAAGAGTCCTTACCTTGATTCAGGAACTTTCAGATCATGAGTGGCGTGATGTCTAAAACTCTGGATATGGTCAGTAGGATTTATGAAGTAATGATGTGTGCCACACTACCAGCTTAAAGGTTTGTTTCAGCTCCTATGTTAGGTTCTTTAAGATTAGGAGGCAAGATAATTTTTCAGACAAAATTGTAACAGATGAGTTTGTATACAGCTGTTAGAGTTTCAAAGAGAAAAGCATTTTCCTCTTTCTTGCCCTGTCTTTCTCTATTTTTCTTTTTTACACTCTCATCTGTTTCCTTCCATCTTTTTCCCTCCATCTTTTCTCTTTCAGTTCCAATTAGATGAATCTGCCTCAGCTCCTATGTTCAGTTCTTCAAAGACTAGGAAGCAAGACATTTTTTCAGATGAAATTGTAACAGATGAGTTGGTATAACACTGTTACAGAGTTTAAAAGAGAAAAGCATTTTCCTCTTTCTTGCCCTCTCTTTCTCTCTTTTTTTACACTCTCTCATCTGTTACCTTTCATCTCTTTCCCTCCATCTTTCCTTTTTCAGTTCCAATAAGATGATCATTAATCTGTCATATGCTCTTATTGTATTGTTTGTAAAATAAGTACACTACATATTACAAACTTGTACAGTATGTTGAGAAATGACGTTTGTTAACTGCTTTGTTTAATACATTTTTATTTGTTTATTAAAAGTTTTTTAGTTTTTAATTTCAGTTCAGCAGAAAATGGATGTTTTATGCAGTTTTATTCTAAAATGTAGTGTAAAGTTGTTTACAATTTTAATGTATTTTTTACTGAATTATTCTGGCAACCACAGCTGCCAGATTTTTTCTGTAAAAACAACAGGATTTTTCTGTATAAATACACTTTAAATGTCTGTATTTTTTACAGTAAATCCCTGTAAATTTTACTGGATTTTCTTTTTACACTGACTGTAATTTTTACAAAATTATTCTGGCAACCACAGCTGCCAAAAATTTTTTGTAAAAACGACGGAATTTTTTTTACAGTGCAGATAAGAGAGTGGGACGATAATGTCAACTCACCCTGCTGAAAAATCCAGCATAAACCAGCATGAATGCCATGTTGGTCCAGACTGGTTTAGTGCTGGTCTAACTGGTCAAGAAAAACTGTGCTGGTGTAGCTGGTCCACAGCACTCCCACTTCCCGTGCTGGCCCTATCCACCTTATTCCTGACTAGCCTACTGCGTTTCAAATTATGGGTTGCACTTCCAGTTTGGGGAACTTCCATTTAAAAAGACTGAAACGAATCATTTCAAATCATAAGGTTGCCCTACAAATAAAGCTTATCTGTCAGTTTGACTGAATGAGCTGTCAATTTTTCTTTCATGTTTTATATTCAGACATCATGAGAATTACATAACGCTTGGTATTTTAACGTTACATGTTATAACGAATATCTATGGCAAGAGCTCTTTTCAGTCGCTGCTTTCTATCCTCGTGATTATTTTCTTTTGTCCCTTTGCATGCCGCTGTAATAGTATGAAAAAGGAAAACATATACTGCACATTTGTGGTCTGTTCTCCCGATATAATGTATGATATATCCCATTAATAATAAACTGGAATGCACACAGAATCTCTCGTTTTTCTCCTCAAAGCCTCACGTCTCTTTCCAGGTTTGTTTTCACAGGTAAATACAATTTATTATCTGTAAAAATGATGGAAATCACTTTGAAATAATATCACGCAATGCTGAAGTTCATGGACATTCACGCAAAGAATCATGCTTTTTCATGTCCTGTTGAAAGTACCTTGTTGATGCTTTTACACTTTTAAATGTCCTTTTAATGTTCGTTGGTTGAAGGGTGAGTAGAAAAATGTCATCTCATTGTACCCAGTTAAAAAAAATAAATAAAAAAAAAACGTATTATTGCTTTCATAGAGCGAGCCTTTCACTGACTGTTTACAGCTTAACGGAAGTTACACCCATAGTTCGCACAAAGCGTCATGGGGAGTAGGAATAAGGTGGATACCAAAATCTATTTAAAATACATTTATTTCAAACTAAGTATCCTATTATTAAACTAAGTACTAAGTAACTTTATTTGGAGTATTTATTTATTGCACAATGCACATTTCTTAAAGCGGTGGTTGATTATGATTTGACTTTTTTAACTTTAGTTAGTGTGTAATGTTGCTGTTTGAGCATAAACAACATCTGCAAAGTTACGATGCTCAAAGTTCAATGCAAAGGGAGATATTTTATTTTAAAGAATTCTGTTTAAGGACTACAACAAACAGCTGGTAGGGACTACAACGAGCTTCTTCCTGGATTGGTGACATCACTAACCCTACAATTTACATAAACCCCGCCCCTGAGAACACACAACAAAGGGGGCGAGGCCATGTTATTGCAATACAGTACATAACACAAATGAAATAGCATGTCATAAAAGCAAGGTGATAACATGACAAGTGTAACACTTTAGAATTTGCTCTTAATTCATTGAAGAACAAGACCAGGGATAAATGCTTTCTAGCCAAAAATGTGAAGAAACCGAAGAGAGCAGAGGTTAACTTTTGCCCTGCTAATCCAACTGGAGAAACAGATGAAAGCCTTGAAAAATGATGTGAGCTACTGATTGATTTCGGATCAGTAGTAAAAGAAAAGTTGTCTAAAACGTTCGCCTACACAAGGAGAAATGTGGTACAGAACAGTCCAGTTTTTTGAGGACTGCACTCTTTCAGATTGAAAAGGTAAGGTCATATTTACTCTTCTCTCATTTACTCTTCATTTGTGCTACAGTTGATGCTCTCCTCATCATGTGTTATAGGGATACTCCACACAAAAAGGAAAATTCTCACATTTACTCACTCATGTCATCCCATATGTAAATGTCTTTCTTTCTTCAGAGGAACACAAACATTTTTAAAGAAATAACTCCTCTCTGTGAGTCCATATAATGCAAGTGGATGGGACCTCTAGAGTTGATAAAGGTCATTTCTGTTGAAAAGGTAGAAACTACTGCTACAACCACACAAAACCAACACAATGGTAATTCCCAGTTAATGAATCAATGTCTTTTGAAGCTAAATCAACTGGGGATCTATAGATTTCCATCATGTTTTTGTGTGGTTGTAAAAGTGTTTCTACCTTTTCAGATAGATGTGGAGGGGGCGGGTTTTAATTGTGCTCTTGTTTGGTGGAATATAAAAGCGTCAGTATTGACATTATGCAGAAGTGCGTCTGCCTAGCGTCAGTGACGGAGTTACAGGATTTCCGGCGCACCGTGTGAATGTCCGAGAGGTAGGAGTATTCAGCCGTGATGTGGGCTGTTTGTTTGTGCCATGCAGGGTTACATTATTTCATTGTAGTGTGGATTGAGGAGCATTTGTGGGATGCTTTTAGTGATGGCTGTTTCCATGGAAATGCATTCTATCTACCATGGAGTTCCCTGTGTTATGGGAGTCGCCATTTGACAGACATTTCTACTATGGGTTTGGTTGCTTATTAGTGACCTAGCTAGTGATCCTTACTCTTGGAGTGTGTTGTATTTACACAGTTAATGTGTGAGTCAATGCAAGAGACGTTGCAGCGGTCTTTGGTTTCCCTTTAAACTGCTGCTTGGATGTCTGCCGTTCATGTTTGCTTCACCATAGATGACTGCTTGGACATCGAACTGTGTTCTCGTGGCCGTTATATTGTTTCTGGGATCAATCTTTGGAGCTGTGTGAGATCAGCCTTTGTGATTGAGCTGCTGGACCGGACCATCAGATCAGCACTATTAGTTTGACCGTGATATCGCACTGTGTTTACTCGTTAATCCTAACCAATTTCTTCCAGCATGCGACACTTGTGGGATCAGCCGGGTCATTAGTCTGGCCTGCCGCCTGGTGCTTTACTCCTAATTTTGAACATTCGTATGTATCAACTCAAATCAAAGTCTTGAGGGGGTGTACAACGGGCAGTTATCCACCAGTGAGTTTTTTTTTTTTTTCTCATTCTTTTGGGATTGATTTGTTTTTGCTTGTTCTAACTGTATTGTGATTTAAATGATTTGTTAATTTGTGTTCTTTTTTGTATTTAGTTATTTTGAATTTGCTTGTGGTTCATGAAGTTTCTAAACCAGGTTGCTCCTGCTGTCGGACGCAGCGCCCCATTGACTGCATAGAACAGGTTCGGTTGTTGTTGTGTTTTTGTTTGCTTTTTGGCAGCACATGTCGAGCTGATTAAGTCTTTTACAGATATATGTACAAATATTGTGTAAAGTGTGTGTTTGTTTGTGTTTTACTTTGTGTTTAATTCCCCCTTCAGAATTGGAGGGCCAGTGCTGTAGGAGGATCCAATGCCCTGTTTGCCTTGACACGTTCAAGACCTGATTAATCTTTGTGGGTCTAAATGCAGTGAAGTTTGGCCTTCACTCTGTAACTGAAGGTATTTTCACATGTAACGTGTCAGTCATGGTCTCATCTGGAAAGAGATTGACGGATCTGAGCGGACGCTCTCAATGTCTTGATGGTGCCTGGGAGTTTCAATGTTTACACATTAAGGGGAAATAAACCTATGAATGGCATACTAAGAGTAGTCAATGAACAATAAACTGGGTTAAGAGAATGTATTTAAATCTTATATATTACATTTACCTTTAAAGTCTTTAGAAACTTTGCTAAACATTGTCATTGTGTTGTTTGTGATCCTCCATGAGCAGCTGCAGTATCTCTCAGCTGTATCAGTGCATCACTGTGACGTCTGACTGACCGAGGTTTTTGTACCACTCTTTATCACTGTGTGAACACTGTACCACTGTGGTAACTCAGACAGTAATAATCTCCTGTATCTTCAGTCTGGACTCCACTGATGGTCAGAGTGAAATCACTGCCATAGTCAGATCCACTGCCACTGAATCTAGATGGAGTTCCTGACTGAAGGCTTCTTATGTAATAAATGAGGAGTTTAGGAGCTTCTCCAGGTTTCTGCTGATACCAAGACACACAGTCTCTACAGCCAGAAATCGGCTGACTGGTTTTACAGCTGATTGTAACAGTTTCTCCTTGTTTGATATATTTTATTGTTGGATTCTGAGTCACTGTCACTTGTCCCCAGCTCTCTGAAATTAACATATTTTAGTCATTAATGGTTATTGGACTGTAATTGAGATGTGGTTGTTTATTTTTCAAGATATTTATACAAGATATTTACCCTGAATGCAGAGAGTCAGAGTCCAGATGAAGAAGGTGATTTTGTTCATTGTTGTTCTTTTGTCTTGTGTGATGATGAAGATTGTGTTCTGTTCTGCTCTCAGTCATGAAGTGTTAAACTCACAGCACTATAAACACTCTCAGAGCACTGAAGCATGTGTGACAATGCAAAGAAGTGGGCAGGATTTACAACAGAGTGTGCTGATAACAAACTAATAAACTCTCTACATATAAGATTTGGTATTTCAGTGGTCTACTTTAGACATTCTACTGACTGTAAGTAACTTTACAACTACATGTCAACTTATTCTACTTAACTGAACCCAAACCTAACAGTCTACTACAGTCTACTAATACACTAATGAGAGGTTGACAAGTTGCTTATAGTTAGTAGAATATCAAAAGTGACCCTCGAAATAAAGTGCAACCTAATATTGATGTTGTTTGTAATAATTGTAAATATTGATTATTGTAAATATTTTTTAATTTTAATTATAAAATGTTTTTTGTTTATGTTTGACAGACTGATAAGACACTAGTCTTTGACTTTATATGAACATCTGTCAGTGTGGATGAAGCATTTTCAGCTTTCAGTGCCGCTGTAGAAATAATCTATTCACTCTCATTCATGATTCATTTATATAAGGTGAATGTTTCTGATAATATGTGACCAAGATTGATGCTGCATCCCAATTCGCCTACTTATATTACGCCCTAAAAGTATGTACTCTTTCTGTGAACAAAAAATGCATACTTTTGAGTGTGTAGCAAAAGAGTAGACAAGCTTTGGGACATACTATCACGTCATACAATTGCATCTTTGCTCTCTGTCGCATCCTGTCACCGTAAACTGGCCTGTCAATCATCATACATCCTCCACATTTCATTCAGCTAATTTCCTACCGTATCAGAGAGAAATGCAGTAGCACGTTGATCTGCAGTCGCGGGTCTGTCATGTGGAGAACTCTCCTCATATTAATGCATAATGATGCATTTAAAAGTTAATGGCTAATCGGATCTTTATAAAAGTCCACATTGGTATTGCAGATGAAATATAACACGGATAACATTAAATAAATATTTTCTATCAGGTTGAACTGATTATTAGTCACTCAAACCTCTCAGCGTCGGTCGCGCAGATCCACCATGTTTTGTACTTTAACACTTTTTACTCGTGTTTGTAGTTCTGAACTGAATCCTCATCCAAAGCGCAATGGGTTGTGGGCAATATTAGCCTTTGTAGTGTGCACGGATCCACACTTCCAAAATCTACCGGAAATAGTAGACCATCCGGGGACTTTTGGCATACCCTTTCCAACATACTATGCTTTGAGACACACTTATTTTAATCTCACATATTATTTAGGATGGATAATATGGACATTGGGACGCAGGGAAAGTGAGCAGCATTCAGCTGGTCATGTGATCTCAAAATGGTGGCCAACTTAAGGAAGAAAAATAAAAGATTTTTTTAGGCCCTTGAAATGACTATAGTATCATGAAAGTTGATCATTTTAAACATATTTGTCAAACACAATAATTATTTCTTTGTGAGTACAGTAATGTACTACATCTTTAAAAACATGTTAACAATGAGAAAAAGTTTTACTGTATTTAGAGTAAAAAAAAAAAAATAATGGTGTTTTGATGAAGGTTGACATGTTCATCAGGACTCATAATCAGGTCATGTGACACTAGATTAAACAATGTGCTTATGAAATGTTCAGAATTATTGATTAATTTATTTGAAGCTGCAGGTTTTTCTGTGAATCATGATGATTGAGTTTCATATGAAGAACAGAAGATCATTATGAGAAACTCACAACATCATCCATGATAAAAGAGGTCAAAGGTCACCTCAGAGGTCACAGATCATCAGATATATTTCTATAAACAGTGTTATATCAGAAAGCATTTTGTCCAAACTGAATGTTTGAGTGTTGAGAAGATCTGAGTTTCTTCTAATATCAGTGTGTTGAAGTGTTGTTTCTCTCTCTCTGCTGGAGTTTGTGTTCACTCGAGTGGAATAGAGGTTTTTGTACGACCGTTTCATTAGATTGTATCACTGTGGTTGACTTTTGGTGGAGGAACTAAACTGGTGCTCGGTAAGTCCTTTTAATTAACAATTTTTAAAAAAAAAATACAATTTAGATTCAGAAAGTGTTTTACAGTTGAAACAAAAACATTTTTTTTTTTATAATAATATTGTGCTGAAACTGTACTTGAAGCATTTATGTATAATGTGTTATGAAGGTATCCATAAATAATGCCTTTTCATAAATAATTGTAACCAAAATTAAAAGCCATTATATTGACAAATTCAATGTTACATCTGAAATTGGTTGTTTGCAATTTGTTTTACCCCATTATACTTCCTAAAGGTGTAACAGTGAATAGATGATATTATGTGTTATAACTTAATGCTTAATTAATTATTCATGAGATCATACATGCAGTATAATGTGTATAATGATGCTTAATTAATGCATTAAAAATACTTTTATAATTCATTGTGTATAAAGGCTTTAAGTAAAGTGTTACTGATATTGTTTTGTAATTATTAAATCTAAAACAATTAATATTGTCATGTTTATTCATTCAGAAGAATGACATTATTCCTTTCAAAAAAATCTAAAAAATTTTCCATAATGTGTCTCACTGTGAATTTAATCAGTTTATTACTAGTTTAATTTTCCTTAATTTATTTCTACACTGTGTTCATATAGTTCATCTTTTATTGTAGATATCATGTGGGAAAAAAAAAGATTTGGCATCAGATTGTAAATGTTGATATTTTCTGTAGTTCAGTCAATGATACTGAATCTCTTTTGCTCATGTTAGTGTTTTTTAATACAAACAAAATATATGTATGATTCAGTTGTTTTAATTCTGTTTGAAATTGAGTTACATTTTGAGCTGAATATCTCAAGTAAAATTTAAGAACTTAATGTTTAAGAACTTAAAGGTGTTGGAGTTTAAAACTGCTGGAATTAAAGCAGTCAGTGTGTTACAACGTTTAATTTAACTTCTGAGGTTTGATTTAAATGTATATAGTGATTGTGTAGTTTGTATATTGTATATTATATCAGCTCTAGTGATGTTGAATGACATGAAGGATCAGATTGTCGTGATTTTTGCTGCTGTTGAAATGCTGTGAGTGAAACAGTGTGTTTTCTTTGTGTTTGTGAATGTGTTGTGTTTGTTTCCTGCAGCTGGTCCCACAGTGAAGCCCTCAGTGTCTCTGCTGCCGCCCTCTTCTCTGCAGATCTCTGGAGACTCAGCCGCACTGCTCTGCCTGCTCAGCTCTTACTCTCCACAGGGGGCGCTGGTGAGCTGGACACTGGACGGGTCAGAGGTCACCGAGGGGGTCGTGACCAGCGCAGAGAGCCAGCGGGACGGCCGCTACAGCCGCAGTAGCGTCCTGACCCTCAGCAAAGCACGCTGGGAACAGGGAGAGGTGTACGTCTGCAGAGTAACACATGATGGAGCTCCTCATGAGGTCTCGTTCCACAAGAGCTCTGAGTGCTGATGTTTCTCTCCTGAAGATGAGCCGTATCTGAGTGTCCTGTGTCAGGCAGGATTCACATGAGTCTAGTGCTGCAGCTGTAGTGATTTACAACTCAATACTGAAAGAGAGCTGGCGTGTCAAAGCACTGTGTGATCTTTCAATCTGCTGTAACATTCAATAAAGCTTCTCAACAAGTTTACTTTGTGTCTGACAACATCATTCAACTAACAGATGAAGATGCAGGTGCTTTTCACAAACTTGATGTAAATGTCAAATAAAGCTCTTGAGGTTTGAACATGGTCTCTGGAGACAGAGCTGCTCTATTCTGAGAGGATCACAATCACTCCACCCTGACAATGCAAATGGGCTTTTCAGTCTCACTGTTTGATTGGTCACATGATCTGGACTGGAACACACCAGTTTCACTTCTGCTGAAAATGTGGTGATGAAAATATATATGAAAATGTCATGAAAATCACAACTAAAACTAGTCATGTTTGTTGGTTGATGAAGAAGAGTTCTTGATCATGTCATGTTCAGTTCATAGAGCTATAAACACATTCAGAGCAGTGAAGCATGTGCCGCTCATGTAAAACACCCTCTGAATGCAAAAGACAGAAGAGAGATCAGGACGATATACATTCAGAGTCCAATAGTTTTACTGACAGGGTTAAAAGAAAGGCTTTACATCGCCAAAGCACAGTAACAGTAAATATACAGAGTCAGACATACACATTTACACATCATTCTCTACAGGACACAACTGAATGATTCCTGCTGTATCAGTAGTCAATGATCTTGCTGCTCAACATTCAAACACTTGTGTATTGTTTGCTGTAGCAATGCAGTGTACTTTCAGAAACCCTCCACCTCCCCCAGCTCCACCTGTCCAGATCTGCTATGGGGTGATTCATGTTTGCTCGTACAGCAGCAGCATGTTGTGTGTGTTTTGGCAGTGGAAAGTTCTGTACTCTACAGCAGATATAATCAACAGCAGCAGACCAAACACATTAACATTGTCATATTCATTATCATGACAAACTCTCCAAGAATTGTCATGTCAGAAATCTAGTTCGGTCATGAAACTGAAGATGGCACAGGCTTCGATCGGTCCTTTACATGCAGTCTGTATAAACAGAAAAGGCTGCACCCACTTCAGCCCCTCATTTCATTGAACAGACGTGTCATATATAGATCCGCTGTGAAGTCCAAAAACCTTTTATGTTGCCCGAGGGCGACACCATGCCATAGAGAAATAAAGAAACAATTCTATAATTGAGTTAATTTCAGCAAAAGTTGTATGTAATGTTGTATTTTCAGTGGTTTAATCTGGAACAATTACTGGGACACCATAGGCAGATTTATTGTTTATTGTTTGCGCTCATGCTGTATGTTGACGGGGAAGCAGAGGTCATTTTGACATAAAAAGGCTTAAATACAAACACTTTTCTCTCTTTGCTGTGGAAGTTCAGTATAAGAGGAAACGTCAGGCATCTTAGGGGGGCACTGCAGTATTGATCTGGTGAAGGAGGAGGCCATCGAGTAAAAAAGGTTGAGAAACACTACACTAGTGTCATCACATCGACACAACGTCAAAGTGACTGACAGATAGAGAACTCAGTTATGTAACAGACACGCCATCTAGTGATGAAGCATGGAAGTGCAATTAAAGTGACTGACTTTCCTGCAGTTAGATTACATTGTAGTGGCAAGTTTTGCAGGACCAAACACCACTAACATTTATATAATATAAAGATTTTGTTACATGCTTAGTACATCGAAATAAATAAATAATATTTCTGAAAGGTTTGATACACCATTGTGTTGTTTGTGATCCTCCATCAGCAGCTGCAGTATCTCTCAGCTGTATCAGTGCATCACTGTGACGTCTGACTGACCGAGGTTTTTGTACCACTCTTTATCACTGTGTGAACACCCATACACTGTTTGGATAGTGTGCACTCTGACAGTAATAATCTCCTGTATCTTCAGTCTGGACTCCACTGATGGTCAGAGTGAAATCACTGCCAGATCCACTGCCACTGAATCTAGATGGAGTTCCAGTATAACGGTTTGTTGCTTCATATATGAGGAGTTTAGGAGCTTCTCCAGGTTTCTGTAAGTACCAGGCTAAACGATTACTACTATACACTGCACTGCTGGTTTTACAGTTTATTCTGACTTCTTGTCCTGGTTGAGCTGTTAGTATCAATGGACTCTGAGTTACAGTGATCTGTCCTCTACACTCTGAAAGAAAGAACAAGAAGAAAAAAATAATAAAAATAAAATTATCAATTCTAAAAATTATCATTTAAAATTATAAACATTTAATATTTTAAGAGTATAATTGTAAAAATTGTATTACACAAACCTTGAATAAACAGTGTGAGAGTCCAGATGAAGAAGGTGATTTTGTTCATTGTTGTTCTTTTGTCTTGTGTGATGATGAAGATTGTGTTCTGTTCTGCTCTCAGTCATGAAGTGTTAAACTCACAGCACTATAAACACTCTCAGAGCACTGAAGCATGTGTGACAATGCAAAGTGACTCTCTCTATTTAAATCATTATCCTGAAGACTGTAGATCAGTCACAATCACATTTTCCAACAACTTCCTCATGTTGTGAAACATGTCAAACAATTATACACACATCTCTGAAGTCTATTGACAGAATCCTGTATATTATTGATTTGGTCATTATTAATATTTTGTAAGGTCACTGAACACTTTCTATCATTCATTCTACACTGTTCTGGGCTCATTATTAGTTGATGTAATAAACTGCAGCAGCTCTTTGGTTTAATTGTGTTTCTGAATGACACAATATCAGTGTTCAGGGTGGAAGATTTCTCAGTTCTCTGGTACTGAACAACATCCATGAGCTCCAGCAGCATTAAAACACACTGTGCTCTTCTACTGTGTGGAACTGCAGTGTCAGTAATGGAGCGTCTAACAGTTCAGTTCAACAGCCTTTACTGAGATACTGCAGCTGACTGAATGTGTCGTCATGTTACAGTTCATAACAAACTCAGTTCAACTGTCAGACTGATCAGGGATGGCATCAAAGTCATCAGCATTACATTCACAATCATATCCGTAACTAATTTCAAAGCACAGAGGCAGGAGTCATGATTCTCAGGTCACCTTTACTCATGATATCCACGAAAGACTCATTGAGGAGAAGGTGATTGGCTATGAGGTACAGCACTAATGAATTAATGTATATACAGTATATATATATATATATATATATATATATATATATATATATATATATATATATATATACATTGTCCAGTATATTAGAATATAAACATTCTAATGTTTTATTGTTAATCACTGTTAATTCTGCAATTGTTCATCATGATCAAGTTGAGATTCATCAGATCAGGCTGTGTGAATCAGTAGAAGCAACAATAAAAGTTTCATTCTACACTGCAGAACTTCATTTAGAGAGTGCAGTTCATCTCAGAGAAATACAGTTGTTTTTTATTGAACTTTAAAATGTCTTTTGGTATTTGAACATAAAAAGAGATGCTTAAAAACACGGTTGAAATTACTGTATTTCTGGAATAAGAAAGTCCAGCACATTGTAAGATACAGTATTTCACACAGTGTGTCTTCTTGTTTCTCATGTTCTTTTATTCCTGGTTCTGTTTT
Organism: Ctenopharyngodon idella; assembly: GCF_019924925.1. Classification (NCBI taxonomy): domain Eukaryota; kingdom Metazoa; phylum Chordata; class Actinopteri; order Cypriniformes; family Xenocyprididae; genus Ctenopharyngodon; species Ctenopharyngodon idella. Next base: position 434,123 of record NC_067243.1, on the reverse strand, counting down.
TCATAAAGCGCTTACTACATCTGAGATCAAATGACAAATACAAGATCATCTAATCTCGCTAATTATGTTGTGGCTAGTTAGGTTCTCAAATACACATGAGATCTCATGTGTCAAATACACATGAGATACTTAACTAGTATAGCTGGATTGAGTTATCTGAGATAAGGCGTTCATGTGTTGCTTGAAAAAAGATATAATATATATATATGGATAGTAGAATACTTGACTGGCAGCACTGGGATTGGCTGTTAAATTCCAAAACCTTATTAACACCAGGGAACACAAAAGTGGTTAAAAAAAGAAGAGATGCTGGTACATACTGCAATACTTCAGTTATAGATAATACACCATAACTCTTACCACTTCCCAAGCAAGTGTGGAATATGGAGTAACTTCATCTTTTTACATTAAAAAGTTAGAAAGTGCAACAGTTTGTAATCATCTGTGTTCAAAGTGAAATAAAATGCACAATAAACATTGATATCCCTGTGGTTAGTGCACTGACATATAACTCCACTGTGTCTCTGGTGACTCAATTTTCAAATCCCAGCTTGAGATCCTTTGCCAATCCTGTTCCCCTCTGTCCACCCCATTTCCTGTTATTCTCTACTGTCCTGTCCAAAGTAAGGGGGGAAAATGCAGATGGGCCTAGGTATGTTTGTCTTGTCTTTTATTCAAGGTCAATAATTAAAATGGTGTTGCACAGTTCTGTCCTGTGCAGCTCTGTCACTAGGTTGGTCCAAGAGCGCTGGCTGGAGCTCATCATCAGGCTGTACCTCCACCACAGTGTCCTCTCTTTTCTGATGCTGGCAGTGTTGAGGACTATGGCACATGCAACAGTAACATCACACACCCTGTCAGGTGCAACCCTCAGGCTTTTCAGACACTGAAATCTTCCCTTCAGTTCACAAAGGTCATTTCAGTGTGTGCCTTTGCCTTGTCTGAATCTGCATTGTAACGGGTTTGTGGTCGGGACATTGTCATAAAATGCTGCCTGTCTCCATATAGCCCCTGTCTCCAAGCAGGAGCCCATCATAATCACCTGTGCAATGGACAAATGCACTTCTGTTAGGCTCAGGATAAGTGAATGCAATACAGTGAGCTTGACATTTCCAAAGAACGCAGCGTGATTATGATTCAGGCTTCATTACAAGCCAGTAATTGGATTACGGATCGGAAGCATTCAAAATATTTCATCCAGTTCTTTTGGATCAGATTCATCACGCCAGTATGGAGACAAAGCTGGCCATAGAGGTCTGTGCGGAGGACTTGTCTGGTTCTTGTGGTCTTTGTGAGGATCTGTGCCTCTGGCTGTCGTGTCGGCGAGGCCTTCTCCAGAAATTGTCTAGATGACACGATCGGATCTGGCTGACTACGGTAACATCAGAATAAACAGAGAGACTAATATTAGCATTGATGCCATTCCTCTTATGGTGTACCAAGTATATTGGGTGTTGTGGGAAGTGTTCCCAGTTCCTACTGATTTAATATTTGCAAACTGATAATGTGTTATGTGTATGCCAGGTTAAAGAGATTTTGTGTTTTTAGTCTAGATTTAGTGTGAATGGCTGTGAGTGTGGGATTGGTTAAGGAAATATTCTACCCAAGCCATCAAAGTACCCTATGAACGAATAACTGAAAGTATGGGATACCCAGTAAATCAAATATCTAAATTAATACATAACTAATATATATATATATATATATATATATATATATATGTGGTTAGCTCTTAATTAGAAACACAGTTTAAATGTAATAATCTTTCGAAACTGGAGTCAGACTAAATAAAGTGAACTTTACAGAAGCTCAAGTAAGAGATCTTCATGCATTATACCTTCACCCACACATTTGGATTCTGTTGTTGGGCTTATGGATGATCCCTACAGATACACTAAAGGAACATGTTAAAGAGCATTTTGTGGCCTCTTTAAGAAATATCACATGATCAAGAGTGCATTTGAAACATTTCCATTGTGTTTCTGATCCTCCATGAGCAGCTGCAGTATCTCTCAGCTGTATCAGTGCATCACTGTGACGTCTGACTGACCGAGGTTTTTGTACCACTCTTTATCACTGTGTGAACACAGCTTTACTGTTGATCCAGTGTTCACTCTGACAGTAATAATCTCCTGTATCTTCAGTCTGGACTCCACTGATGGTCAGAGTGAAATCACTGCCAGATCCACTGCCACTGAATCTAGATGGAGTTCCAGTATAACGGCTTGTTGCATAATATATGAGGAGTTTAGGAGCTTCTCCAGGTTTCTGTAAGTACCAGTGTAAGTAACTACCACTATGCACTGCACTGCTGGTTTTACAGTTTATTCTGACTTCTTGTCCTGGTTGAGCTGTTATTGATGGACTCTGAGTTACAGTGATCTGTCCTCTACACTCTGAAAGAAAGAACAAGAAGAAGTAGTAAATAAATAAATAAAATTATAAATTCTAAAAGTTTTTTATCTAAAATTATAAACATTTAATATTTCAAGAGAATAATTGTGGAGCTGCATTACACAAACCTTGAGCAAACAGTGTGAGAGTCCAGATGAAGAAGGTGATTTTGTTCATTGTTGTTCTTTTGTCTTGTGTGATGATGAAGATTGTGTTCTGTTCTGCTCTCAGTCATGAAGTGTTAAACTCACAGCACTATAAACACTCTCAGAGCACTGAAGCATGTGTGACAATGCAAAGTGACTCTCTCTATTTAAATCATTATCCTGAAGACTGTAGATCAGCCACAAATGTATTTTCCAACAACTTCCTCATGTTGTGAAACATGTCAAACAATTATACACACGTTTCTGAAGTCTATTGACAGAATCCTGTATATTATTGATTTGGTCATTATTAATATTTTGTAAGGTCACTGAACACTTTCTATCATTCATTCTACATTGTTCTGGGCTCAGTATTAGTTCATGTAATAAACTGCAAGAAAGTGATTTTTTTTTCTTTTTTTTTTTTTTCATATTTTTACATTAAAAACTTAAAAAAGTGCAACAGTTTTTAATCACCATTTAAATGCACATGGGCGTCAGTGCCGATAGTCCCGTGGTTAGATCACTGACATATTGCTCCGCTGTGTCTCTGGAGTCTCTGAAGTTTGAATCCCAGCTTGAGATCCTTTGCCAATCCTGTTCCCCTCTGTCCACCCCATACTTTCCTGTTATTCTCTACTGTCCTGTCCAAAGTAAGGGGGGAAAATGCAGATGGGCCTAGGCATGTTTGTCTTGTCTTTTATTCAAGGTCAATAATTAAAATGGTGTTGCACAGTTCTGTCCTGTGCAGCTCTGTCACTAGGTTGGTCCAAGAGCGCTGGCTGGAGCTCATCATCAGGCTGCACCTCCACCACAGTGTCCTCTCTTTTCTGTGCATAGATGCGACTTTCTGAAGTTTCTTGATTCACGCACAGAACCTTTTCAACAACATCTCTGCATCTCTAATAGTGTATGTGAAAGTGCCACTTGCAAAAAAAAACAAAAAAAAAAGGATATACAAAGTAGTTTTTGAACTTTTGACATACCTCAGGGAGATGGAAGAAGCCCAGCAGAGAGAAGAAAATAGAGCAAAAGACAGAGAGACGAGATGATATGAAGAGATGAGAGAAGAGAAGAAGAAGGATCCTCAGTTTAATGGAGGATCTTGTCAAATCACATTCCATTTTTTTTCTTCTTTTTATTTCATTATTTTTTCATTATAAACTCATTTTTTTTCCACAAACACACACAGCTTTTAAGACTATATGCTCAAACTCTATAACTCGGCTTGTATTGTCTTTGGGTGGAGCTTGATGTCCAGCTCCCCTTCTCTGGATATAATGGGTGGAGCTAGACAGTCCAACCACACCCTAACCACAGCCATAACCCTATCACTAAACATATCTTCACCCATTATCTCCATATAGGTGGAGCTGGATATCATTTGGTTCTGCAGTGAGCACCACTTGTGTTTGGAGCATTTGTTTCAGAACGTGGTGCATTTTTCCATTAGTTTGGTTTGTTTAGGCATATATGAACATGGATATCATGCTCAAGATTTGCACCAAAAAAAAAAAAAAATACAGTCTGAGATCACCTGAACAAACCCTGGATCAGTTCAGTTGTAGTGAATCTGACTCAATGGACCAGCGAAACAGGCTGTGTCACAACTGTGCGTGTCACAATGTATTTGTTTTCCTTTAATCTTATCCCTGGATTGTTTAACTCTACAAATGAGCCAGGCATGAAAATGGCCTTAGATGACACTGTAGTGGCAAGTTTTGTTGGAACAAGCACCACACATATTTTCTTTACATTTTAGTTCAGTTAGTAATGGATAAAACATATGAATATGTCATAATATAGTCTTTGAAAGGTTTGATACACCATTGTGTTGTTTGTGATCCTCCATCAGCAGCTGCAGTATCTCTCAGCTGTATCAGTGCATCACTGTGACGTCTGACTGACCGAGGTTTTTGTACCACTCTTTATCACTGTGTGAACACACCACCACTGTGTCTACTCTGACAGTAATAATCTCCTGTATCTTCAGTCTGGACTCCACTGACGGTCAGAGTGAAATCACTGTCAGATCCACTGCCACTGAATCTAGATGGAGTTCCAGTATAACGGCTTGTTGCATCATATATGAGGAGTTTAGGAGCTTCTCCAGGTTTCTGTAAGTACCAGGCTAAACGATTACCACTAGACACTCTACTGCTGGTTTTACAGTTTATTCTGACTTCTTGCCCTGGTTGAGCTGCTGTTATTGATGGACTCTGAGTTACAGTGATCTGTCCTCTACACTCTGAAAGAAAATAGTATAACATTTCAACACTATTATTTAGCATCTCATCTACAATATCTTCGTAAATGGATCAGAAATGACACTACCCAAAATCCATGGCTAGAGTTAGAACAAGCAGAATGTAAAGAAATAACAATTTCTGATCTTCCATCACTCACAATTAAAATCAAACAACAAAATCTCTTTAAGAATTTGATGATTAAAACAACTCTCACTGCTTGGTGGAAAATTAATACATTGATAAATCACGAGTTCGTACTACACATCAATTCACCTATTGTTATGGACAGAAGGGAGTGGAGACACTGGTAAGTGTAAACAGAGTTTATTGAACAACAACAGAGCGTGCAGGCAGAGTGCAGGTGAGTTAAGGCAGGTGGATACGTAGACTGGACGTGATACTGGATCTGATACTTGTCTTGTTTTCCCAGGGAGCGTGGATGCAGGTTGACGTGGAGCAGACGAACACACTGAAACTCACAGGTGACGAGGAGGTAGTCGTTTAAAGGAGTCCTGAAGGTAAGCATAACAGGTCAGTATGCATTAACGAGACCGGACAGTGAGTGAGAGTTCAGGAGTGTGTTTTAAGCTGCTGTGGTGATGAGTGCTGATGAGTGTCAGGTGTGGCTGGTTAATACTCAGGAGAGGGAGTGCGTTGTGATTGGGTGAGTGTAGAGCCCGGCGTGTCTGTGACACCTATATGGAATAACCTGGATTTCACTATTAATCATATGCCACTTAACAATACCAAATGGAAAGAGAAAGGCATCACACATATACATCACCTGTTTTCTGATAACACATTCATTACTTTTACAGAATGAATGCAGGAATTTAATTTAGGAAAAGAACACTATTATTACTACCTACAAATCAGGAACTCTATTAAAACCACAACTGGAATCAGATATTGCACAACCTTCCCCAATTATTAAACATATCAATACAATCAGTAATTCAGTAAAGATGCTCACAAAACTATATACTTTAATATCTTCTATAGATACCAATACAGTAGCACCAGTTAAACAATGGGAGAAAGACCTTAATATTACAACAGATGAGGAATTCTGGAAAACAGTTTGTAAAAATAGCTTTATCTTTAGTAGAAACACAAATATTCAATTAATCCAGTATAAGATTGTACATAGAACACACATTACACAACAGAAGATGTTCAAAATGGGCCTAGAAACCTCGGACAAATGTACTAACTGCAACCTAAACACACAAGACTCTCACCTTCATGCAGTCTGGTTATGCCCTCCCGTTCATCAGTTCTGGACAGATGTCACCAACAAATTAACAGAATTTTTCAAAACCAGAATCTCCAAATTCCCTTCATTATGCCTCCTAGGTGATACCTCTCAAATTAACCCATCTTTTAAATATTCAATACCTTTACTCATGTCTCTAGCTATCGCCAAGAAAACAATATTACTTAATAATAAATGCCAAATATGGAAAAATAAATGCCAAATATCAATTACACAATGGCTACATCTATTAAAGGAACATATTATTCAAGAAAAACATACATCAGAAACACAAAACCAGTTATTTAGATTTAATACAGTTTTTAGTCCACTGCTCTTATCCTTAAATATTGATTAAATCTGGCTGGTGAGCTGATGCCCCAATCCTCAGGGTATACACAATAGATGCTTTTACAATAGACGAATAGAAAATGAGAAATCATGCTTCTATAATAGACGAATAAAGTCTTATTTAATACATATTACAAAAATTATAGATTAATATAATCTATACATATATATATATATATATATATATATATATATATATATATATATATATATATATATATGTCAACCTCAAACGTTTACAATGACTCCAGTAGTTACTAGAGAGTTATCATGTTTCTCACTTCAGAATACTGATCCAAATAATTAGTGATTCCTTCTGAAGGATTTGGTAATACTTCAGTCAAGTCAAGTCACCTTTATTTATATAGCGCTTTTTACAATGTAGATTGTGTCAAAGCAGCTTTACATTGATAACTGGTACATTGTTTGGCTGCACAGCAGCTCTTAAAGAATAGTGTCAATGCAGGCAGATCAAAGCACTGTTGAATATCAAATGTCAAGTCAAGTGTCAGTCATTACTAGTGGGTTACTATGACCTTTACTTTAGAATTAATTATACATTATGCATAATTACTACATTAATTATGACTCAATTGTGATTTTTAAAGACCGTACTCACCCCCTTCACTCTGGTTTTGAAATGCTCGCATCTGGGCGAAGACTCAAAATTCCTTTGGCCAGAAGTAATGCGTATAAAACATTTTTTGTCCCAATAATGCAAGAGAACGGTTGGCATTATAGAGCTTTTTAATTGATTGTTTAGATGAATTTTTATTGTTGTGGGATGTTTGGAAATATGTTAGGAATGATGTGGATAGTGTAATTCTTTGTAAAGTCAGTTACATAAAAAGGTAGATCAGTCTCATTTGAATCAGAAAAGTAAGACTGATTAGCCCTAACTAACTGCTAGTTGGTTAAACTAGATCTTAAGTCACAGTCTTAACATAGAGGCTGAGTTTATGCAACTGGCCACTGCTTCGTCACAGATTACGACATGCCGTGTTTCAGTGGATTGCCATTTGAAATGAGTGCGGGTCTTCACGGAGAGAAGCCGGATTCATATTTTCATGGATTAATAAGTTAAATTCTGCTTTGTACCCTATAAAAAACTATTACTGCCAGAGAGGACTGCAACTGCAACTCATCATCATTTGAACTACTTTTGGTACCACTTTTGGACATTTTCACAATAAATAAATTATTGTTGTTTCGCTTGTTTTTTTTTAAATCTTATTTATAACAGTAGGTAGTTTTAAGAAATGGTTATGGGTAGGTTTAGGGGTAGGTGTAGGATTAGCGGCTCAAAATATCGTTTTAATGTTATATTTTTCCTACACATTTCTTTCCATTATGTTTTTTTTTTTTTTTTCTTTTAACATTCGGTATAAAATAGGTATGTTTAGGTTCAGGATGGGGTTTAGGGATCTTACATTTATCTACAAACGATACAAGGGAAATTATACATTATATATTTATGACATGAAAGATTCGTAAATATTTTACTTTTCTTTTGCTGAAAAAATATTAATAATAAAATAAGTATTTTCATGTTTTAGTCCTCTAAATATGTCAATATTGTACGTTTCAGCACCTTTCTAAACGTACAAAAGTGTTTTGTGTCTTGGAAAGTTACGTATTTATACCTGCGTATTAACAATGAGACCAGGCTGGGAGATTCATAATGAGTCCAGATACTTTTATAACAGACCTGAATATGAAAACATGCTTGACTGTGTAGAACATGCAAAATACCTTTTATATTTTCATTGTTGACTCTTTCTATTGACTTTGGCTATTCAGTAAACTCAATATTTGAACAGATTTTGACTGAAGATTGAAGTCTGAAGCTGCAGGTTTTTCTGTGAATCATGATGATTGAGCTTCATATGAAGAACAGAAGATCATTATGAGAAACTCCACAACATCATCCATGATAAAAGAGGTCAAAGGTCACAGATCTGTTTCTTTAAACAGTGTTATATTAGCACACAACGAGAGAACGAATGAGAAATATAGGATATAAAGCCAAAATGAATCATGTCTGTTGTAAATGAGATCAATAAATGCTTGTTTGTGTGAAAAAGTGATTGTTGTTCCTTTGAGAAGCATTTTGTCCAAACTGAATGTTTGAGTGTTGAGAAGATCTGAGTTTCTTCTAATATCAGTGTGTTGAAGTGTTGTTTCTCTCTCTCTGCTGGAGTTTGTGTTCACTCGAGTGGAATAGAGGTTTTTGTACGACCGTTTCATTAGCTTGTATCACTGTCTAAGAGATTCTGTGTGCAGGTTTTTGGTCCAATAAGTATTGCAGTGTCTGAATTTAACAGAAGAAAATTACTTGTCATTCAATGTTTTATGTCTTTGACACAATCTGTCAAATTGCATAATTTACACATTCCATCCGGTTGTGATGAAATATATAACTGAACATTGTTGGCATAACAGTGGAAACTAATACCATGTTTTCTAATAATGTTGCATATGGCTGCATGTATTGAAAACAACAGAGGGCCTAACACAGATCCTTGAAACACATCATCATTAAGTGGTGATAACTTCTTCATCTGGACTCTGATCTGTATATCAGGTATACAGTGAAACTCTGACTTGCTTATAACTAAAAATACTAAAGTTTTATATTTTATGAATATGACGTCTATTTCTAATATGACACATCATGTTCTATTGCCTTGATGTACTTTACATTTGAATATATTAATTTCTCTTCCAGTTAACAGATCACAGTTACTCGAACTCGAACTGTAGTTCATACAGTTGGACCAGGACAAACTGTTGTGATGAGATACTCCGCCAGCACTCCTTTAACAGGCTGTAACCCACCCTGTCTGTCCTGGTACTTACAGAAACCTGGAGAAGCTCCTAAACTCCTGACTTATTGGACCAACAGTCTCCAGTCAGGAACTCCATCTAGATTCAGTGGCAGTGGATCTGGCAGTGATTTCACTCTGACCATCAGTGGAGTCCAGACTGAAGATACAGGAGATTATTACTGTCAGAGTTTACACTATATCAACAGTAAAGCTGTGTTCACACAGTGATAAAGAGTGGTACAAAAACCTCGGTCAGTCAGACGTCACAGTGATGCACTGATACAGCTGAGAGATACTGCAGCTGCTGATGGAGGACCACAAACAACACAATGGTGTAAAGAAGAACTGCAGTATTCAAGTACCAGAGACTTTATTTATTATGATGTATTAACCTCTTAACCCGCACCGGCCCGTGGGTGGGCCGCAGTGGTTCATCATAACATTTACACTTAATTTTTTAACACTTTTGGCCTCAATATGGTACCATTTGAAAGCTTAGATTCTCAGCTTTACATAGAATATAATGACATTTGTTTTTATGTTACACAAAATAATAAATTAAGGCTTAAATATATAGTCATCCCAAATCGCCCCCCTGCCGTGATGGTACACGAACTACATAGCTCTCATTCTCAGGAATTCAGCTATGTAGTTTAAGTCATGCTGTATGTCGACGGGGAAGCAGAGGTCGTTTTGCTGTTTCACATTTATCCTGTATTTGCTTTACTGTATCTTTATATCATAATCGCTGTATTTATGATGTTAGAACATTGTTAAGGGTTTCTGTCATAATGTGCATCAGTGATTAGTGAATTTTCCTTTAAAGTGCTGCTTTTAACCATTGAATTTTAGCATCTCATTTGCACGTGTGTCTTTCTATGCAGAGATGAGAGAGTAGACCTTCTGATGTGTGTAAACTAATCTTACCTCACAGTTTATGATTATTAATTATTGATGATTATTAATTATTAATAAATCGTTAGACAAGCATAGTTCCTGCATGTGTGCTGGGTCGGGACTATCCTCGTTCATGTCCGTGGCATGTACAGCAGAGACAGCCTGTCCAACAGCATTAAGTTCTTGTTATCAGAGACGACGTGAACCGACAGGCTTTAGATGGGAGTCTCAATCGTTCTGTTGGCACAGATGCAATCACTCGACCTGGATAACATCAGAGTATTATAATTTAGCAGAGGGATTTCTTTAAGTTATAAAGCATAGCTGTAATTTACCAATTATGTTTTCAAAAAGAATATTAAAGAATATTACAAAACATGCAGTAGAAGAGTAATAATGCAAACAAATGTTAATAAAAAAGCTTAAATACAAACACTTTTCTCTCTTTGCTGTGGAAGTTCAGTATAAGAGGAAACGTCAGGCATCTTAGGGGGGCACTGCAGTATGAAGGAGGAGGCCATCAAGTAAAAAAGGTTGAGAAACACTACACTAGTGTTATCACATCGACACAACCTCAAAGTGACTGACAGATAGAGAACTCAGTTATGTAACAGACACGCCATCTAGTGATGAAGCATGGAAGTGCAATTAAAGTGACTGAATTTCCGACCAAGGTTTTTGTAACACTCTTTATCACTGTGTGAACACACAGCTACTAGGACAGTGTGCACTCTGACAGTAATAATCTCCTGTATCTTCAGTCTGGACTCCACTGATGGTCAGAGTGAAATCACTGCCAGATCCACTGCCACTGAATCTAGATGGAGTTCCTGTATGACGGCTTGTTGCATAATATATGAGGAGTTTAGGAGCTTCTCCAGGTTTCTGTAAGTACCAGGCTAAACGATTACTACTATACACTGCACTGCTGGTTTTACAGTTTATTCTGACTTCTTGTCCTGGTTGAACTGCTGTTATTGATGGACTCTGAGTTACAGTGTACTGTCCTCTACACTCTGAAAGAAAGAACAAGAAAAAAAAAATAAATAAATAAAAATAAAAAATAAATATATATATATATATATATATATATATATATATAAATATATATTAAAATTATAAACATTTAATATTTCAAGAGAATAATTGTAGAGCTGCATTACACAAACCTTGAGCGATCAGTGTGAGAGTCCAGATGAAGAAGGTGATTGTGTTCATTGTTGTTCTTTTGTCTTGTGTGATGATGAAGATTGTGTTCTGTTCTGCTCTCAGTCATGAAGTGTTAAACTCACAGCACTATAAACACTCTCAGAGCACTGAAGCATGTGTGACAATGCAAAGAAGTGGGCAGGATTTACAACAGACAAACTAATATACACTAGAGTTACAGAATGATCATTTACATTCTCACTAATGTTATTTTTAGTTAGTTCAGTAGTTTTATTTTTATTCTGACTACTGAGACACTGAGGATGTGCAGATGAACGTCCATCTCTGTGTCCATATTCAGTCATGTGACCAGTTTGACCAACAGTTTGACTGTGGCCTTAACACCACAACTATGATTGGTTTATTCATTACCAGTGCTGAAAAATATATGAGGAATCATCTGACCAAGTATCTGATACATAATGTACATACATACTATATCAGAATATTATCTATGAACTTGGTTACACTTTACAATAACAGTACATGAACAAACTTCAACATGAACTCATGATTAACGAAGATATGAACACTGGATGATTATGTACTTGCTCAAAAATTTATTTTGGATAATTATTAACCAAAAACAGTTACAGACAGCAGCTTTAACTAATATATGAATAAACACTAAGAGTGCCATCCTTGTTGATATAAACCTATGGTACAAAAAAAAACAAAGATAAAAATTATTTGTATTTCTTTTATTTTTATTTATATAATTAAACATATATGGACTTAAAAGCAAGTCCAAACATACCTGTAAAGACACACATAATGCACATTTACATGTAAAACAGGGCATGTCCATAAGCTAATGCTAATCGAAGCATTTACATTTAAACGACAAAAAATACAAATACAGTTAATAACTGTACATAACCTCCTAAAAAATTCCAATAAAACATTTATGTAAACATGTCTTTAATTATTAATTCGGTTTACCAAAGCAGTCAATATTTATTAGTTCAAAGTGCCAGCATTACCGTAGGAACACAACAAACACGCCAAGAGAACACCTATGCTGTGTTCGAAATCGCCCCCTATACCCTCATTCACTATTTCCTACATTAGTCCACTAATATAGTCCACTTGAAGGAGTGAATGAAAATGAGTGAGTGAATTCGGACACTGAGTGCTTCTGCCGATTTTACATAGTTTGTGTTTGATGTTTATTATTCATTTGAAACTTAACAAACTGACAGCTCCAGTAGTAATGAAAAATGTATTTTTAACTCTGTCATGAAAACTTGCATGTATAAACCTTAATTAAACATTTTAATAATCAAGTAAAAATTAATTTATACCTGTATGATATTACCATATATACAGTAAGCCACACAAATGGATGGATGGATGGATGGATGATTCAGCTGCAGTCGCCATCCTCTGGTCAGACGCAGTCATTTATTTGGCGACTCTCACATTGCATTGTGGGTATTCTCTAGCCCTTATCGCACTGTGGGATTGAATGAGTCCACTCGGTAACGTCCACTATGGTTTCGGACACCGCTACAAATGGCTGTCCCCTCAAATAGTGCCCTATTTAAGGGTATAGGGGGCAATTTCGGACACAGCCCTAGAGTACTGTGAATTCAGACATACTTTTTTTTGTCACATACTGTTTTTGACCTACTATATAGTAGGGAAGAATGTGATTTTAGATGCAGCCACAGTCTTAAAGGAAAGGTGTGTAGATCTCAGTTATGTTAAAGACATGTGACCCTCTAGTGGTGAAGTATGTAAGAGCAAATAAAGGGATTGACTTTCCTACAGTAAATAATACAGATAATATTGTAGTGTAAAGTTTTGCAGGGACGAGCACCACTCACATTTTCTCCAGATTTTAGTCCAGTTTAGAAAGGAATATAAGATTGTATGTTACATGTTTACTTAATAAATCATAATAAATAAAGTCTCTGAAAGGTTTGATACACCATTGTGTTGTTTGTGATCCTCCATCAGCAGCTGCAGTATCTCTCAGCTGTATCAGTGCATCACTGTGACGTCTGACTGACCGAGGTTTTTGTACCACTCTTTATCACTGTGTGAACACATATTGACTGTTTGGATAGTGGAAACTCTGACAGTAATAATCTCCTGTATCTTCAGTCTGGACTCCACTGATGGTCAGAGTGAAATCACTGCCAGATCCACTGCCACTGAATCTAGATGGAGTTCCAGTATAACGGCTTGTTGCATAAGATATGAGGAGTTTAGGAGCTTCTCCAGGTTTCTGTAAGTACCAGTGTAAGTAACTACCACCCCACACTGCACTGCTGGTTTTACAGTTTATTCTGACTTCTTGTCCTGGTTGAACTACTGTTATTGATGGACTCTGAGTTACAGTGATCTGTCCTCTACACTCTGAAAGAAAATGAATGAAAATGATATCTAACATTTTAAAAGAATTAAAAATCATTGTTAAAAAAAAGAAGAAGAAAGAAACTGTATTACACAAACCTTGAGCAAACAGAGTGAGAGTCCAGATGAAGAAGGTGATTTTGTTCATTGTTGTTCTTTTGTCTTGTGTGATGATGAAGATTGTGTTCTGTTCTGCTCTCAGTCATGAAGTGTTAAACTCACAGCACTATAAACACTCTCAGAGCACTGAAGCATGTGTGACAATGCAAAGAAGTGGGCAGGATTTACAACAGCGTGAGCTGCTAAGATTGATCAAATATGTTCAGTGTATCATCACATTTACCTTATTTTACATTCTAATGATTTTATTCTGTTCTGTGTGAGATTTCTTGTACCGTATTCAACTCGTTTCGAGACATTCCATCACTTTACCCAATCCTGAACTTTAAAATGTAAAAAATAAATTAACACTCTGTCACCATTTAATCATCACTTTATCAATTAATTTTTATTTTGTTTCCCATGGGACAGCTGCTCACCATAACAAGGAAATGTTTTCCATTACTGAGTCGGCGTTCTGATGTAGAAACTGGAAGCGCTGGAAGTAAACAGCATATGAGAATGACACAGAAGAGAAGATATTGTTGAATAAAGACATTATTTTTGTTTTGTTTTTGAGCACAAAAAGTATTCTTGTCTCTTCATAACATCAAGGTTGAACCACTGCAGTCACGTTATCTATTTTAACTATGTTTTTAGTACCTTTCTGGACCTTGATTATATTGCTGTCTATGGACGAGTCATAGTCCTCTCGGATTTCATCAAAAATATCTTAATTTGTGTTTCTGAAGATGAATGAAGGTCTTACGGGTGTGGAACGACATGAGGGAGAGTAATTAATGACAGAAATTTCATTTTTGGGTGAATTAACCCTTTAAGCCCAGTTTTCTCTAGTTCTGTGTCCGGTATCATCAGTGTTGAAGTGTTTGTGTTTAAGTTATCCCCTGTGATCTGTTTTTGTTATCTACACATCTTTTAGCACCAATATGTTTAATCTGATTATCATATTATAACAACTCTTTGTTATAGATCTTTGTATTTATGGTTGTATGTATTTATCTTATGTATTTATGATCTTTGTTATAAATACAGTTTACATAATGAGATGCGGGAATAATACAGGATGGTTTCCCAAGTCCCATCCACTTTTGCTGCATTCCCCCTCATCCCACTACAGCTGTTTTCCTCCAGTGAAAAGGCTTTTGGGATCTGGGATTATTATTAGTGGTGCTTGCCTGAAAGACGAAGCACACTGTTACTATCTCACACATTCTTCTTCTTCTTCTTTATTCCATATAAATTTCGGCACGTAACTCGTCCCACACCATTTGTCGTAGAGCCATGAATGAGGTGTCAGATCAAGGACAGCGCTGCTCTTGCTTTTATAAGCGATTGGGCGTACGATGTTCGTACAGCAGGTGAAAAATGAATGAACTTCCACTGAAAAAGGTGAGAGGAATATCTGTAGATCAGAACATCGTATAGACAAGCGGATTGCCTCTTTTGACTCAAAATGGCAAGTAGTCTTTAATTATCACCATGGAAACAGTCTAGCCACGCCCTAGCAACCATTTACAGCACCCTAGCAACTGATTCCATAGACTGCCATTATGAAAGGTCCTGATGGATATCTTTGCAGCACAGTGTCACTGGAACATGAGGGTGCTCTCATTTGACAGCCAATCATGAATCACCTTCAACACTTCCTAGCCACTCCCTAACAACCATGGTTGAGCACCCTAGCAACCCAAACCCATGTGGAATATCTTCAAATCTGAATGTCATCGAGGCATGGGGGTTGCTTTATATCATTCATACTGACAATCAGCCTTTATAGTATCATTATTGGCAGCTGACAAGCCACTCCCTAGTAACCAAATAGAGTACCCTAGCAACTGTTTATCAAGACCTATATCTCTGCATCAGAACATCAGCTGAAGGTTAAAACTTATAACAATGCTAAGTAAAACATATTAGCAACATATTAGCTCAAGGCAGTGTAGTTGCTCACAGCAAACACCATTCACATTTTCTTCCAAAAATGTACAAATCTAGTTATTATTATCATTTTTTAATGAAATGTCATGAGACTTTGTGACTTTTCCTAGAAATCCTAGAATCGCCGCTGGTCGTCATCTCAGAAATAGTGAGACTGTCACATGTAAAGACTGTGATTGTAAATTCACTGTATACAGTACTCTCAAGTGTCACAAAAGTCACAAACATAAGATACAAATGCAAAAGAACAATACAGTACGTCCCAATCTTGAAGATTTTACAACTGCTTTTGAGTAACAAACATATTACTGACACTTCAGATACTCATGTCAGAAGCTGGACAAGAAACATTGGTATATGCATCTTATCGTGATGGTATTTCAGAAGCAATGCTTTTTTTATTGTGTAATGAGTTACGAATATTGCTGAATTTGTATTTGAAATTTGAAACCCGCTTGGACCTTCTAGAAAAAATCTGTGCTGTGTATTATAATCTCAGCAATTTACCACCAGGTGAAAGTCCCTCACTATCTTCATATATTTGGCACTACTTTACAGATCAGATGACGTTAAGAAAAAAACCCTTGAGCCCTTCCGCGTTACAGAATAATGTGGATACTGAGGTGTGTGTAGCTCTGACTGTGTGTTGAAGGCATGTTGTCTAATTTAAAGTTGTCATGTTGATCTTTTCAGGAGTGTTTTTATGGTCTCATGTGTGATATTTTGTTTGGAAGCCAATTTGAATATTTCTGTCTGTGAAAAAGTGGTCAGTTTGAGGAAAAGTGTCTTCTAAATGAATAAGTAAAGATTGAAGTTTGTTAATTTTGCGGAAGAAAAAACAGAAACAAAAAACAAAAACGTTAAGGTAGTTGTCTTTTATGATAAACCCCTTCCATCACTGATCAGTGTTGTGTGTGATTGTGTTGAATGAGCAGCTGCAGTATCTCTCAGCTGTATCAGTGCATCACTATGACGTCTGACTGACCGAGGTTTTTGTACCACTCTTTATCACTGTGTGAACACACCACCACTGTGGTAACTTTGACAGTAATAATCTCCTGTATCTTCTGTCTGGACTCCACTGATGGTCAGAGTGAAATCACTGCCAGATCCACTGCCACTGAATCTAGATGGAGTTCCTGACTGGAGGCTGTTTATATAATAAATCAGGAGTTTAGGAGCTTCTCCAGGTTTCTGCTGATACCAGGCTAAGTTATTTATTGAATTTACCTTATTACTGTTCTATTTATAACTGTTTTATTAAATGTTTTATGTATTTAAATACAATGTAATTTAATTTAATTTAAACAAATACACCTTACATCTTATAAACAACCACATATACTCACAATCCATGTTTCTCAACGAGGTCACTGACAGCATCTTTAACAAGAAACTTTCTAGAGGAAATAGAAAGTGTCTTTGTCTCTTCGCGTTCTCTCAGGATTGTAGGGGCTTTTTCTTCAAGCAGTGTTAGCAATCTAGTTGTGGTGCCAGTCCAAGTTATATCTGTTGAATGACACTAAGAAATGACAAAAACATTTATCTAAATGTTTACTTTGACCACTAGTAATATAGAGAGTGAAATACATTAATGGTTTACCTGTAATGGTTGAACACTTCCTTCTAATAAATCCTGGGTGTTGCTTGCAATATAATGTATTTGAAATGTGTCAAGCTCCCGCACTCCTGCATTCACATCAGTGTCATCATGAATTCTTCATCATGAATCCTTGAAAATCTGTGTCAAATCTCAGTATTCGATCAAGAGATACTTGTTGAGACAGCTCAGTTTTGGTTGAGGCAATCAGTTCTCCAACACTTCCAACTGTGAATAGTTTTCTCCATATTTCCTTTCCGTCTATGAAGACAGTTGCAAGCACTCTGTGTAAAATTGTTAGAGTAACTGTAATTTGTTCCTCGACATCCATCATCTAAAAAAAAAGAAAAAAAAAAGTATCCATATATACACCTCACAATGAGAAAACTAACAGTGTATAACAATAAAAATGTACATTTTAAATAGGAAGGTTGATTACGTTATGTTTGCGTTGTTGAATATGAAACATTCCAATTGTGAAGGGACGGTAAGGTTCATGAGCTCATACTCAACGTTCAATACAAATATGTCTTTCACTCAATATGTATAATTAACAATTCTGCCAACACAGCTTTACAAAAAACGCGCCAAATGCACTAACGTTAACTAGCGGGCCTATAGACGACATTTAGTTAACAGGCGAGCCGTGTATTTAAATTGGGGTACAAAACATGGAGACTGTCACGAATACGGCTCCCGCGGCTCCTCCTCCCAGCCGCCGGAGGGAGCCATCACCTGAGTTCTGAGTCACTTCCTTTTGGACTACGTTACCCATAGGCCCTCATTCCTGGGACTGATTGCACACACCTGCATTGCATCACACTCACACTATTTAAGACGCACACACACATCTATACACTGCGAAGTCTTGATTTGCCCCGGTGATCACTACTGAGCGTTTTCTTGTGGACTGTTACCTTGCTATCGATTGGACTGTTTATCATTTGTGAACCTCTGCCGCCTGCCTTGAACCTTGCCTGTTTCCTGGATTACGTTTGTCTGCTGCCTGCCCTGAACTCTGCCTGTTGTAAGTTTCTGTTTGTCTGCCGCCTGCCTCGACCCAAGCCTGTCCCTGTTACTGCTACTGTCTTGCCCTTGTCTGCCTTGTGCTTTGTTGTCACAATAAAGAAACTGCAAATGGATCCTCACGCTGTCAGCCCCTCATTACAGAGACAACATAATAAAAAATACAACAACTTCTTGGACAGCTAACACAAAACAATCTTAAACAAGGTGGGGAAAAAAGTTACTATTATAGAAGTATTTTAATTATTTTCACTCACCTGAGGCAGAAAGCCGCATTATCTAACATGGCTGACGGAGCGACAGTTGAAAAAGAACGTTACTGTGCACAGTGCGCAGGCGCGCAGAAGCTCACAGCATGCCGAAATCCAGTATTTTCACCCCGCGTGCCCAAATTCTTATTTTATATTGGCAACATGATAAACTACATACATACAGTAAATATCGATATAAGCAAAAAAAAAAACAAAAAAACATTTTATTTATATGTACTTTTTTATTTATATCTTTTTTAATGTTACATACTAGCAAAACACTGCAACAATATTTTTAAAGTATAATTCCAAACTGCTATAAGCAATACCATGCAAATGGCTGAGGAGATATAGATTTGTTATATATTAACAAATCAAAATTACCATTCATCACCTCTAATGCAAACTTTAGCCATTAAAGACATAATAACTAGTTGATAGAGCAAACAAGTGTCTCTGGAACTATTTTATATGTGATAATTTATAAATCAGTGTATAATGGCTTATGGCTATAAAGTGCATTCAAGACTATTTAGCAACTCACGATCGCTTCACTTCGCACTTAAATGCATCACAATTGTTTTTAATGTTAAACAAATAAAAATTGATTCACATTTGATACTCACACTCTGAATATCGTCCATCATCCAGAAAAACATGCGGTCACTGGTCCTGTAATTTGGTAGGTGGCGTTGTCACTAAACATCTAGGGTTCTAGGACTGTGGTCCTGAAAATGCAGCCTCCGGTTGTGCAGGCAGATGCTACTCTAAATATGACCCATTGAGAGTACAACCAAAGCATTTGTACCCAAAGTGCTCACAATTGTACCCCAACCGTACCCTTTTTTCTGACAGTGTAGGAACGAACCCCAATGTTTTTTCAAATGTGTTGGCGCTGACTGCAAACGGACATTTTGTACGTACGCAGCTTTTAAAGCTCATTTCTATCGGGTTCACAATGAGTCTGCACCCTGTTACTGCTGGAGAACTTTGTTATAGATTTTAAATGTGCCATTTCGCTGTGTGATCAACAATTTCACACAGTTAAAGAACTTATATGCCACTTAAAAGAGCATATAGTGGAGGGGTGACCTGTGGCATGTCCAGTAACAGGTTGTAAAAATACGTTCACTGTGAAATCATCGTTTACTGCACATATGATCAGGAAGCATCGAGCATGTTCGGTTGATAGCATAAGTGACGTTTACAGGGAAACTATTTCTCCGTCATCTACTGTCATCGCATGTGAAGATGCTTCCCAGAGCTCAAATGATGCAACAACAAATGAAAGCATTGAATTGCCACAGAATTTCAATGAGTCCTTTCTTAGGAATGTATGTTTACTGTACCTAAAATTGCAAGGGCAGCTCCTCCTTCCAGCTTCAACAATACAGACAATTTTTGAAGAGATGCAAAATGTACATGAGTTAGGACAAGATTACACTTTAAGTAAACTGCGGTCACTTTTAAAAAATGATATGTCTCTTACAGATGATGTTGTCAGTAAAGTCTCTTTCTCTTTCTGTCATAAGGGACCACTGAGAATATATTCAAGAGCTCAGACATTCAAAAAAATGTTCCATTACATAGAGCCTCAGAAAGTAACATTAGGAAATGATGAAAATATGCAACAAAGGTTTGCATACTACATACCTGTAAAGCAAACATTAAGTAACTTACTGGAATCAGAATTTTGGAAGAATTCAGTGTCACAACCATCTTGTGAAACAGACTCAGATGATTTTAGTGACATAAGTGATGGCAAAAGCTTCAAGTCCAACCAGTTCTTCATTGAAAATCCAGAATGCCTGAAACTAATTCTCTACCAGGATGCTTTTGAAATTGTAAATCCCCTCGGCTCTGCTAAGAAAAAGCACAAAGTTGTGGCAGTCTATCTTTCTGTAGCTAATTTACCCATTCATGTTCGGTCCAATACTGATCACATGTCCCTTGTTTTATTGTGTTTAGAGAATGACTTGAAACAATTTGGATGTGCTGAGGTTTTTTCTGAGATGTTAGTGGATTTAAAAGATTTGGAGGAAAACGAAATAACTGTAGGTGGTGAAACAGTCAAAGGAGCTTTGTATTGTATTGCCGGTGATAATTTAGGTTCACACAGCATTGGTGGGTTTACTGAAAATTTCAGTCATTCTAAGTACTTTTGCAGAAATCGCGCGAAACGAGTTTCAAAATGATGACCCAAATGTTTGTGGTCCACAGCGCACCCCTGACAATTACAATTCTGCGGTTCGTGATCTACAAACTGAAGACAACAAAGGCATAAAGGTAAACTCTGTTTTCAATACTCTGAAATCTTTTCATGTTTGCCAGCCTGGTCTCCCACCTTGTTTAGGCCATGACATATTTGAGGGTGTCTTGTCCTATGATGTTGCATTGTACTTGAAGTATTTAATTAAGAGAAAGCAATGGCTTACATATTCAATTTTGAACCGGCGCATCAAGCAGTTCAAGTACAAAGGAGCTGATGCTCTCACAAAGCCATGTGTTGTCAATTCTGAGATGCCCAAGCTTTCAGGGCAAGCCATTCAGAATTGGAATTTCTTAAGATTGCTTCCTGTATTAATTGGTGACAAAGTGCAAAATCCAGAAGATGATGTGTGGCAGTTAACTCTCCAGCTTAAAGATATTGTTAATATGATTTGTGCGCAAAAGTTTTCATCAGCACAGGTAGCCTATCTTGACATTCTAATCCAAGAATATTTGGAATCAAGAAAGTCTTTATTTCCTGAGAGTCCACTAAAACCAAAACATCATTTTTTGCGTCACTATCCAGCACTAATTTTTAAATTAGGGCCCTTGATTCGATTATGGACGATCCGTTTCAAAAGCAAACACAGCTACTTCAAGAGATGTGCCAGGCATTTGAAAAACTTCAAAAACATCTGCCTAACTTTATCTGAAAACATCAGATGTTTCAGGCATATATTTCAGCTGGGCCAGGATGCAGTCAGCTTCTGCAGGTCAAAGACAGTTGCACTTTTTACCCCAACCTTTACAGTGACGCAATTAAACATGCAGTGAGAGAGTTGAGCTTTTCAGAAATCAATACTAGTGTGTCCACAGACATAGTGTATAAAGGTACATCATATAAAAAGGGTAACTTCCTTGTGTCAAAAAATGATGAGGCCATTGAGTTTGGAGAACTTCTCATTATTTTAATTCAAAATGATGATACTGTGTATTTTGTGATGGAAATGCATAAAGCTGACTATCATTCTGAATACCATCTGTACTCTGTGACAAAACAGAACATCAGGTTGCAATGTAGATTTTTATCCGTTACCATCATACATTGTTAACGGGCATCAAGTAATTCCGCTGAAACACAGCGTGTTGCCGAAATAAAGAGGTCAGGGCCACATGCTCGAAAGTTACAACATGCAATTTGAAAAACGTGAAAGTAACATCAGTTTTTTTTGTTTTGTTTTTAAGATGCACAGAAAAAAAGAAATCCTCAGACACATAATATACTCAAATATGGCTCCTTTTATATGTACAGTGTTACTTCACTAAATGTCTAATTATGACTTGCTTGATTCCAGAAATGTCTGACTCTGAGAGAACGTTTCTACGCGCCGCTATCACTGAGGTCTTGCCTGACCTTCCAGAGGTGACAAAAGACATTTTAGAAGAGACCTTGCAATCTCTTGGTGTGGAGACATATGATGATTTTAATTTTATTGAGGAAGCTGATTTGCTGTCAGCGTTGAGGCCAATTCAAGCCCGAAAAGTCCTTGCTGCATGGAAGCTGAGATGTAAGTCATATATTGCAGTACAGAATGCAACCAGTGCCCAAATTAGCTGGCCTAAAACATCTTAAAGATAATGTAAGGAAATATAAAAACATTCACATTGTGTTAATAATAATTGTGTGTGTGTGTGTGTGTGTGTGTGTTTGCAGGCCAGACTCCTGAAAGCAGCAGCAGCAGCTCATCTCTTGATACCTTGCCAAGGCCTTCAACAACCTTAGAGTCTCTTTCACCCAGAAGTTCACAATCAACCTCTTCCAACAACTTCCAAAGCCCTAATCCAGACTGGGTGGACACCTTTCTGATACCATGGGAAAAGTTACCAGAGGAACTGATGCAGTTATTAGAGAGAGGAAAACGACCAAGTCCACGACTGAGAAGAGAGATGGTCCGGATTGTGGTTCGTGACATGATGCAAAAAAATCCTTGCCCAAGTAAAAAGGATTCTACTGAAGTTGCCAAAAAGATGGTGGCGAAATATCCCAAATCATTGCAAGACGTAATAGATGGAGATGTGATTGGGCCAGGGTACCACTCTTTGGTTAAGCAACTGCAATATAGGATTGAAAATGCGAAGCGTTCTACAACCCCAAAAATAAGAAAACGAAAGCATCGCACTGATGAGTCTGACACAGACGAAATCCCTCCAGAACAGAGAGCAGCAATGCAGGACACTTACGGATGCATTAACTGGGATGTAAAATTTCTGCCCCTTGGAGAGACCCCAGAGAGCCAGAGAGAAAAGAAAGAAAAACTGAAGAGGATGTCTCAGCAAACTGATACAAATCTAGAAGCGGTCAAACGTCTAATGAAGTTGACTTTCTACACACAGCGTAAACAAGTGAACCAGGGGGAAAATATTAAAAGTCTTCTGGAAGAGTGGCCATTTTGGTTCAACGAACTTGGCATGGCAGTCCACTTCAAGGAACTTACCGGAATTGGGCTTATCGAAACTTTCACACGGAATGTGGATCTGAAGGGGAAACGACTCTTGAACTACTTAAATACTGTTGGTATTTACAAGAACAAAAAGTTCCTACAGGCTGTGACAAACCTGAAAGCGATCAGGGGAGAGCTGAGTGGTTGCTCTGAAGACGTCAAAGAGATGTTGCTGCTTTTGCTGTCCTACTTTAACGAGAAGGAAGACGCAGTGTTCTGTTATGTTGAAAACACCCTCCTGGCAGAGGAAGTACAGGTGGACCAAGTTCCTTTGACTCCCACCCTTGTTGTGTGTGGTAAGATTTTTTTCTTCTCTCTCTTTCTTGTCTTTCAAATTCCTTTTTTTTTTTTTTTTTTTTTTTGGTATTCATACACAGGTCCTTGATAAACAATGTTTTTATTTTTCTTATGTGTAATGTTGTTTTAGTAGTTTTGTTTGAATATCTTTTTTTTTAGGTCAATCCTGTTTTTCCGCTAAACGGTTCATGCTGTGTGTGGATCAAAACATTATACTTGACAACATGCCTTCCTTCATTTCTGCCCTGTGCATGATGTTTGGGAGCTATTATTGCTTCAACATCCATTACCCATCAGAGCTGGCATCAACCCTGGAGTTTCTGCAGAGGTATGTCTTCTTGGATAGGCTTTATGCAACCATTTCACTTTATTAAACTTCTAAAAAAAATTAAGACCGCTGATGCATTGACTTGGGGGTTAGGGGACTTGTCATTTTACCTTTTTACAATTAAATGGTTAAAGTGTTAGTTCACCCAAAAATGAAAATTCTGTCATTAATTACTCACCCTCATGTCGTTCCACACCCATAAGACCTTCGTTCATCTTCAGAACACAAATTAAGATATTTTTGATCAAATCCGATGGCTCAGCGAGGCCTGCATTGACAGCAAGACTTTCAGATGCCCAGAAAGCTACTAAAGACATATTTAAAACAGTTCATGTGACTACAATGGATCAACATTGATGTTATGAAGCGACGAGAATACTTTTTGTGGGCCAAAAAAACAAAATAGCGATTTTATTCAAAAATATCTAGTGATGGCTGATTTCAAAACACTGCTTCATGAAGCTACAAATCTTTTGTTTAGAATCGGTGGTTCGGAGCATGCATCAAACTGACAAAGTCACACCCCCAGTGGTGAACCATTGAAATTTTGAAGCACTTAAGATGTAACAAAGTAACGTTTAGTGAAATCACAAGACTTTGGCAGTTTGATGTACACTCCGAACCACTGATTCAAAACAAAAGATTTGTAAAGCTTCATGAAGCAGTGTTTTGAAATCGTCCATCACTAGATATTGTTGACAAAAAAAAAAAAACTATTCTTGTCACTTCATAACATTAAGGTTGAACCACTGTAGTCACATAATCTGTTTTAAATATGTCTTTAGTAGCTTTCTGGGCATTGAAAGTGTAAATCTGAAAGTGTTAATTATCTTGCTGGCAATGGAGGCCTCACTGAGCCATTGGATTGTATCAAAAATATCTTAATTTGTGTTCTGGGGATGAACGAAGATCTTACTGGTTTGGAACGACATGAGGGTGAGAACTTAAAGGATTAGTCCACTTTTAAATAAAATTTTCCTGATAATTTACTCACCCTCATGTCATCCAAGATGTTCATGTCTTTCTTTCTTCAGTCGTAGGGATGGGCGATATATCGCATGCGATTGTCACATGCATTTCGTCAGTAAAGCCGGATCCCTGATTACCGCTAAATCGCCATCACCTGCTTTCAAATGGAGCGGCATTTAATAGACAGAGCCGTAGATCACTGATCACATTCATTATCACAGATGAATCGCCTTCGATAATGAACGCGATATTGCGTAGAAGGTGTAGGACATACATCATTTGTTTATATAAAGCATATACAGTTGTATTTTTTTTCGAAAATGAACGATCGTTTCGCTAGATAAGATCCTTATTCCTCTTCTGGTATCGTTTAAAGCCCTTTGAAGCTGCACTGAAACTCTAATTTTGACCTTCAGAAATGTCATTTTTGGGTGAACTAACCTTTTAATATAATGCAATAATCAACAATCAATGATTAGTTTAATTGTGACAGCTGTAAAAGTAAAAAAGTTCCACATGTAATATTATTTCATATGCAAATATGTTAGCCAATCACAGCAGTGGGCGTCTACACAGAAGTCTTACAGCAGACACAAAATCAGGGTAGAAAATGGCCTTCTGTTTCTTCACTGATTATAATGGGAGTCACTGATAAACTACAGCTGTGTGACAGCTCCAACAGTTGTAAAGGGAGGGTTCTCTAATTGCTTTGTATATAATTTAATTACAATTTAACACTTTAACCCTTTAAGACCGGACGGAGCGCCTGCGCTCCCGTTTGCATCTCCCTTTATAAGAGCCAATAAAAACTGAACCCATATAGGTAGCATAAAAATTCTTTTTGCATACAAAACCAGATACTTTACACGTCCAGATCAAGCCTCTAACACGCTTCTGTGTAATATGCGTTTACAACAAAAACAGCACAGCCGCTAACTGCATACAAATATGTAGATTTTACATGCACATAACTTCATGAAAAATGTACAGATCATAGAAAATTGCACATCATTATTTAAAGCAGAGTCTCACGATTACAATGAACCCAAAATCTTTAAATAATGATGTGCCATTTTCTATGATCTGTGCATTTTTCATGAAGTTATGAGCACGTGAAATTTACATATTTGTATTCAGTTAGCGGCTGTGCTGTTTTTGTTGTAAACACATATTACTCAGACTCATTAGAGGGTGAAAACAATGCAACAGAAGCATGTTGGAGGCTTCATCTGAACGTGTAAACTCTCTGGTTTTGTATGCAAAAAGAATTTTTGTGCTACCTATATGGGTTCAGTTTTTATTGGCTCTTAAAGAGAGACACGCAAATGGGAGCGCCGACGCTCCATCTGGTCTTAAAGTGTTAGTTCACCCAAAAATGAAAATTCTGTCATTTATTACTCACGCTCATGCCGTTCCAGACCCGTAAGACCTTCGTTAATCTTCAGAACGCAAATTGAGATATTTTGAGGTCTACATAGGGAGCAATGACATTTCCTCTCTCAAGATCCATTAATGTTCTAAAAACATATTTAAATCAGTTCATGTGAGTACAGTGGTTCAATATTAATATTATAAAGCCACGAGAATATTTTTGGTGTGCCAAAAAAAACCAAAATAACGACTTATATAGTGATGGCCGATTTCAAAACACTGCTTCAGGAAGCTTCGGAGCGTTATGAATCAGTGTGTCGAATCCGGAGTTCGGAGCACCAAAGTCACGTGATTTCAGCAGTTTGGCGGTTTGACACGCGATCCGAATCATGATTCCACACGCTGATTTATAACGCTCCGAATCTTCCTATATAAGTATCCACTATATAGGAATCTTCCTATAAGTATCCACTCCACTATATAAGTCCTTATTTTGTTTTTTTTGGCACACCAAAAATATTCTCGTTGCTTTATAATATTAATATTGAACCACTGTACTCACATGAACTGATTTAAATATGTTTTTAGTACCTTTATGGATCTTGAGAGAGGAAATGTCATTGCTGGCAATAGAGGCCTCACTGAGCCGTCGGATTTCAACAAAAATATCTTAATTTGTGTTCCAAAGATCAACGAAGGTCTTACGGGTGTAAAACGTCACGAGGGTGAGTAATTAATTACAGAATTTTCATTTTTGGGTGAACTAACCCTTTAAAGGTTTAAAGGGTTAGTTCACCCAAAAATTTAAATTCTGTCATTAATTAATCACCCTCATGTTGTTTCAAACCTTAATACTTTCTTTCATCTTCAGAACACATGCTGTATGTATTATTATTATTATTATTATTATTAAGTAGGCTACATACAAAAATAATAATAATAATAAATAAAAATAATGTTATTAACCATTATTTTTTTCCAATCAAACCAGTTTTGGAACGTTTATAATACAAAAGGAACGCTGGAACAGAAACGTTAAAATACCGATTCTGCTCGGAGTGGAACGTTTGAAATTTTTTTTTCATTTTTAAGCCCTGATTGCATCCTTCTCATGGGCATTTAATAATTTTTAACTTTTCAGTCTGAGTTAAATCTCTTTTTTGGCTCATTTTAACTTTAAAATAAAACACACCTAACAATTATGCACACCTGAATATAAGGCGTTTTTCACTTCCAGCCTTCATGAACAATTATATATCACTTATAAATGATTAAATATAAAATTAATAGTAGTAAAATTTTACTCTTTGTTTTTAAGGCTTTAAATGGACTAGCTCCTTCCTATCTTATGGACCTTTTGAGTACCAAACACTCCAGCTAGACAGCTAAGATCATCCAATCAGAATCTCTTACTGGTCCCTAGATCTAGGCTGAAGACAAAAGGTGATTGGCCCTAAGCTGTGGAACAGCCTACCGCTCTCTATTAGATTAATCTCTTCAAAATCGCTTTTCAAAGTAAAACTAAAAACCTGTCTCTTTGAGAAGGCATATAATCAATGAGTTCAAATGAGCTTTGCCTAACCATTAATGGCAGTATTTGTGTTTTATCTGTCTTATTGTCATTTTATTTTGTTTTTCTTTCTGTTTTTGCTTTTTTATTGATATTGTTCAGCCACCGTTGTTTTATTGTGCTTTATAAATAAATTGAGTTTGAGA
Source organism: Ctenopharyngodon idella (assembly GCF_019924925.1). NCBI lineage: Eukaryota > Metazoa > Chordata > Actinopteri > Cypriniformes > Xenocyprididae > Ctenopharyngodon > Ctenopharyngodon idella. The sequence goes on along the minus strand of NC_067243.1, from coordinate 406,108 downwards.
TAGTTATTAAGATTGATGTGGTTTGGAATGGGTAAAATGTGCTTGGAAAAAATACATGATCAGAAAATCAACTTGCCTAATAATTCTGCACATGGTGTATGTGAATCATTACATATCAGAAATTACTAATTGCAAATTAGGCCTTATAATTAACATGGTTACTTACATGTTGTGTCATTACTGTCCTCTGTTTGCAAAATCTCTGCCCTGAAATTGCGACTGATTTACCAAAGGACAGTGAATTGTACCAAACAAAAACATAATGCTCTACTGAAACATTCACAAAGTTGAAAATAAATAACCATTTTCCTAGCATTAGGATCCTTTGGAAGGTAATGTTATTTTTAGTCCAGTGATCCTGTATCGGTCTTCTTTCGATGTTAGGTGTCGTTGATCAGATACGTCACAATGAGAACAAGTTATTTTCTGAGATTGGATTCAAATGCTTGTTTTTGGACTAACAAGGAATTTTTTAGTTCTGAAGCCTACATGATTTTTTTTTTTTTTTTTTTTTTTTTTAATGGTACAATGACCTCTTACATTTCAAAAGATCAAGAATATTTAGATTTCTCGAATCATGACCCCTTTAATACTTCAAATATTTGATTATTTATAACTTGAATAAAGAAGATTGTGATGTTATTGTTTCTGTTAATGAAGCTATTTTATAATTGATACAGTTGTCTGTTTTTCTTTCCCAAGGTGTTTTTTCTCCATCAACCCAGAGAAGGGCACCAAAGTGGAGAAGACAAACACATCCCGTCTTCACGTGAACCCAAGAGTCCTTACCTTGATTCAGGAACTTTCAGATCATGAGTGGCGTGATGTCTAAAACTCTGGATATGGTCAGTAGGATTTATGATGTAATGATGTGTGCCACACTACCAGCTTAAAGGTTTGTTTCAGCTCCTATGTTAGGTTCTTTAAGATTAGGAGGCAAGATAATTTTTCAGACAAAATTGTAACAGATGAGTTTGTATACAACTGTTATTAAACAAAGAAAAGCATTTTCCTCTTTCTTGCCCTGTCTTTCTCTATTTTTCTTTTTTACACTCTCATCTGTTTCCTTCCATCTTTTTCCCTCCATCTTTTCTCTTTCAGTTCCAATTAGATGAATCTGCCTCAGCTCCTATGTTCAGTTCTTCAAAGACTAGGAAGCAAGATATTTTTTCAGACGAAATTGTAACAGATGAGTTGGTATACAACTGTTACAGAGTTTAAAAGAGAAAAGCATTTTCCTCTTTCTTGCCCTCTCTTTCTCTCTTTTTTTACACTCTCTCATCTGTTTCCTTTCATCTCTTTCCCTCCATCTTTCCTTTTTCAGTTCCAATAAGATGATCATTAATCTGTCATATGCTCTTATTGTATTGTTTGTAAAATAAGTACACTACATATTACAAACTTGTTCAGTATGTTGAGAAATGACGTTTGTTAACTGCTTTGTTTAATACATTTTTATTTGTTTAATAAAAGTTTTTTAGTTTTTAATTTCAGTTCAGCAGAAAATGGATGTTTTATGCAGTTTTATTCTAAAATGTAGTGTAAAGTTGTTTACAATTTTAATGTATTTTTTACTTAATTATTCTGGCAACCACAGCTGCCAGATTTTTTCTGTAAAAACAACAGGATTTTTCTGTATAAATACACTTTAAATGTCTGTTTTTTTTTGTTTTTTACAGTAAATCCCTGTAAATTTTACTGGATTTTCTTTTTACATTGACTGTAATTTTTACAAAATTATTCTGGCAACCACAGCTGCCAAAATTTTTTTGTAAAAACGACGGAATTTTTTTTACAGTGCAGATAAGAGTGGGACGATAATGTCAACTCACCCTGCTGAAAAATCCAGCATAAACCAGCATGAATGCCATGTTGGTCCAGACTGGTTTAGTGCTGGTCTAACTGGTCAAGAAAAACTGTGCTGGTGTAGCTGGTCCACAGCAATCCCACTTCCCATGCTAGCCCTATCCACCTTATTCCTGACTAGCCTACTGCGTTTCAAATTATGGGTTGCACTTCCGGTTTGGGGAACTTCTGTTTAAAAAGACTGAAACGAATCGTTTCAAATCATAAGGTTGCCCTACAAATAAAGCTTATCTGTCACTTTGACTGAATGAGCTGTCCATTTTTCTTTCATGTTTTATATTCAGACATCATGAGAATAACGTAACGCTTGGTATTTTAACGTAACATGTTTTAACGAATATCTATGGCAAGAGCTCTTTTCAGTCGCTGCTTTCTATCCTCGTGATTATTTTCTTTTGTCCCTTTGCATGCCACTGTAATAGTATGAAAAAGGACAACATATACTGCACATTTGTGGTCTGTTCTCCCGATATAATGTACGATATATTCCAATAATAATTCACTGGAATGAACGAAGAATCTCTCGTTTTTCTCCTCAAAGCCTCACGTCTCTTTCCAGGTTTGTTTTCACAGGTAAATACAATTTATTATCTGTAAAAATGATGGAAATCACTTTGAAATAATATCATGCAATGCTGAAGTTCATGGACACTTTTTATTAAGACAACATATATTACATAATACAGATATATATCACTATAGTTATATTTAACCCGTCCGTTATTGCTGTGGAAAGAATCTCGCTTTTTCATGGCCTGTTGAAAGTACCTTGTTGATGCTTTTACACTTTTAAATGTCCTTTTAATGTTCGTTGGTTGAAGGGTGAGTAGAAAAATGTCATCTCATTGTACCCAGTTAAAAAACAACAACAACAACAACAAAAAAAACGTATTATTTCTTTCATAGAGCGAGTCTTTCACTGACTGTTTACAGCTTAACGGAAGTTACACCCATAGTTCGCACAAAGCGTCATGGGGCGTAGGAATAAGGTGGATACCAAAATCTATTTAAAATACATTTATTTCAAACTAAGTATCCTTCAAATCCATTAACATATTTATTGACACATCATTTAGAACTTACTGATATAAAATTATAATTAAACTTTATTTGGAGTATTTATTTATTGCACAATGCACATTTCTTAAAGGGGTGGTTGATTATGTTTTGAATTTTTTAACTTTAGTTAGTGTGTAATGTTGCTGTTTGAGCATAAACAACATCTGCAAAGTTACGATGCTCAAAGTTCAAAGCAAAAGGAGATAATTTCTTTTAAAGAATTCTGTTTAAGGACTACAACAAACGGCTGGTAGGGACTACAACGAGCTTCTTCCTGGATTGGTGACATCACTAACCCTACAATTTACATAAACCCCGCCCCTGAGAACACACAACAAAGGGGGCGAGGCCATGTTATTGCAATACAGTACATAACACAAATGAAATAGCATGTGATAAAAGCAAGGTGATAACATGACAAGGGTAACACTTTAGAAGTTGCTCTTAATTCATTGAAGAACAAGACCAGGGATAAATGCTTTCTAGCCAAAAATCTGAAGAAACCGAAGAGAGCAGAGGTTAACTTTTGCCCTGCTAATCCAACCGGAGAAACAGATGAAAGCCTTGAAAAATGATGTGAGCTACTGATTGATTTCGGATCAGTAGTAAAAGAAAAGTTGTCCAAAACGTTCGCCTACACAAGGAGAAATGTGGTACAGAACAGTCCAGTTTTTTGAGGACTGCACTCTTTCAGATTGAAGAGGTAAGGTCATATTTACTCTTCTCTCATTTACTCTTCATTTGTGCTACAGTTGATGCTCTCCTCATCATGTGTTATAGGGATACTCCACACAAAAAGGAAAATTCTCGCATTTACTCACTCATGTCATCCCATATGTAAATGTCTTTCTTTCTTCAGAGGAACACAAACATTTTTAAAGAAATAACTCCTCTCTGTGAGTCCATATAATGCAAGTGGATGGGACCTCTAGAGTTGATAAAGGTCATTTCTGTTGAAAAGGTAGAAACTACTGCTACAACCACACAAAACCAACACAATGGTAATTCCCAGTTAATGAATCAATGTCTTTTGAAGCTAAATCAACTGGGGATCTATAGATTTCCATCATGATTTTGTGTGGTTGTAGAAGTGTTTCTACCTTTTCAGATAGATGTGGAGGGGGCGGGTTTTAATTGTGCTCTTGTTTGGTGGAATATAAAAGCGTCAGTATTGACATTATGCAGAAGTGCGTCTGCCTAGCGTCAGTGACGGAGTTACAGGATTTCCGGCGCACCGTGTGAATGTCCGAGAGGTAGGAGTATTCAGCCGTGATGTGGGCTGTTTGTTTGTGCCATGCAGGGTTACATTATTTCATTGTAGTGTGGATTGAGGAGCATTTGTGGGATGCATTTAGTGATGGCTGTTTCCATGGAAATGCATTCTATCTACCATGGAGTTCCCTGTGTTATGGGAGTCGCCATTTGACAGACATTTCTACTATGGGTTTGGCACTACTATGGACCTAGCTAGTGATCCTTACTCTTGGAGTGTGTTGTATTTACACAGTTAATGTCTGAGCCAATGCAAGAGACGTTGCAGCGGTCTTTGGTTTCCCTTTAAACTGCTGCTTGGATGTCTGCCGTTCATGTTTGCTTCACCATAGATGACTGCTTGGACATCGAACTGTGTTCTCGTGGCCGTTATATTGTTTCTGGGATCAATCTTTGGAGTTGTGTGAGATCAGCCTGTGTGATTGTGCTGCTGGACCGGACCATCAGATCAGCACTATTAGTTTGACCGCCGCTGTTCATGTGATACCGCACTGTGTTTACTCGTTAATCCTAACCAATTTCTTCCAGCATGCAACACTTGTGGGATCAGCCGGGTCAGTTATCCACCAGTGAGGTTTTTTGTTTGTTTGTTTGTTTGTTTGTTTTTTTCTTTGATTCTTTTGGGATTGATTTGTTTTTGCTTGTTCTAACTGTATTGTGATTTAAATGATTTGTTAATTTGTGTTCTGTTTTGTATTTAGTTATTTTGAATTTGCTTGTGGTTCATTTAGTTTGTAAACCAGGTTGCTCCTGCTGTCGGACGCAGCGCCCCATTGACTGCATAGAACAGGTTCGGTTGTTGTTGTGTTTTTGTTTGTTTCTTGCAGGCACATGTTGAGCTGATTAAAGTCTTTTACAGATATATGTACGAATATTGTGTAAAGTGTGTGTTTGTTTGTGTTTTACTTTGTGTTTAATTCCCCCTTCAGAATTGGAGGGCCAGCGCTGTTGAAGGATCCAATGCCCCGTTTGCCTTGACACGTTCAAGACCTGATTAATCTTTGTGGGTCTAAATGCAGTGAATTTTGGCCTTCACTGTAACTGAAGCTGAAGGTATTTTCACATGTAACGTGTCAGTCATGGTCTTATCTGGAAAGAGATTGACGGATCTTGATGGTGCCTGGGAGTTTCAATGTTTACACATTTAGGGGAAATAAACCTATGAATGGCATACTAAGAGTAGTCAATGAACAATAAACTGGGTTAAGAGAATGTATTTAAATCTTATATATTACATTTACCTTTAAAGTCTTTCGAAACTTTGCTAAACATTGTCATTGTGTTGTTTGTGATCCTCCATCAGCAGCTGCAGTATCTCTCAGCTGTATCAGTGCATCACTGTGACGTCTGACTGACCAAGGTTTTTGTACCACTCTTTATCACTGTGTGAACACCCAGTTACTGTTGATGCTGTGTGCACTCAGACAGTAATAATCTCCTGTATCTTCAGTCTGGACTCCACTGATGGTCAGAGTGAAATCACTGCCATAGTTAGATCCACTGCCACTGAATCTAGATGGAGTTCCTGACTGAAGTCTTCTTATCCAATAAATGAGGAGTTTAGGAGCTTCTCCAGGTTTCTGCTGATACCAAGACACACAGTCACTACAGCCAGAAATCGGCTGACTGGTTTTACAGCTGATTGTAACAGTTTCTCCTTGTTTGATGGATTTTATTGTTGGATTCTGAGTCACTGTCACTTGTCCCCAGCTCTCTGAAATTAACATATTTTAGTCATTAATGGTTATTGGACTGTAAATGAGATCTGGTTGTTTATTTTGCAAAATATTTATAGAAGATATTTACCCTGAATGCAGAGAGTCAGAGTCCAGATGAAGAAGGTGATTTTGTTCATTGTTGTTCTTTTGTCTTGTGTGATGATGAAGATTGTGTTCTGTTCTGCTCTCAGTCATGAAGTGTTAAACTCACAGCACTATAAACACTCTCAGAGCACTGAAGCATGTGTGACAATGCAAAGAAGTGGGCAGGATTTACAACAGCGTGTGCTGCTAACAAACTAATAAACTCTCTACATATAAGATTTGGTATTTCAGTGGTCTACTTCAGACATTCTACTGACTGTAAGTAACTTTACAACTACATGTCAACTTATTCTACTTACCCGAAACCAAACTTAACAGTCTACTACAGTCTACTAATACACTAATGAGAGTTGGTTGACATGTAGTTGACAAGTCACTTATAGTTAGTAGAATATCAAAAGTGACCCTCGAAATAAAGTGCAACCTAAAATTTTACAGATTATGTCGTTTGTAATAATTGTAAATATTGATTATTGTAAATATTTTTTAATTTTAATTATAAAATGTTTTTTATGTTTTGCAGACTGATAAGACACTAGTCTTTGACTTTATATGAACATCTGTCAGTGTGGATGAAGCATTTTCAGCTTTCAGTGCCGCTGTAGAAATAATCTATTCACTCTCATGCATGATTCATTTATATAAGGTGAATGTTTCTGATAATATGTGACCAAGATTGATGCTGCGTCCCAATTCGCCTACTTATATTATGCCCTAAAAGTATGTACTCTTTCTGTGAACAAAAAGTACATACTTTAGGAAAAGAGTAGACAAGCTTTGGGACATACTATCACGTCATACAATTGCGTCTTTGCTCTCTGTTGCATCCTGTCACCGTAAACTGGCCTGTCAATCATCTTACATCCTCCACATTTCATTTAGCTAATTTCCTACCGTATCGGAGAGAAATGCAGTAGCATGTTGATCTGCAGTCGCGGGTCTTTCATGTGGAGAACTCTCCTCATATTAATGCATAATGATGCATTTAAAAGTTAATGGCCAATCGGATCTTTATAAAAGTCCACATTGGTATTGCAGATGAAATATAACACGGATAACATTAAATAAATATTTTCTATCAGGTTGAACTGATTATTAGTCACTCAAACCTCTCAGCGTCGGTCGCGCATATCCGCCATGTTTTGTAGTTTTTTAACACTTTTTACTCGTGTTTGTAGTTCTGAACTGATTACTCATCCAAAGCACAATGGGTTGTGGGCAATATTAGCCTTTATAGTGTGCACGGATCCACACTTCCAAAATCTACCAGAAATAGTAGACCATCCGGGGACTTTTGGCATACTCTTTCCAACATACTATGTTTTGGGACACACTTATTTTAATCTCACATACTATTTAGGATGGATAGTATGGACATTGGGATGCAGGGAAAGTGAGCAGCATTCAGCTGGTCATGTGATCTCAAAATGGTGGCCAACTTAAGGAAGAAAAATAAAAGATTTTTTTTAGGCCCCTAAAATGACTATAGTATCATGAAAGTCGATCATTTTAAACATATTTGTCAAACACAATAATTATTTCTTTGTGAGTACAGTAATGTACTACATCTTTAAAAACATGTTAACAATGAGAAAAAGTTTTACTGTATTTAGAGTAAACAAACAAAAAAAAAAGATGCATAATGGAGTTTTGATGAAGGTTGACATGTTCATCAGGACTCATAATCAGGTCATGTGACACTAGATTAAACAATGTGCTTATGAAATGTTCAGAATTATTGATTAATTTATTTGAAGCTGCAGGTTTTTCTGTGAATCATGATGATTGAGCTTCATATGAAGAACAGAAGATCATTATGAGAAACTCACAACATCATCCATGATAATAGAGGTCAAAGGTCACCTCAGAGGTCACAGATCATCAGATATATTTCTTTAAACAGTGTTATATCAGCACACGACAAGAGAATGAATGAGAAATATAACATATAAAGTCAAACTGAATCATGTTTTAAATAAGATTAATAAACTCTTCAGCTGATCATGAAAATAATTACACTGTTTTTGCAACAACAAACATTTTGAATGAAAGTGTGTTTGTTGTTCTTTTTTGAAAATCATTTAGTCCAAACTGAATGTTTGAGTGTTGAGAAGATCTGAGTTTCTTCTAATATCAGTGTGTTGAAGTGTTGTTTCTCTCTCTCTGCTGGAGTTTGTGTTCACTCGAGTGGAATAGAGGTTTTTGTACGACCGTTTCATTAGATTGTATCACTGTGGTACACATTCGGTGGAGGAACTAAACTGGTGCTCGGTAAGTCCTTTAAATTACATATTTAAAAATATATACAATTTAGATTTCAGAAAGTGTTTTACAGCTGAAACAAGAACAACATTTTTAAATAATAATAATTATTAGATATTTCGGTGAGACTTTACTTAAAGCCTTAAAGGTATTCATAATGTACATTATAATGCCTTATATCTTTTCATAAATAATTGTACCCCAAAGTTGCATTATAATATTTGCTAATTTCTTGCAAATCTCTACATCTGAAATTGGTTGTTTGTCATGTTTTTTAATACATTATACATTCTAAAGGTGTAACAATTAATAGAACCGTACAAAAAAATAAAAAATAAAAAAAAAATGTTGAGCTAACTTAAAAAAAAAAAAAAAAAAAAAATAGTAATAATAATAATAATAAGGCAACCTATCCGGATTTAACTTTTTACTTTAACTAATTTGCTCCAGTTAAAATCAACATGAAAACTTTTGTTCATCTTAATGAGTAGCAGGTAGTTTTTTGAACTGAAGACGTCTTGTCAAGACAACTAAAGTATATTTAGCATTTATCAATGCGAGCAGCTAATCCTTGTTTTTTCATCTCCATGTTTTATTTTCAAAGCTAGCTAAGTTGAAAAAAAAAAAAAAAAAAAAAGAGGTAATTATTATTAAAAAAGGATTATTGCTTTACATTTGCTGGCTTGATTTATGCTGCTGCTGTTGTTTTTGTTGTCAGTTATTCTGCTGTCATATGGTTCAGAGTTCATATTTTTACTGGATTATAATTGTTGATCATCACCATGTTTGAGATTTGTGTGTTGAGGTATATGTTCTTCTCACTGCAACTTTTGCAACTTGTTTGCCTGGGTGAAATTGGGTAAAATGTGTGCCTCTAGTTTTAAGAGGCAAATGATGTTCATGTCGTGTAGCTTTGACAATAAAACATGGAGATGAAAAAACAAGCAGTGCATTGCTAAATATTCTTTGACAAGAAGTTAAAAATACTACCTGTTACTCATTACATATTAGATATTATCAGAAACAAAAGTTTTTACATTGATTTTAACTGGAGCAAATTAGCTGAATGCGATAGGTTGCCTTATTTTTTTAACAGTGAAACTGTGGTTACAATTATTCATGAGATCATACATGATTATAATGTGTATAACAATGCTTAATTAATACATTAAAATACTTTTATAATGCATTGTGTATAAAGGCTTCAAGTAAAGTGTTACTGATATTGTTTTATAATTATTCAATCTAAAACAATGATATTGTCATGTATATTCATTCAGAAGAACAGCATTATTCCTTTAAAAAAAATCTACACATATTTACATAATGTATCTCACTACGAGTTTAATCTGTTTTTCTTTGTGTTTGTGAATGTGTTGTGTTTGTCTCCTGCAGCTGGTCCCACAGTGAAGCCCTCAGTGTCTCTGCTGCCGCCCTCTTCTCTGCAGATCTCTGGAGACTCAGCCGCACTGCTCTGCCTGCTCAGCTCTTACTCTCCACAGGGGGCGCTGGTGAGCTGGACACTGGACGGGTCAGAGGTCACCGAGGGGGTCGTGACCAGCGCAGAGAGCCAGCGGGACGGCCGCTACAGCCGCAGTAGCGTCCTGACCCTCAGCAAAGCACGCTGGGAAAAGGGAGAGGTGTACGTCTGCAGAGTAACACATGATGGAGCTCCTCATGAGGTCTCGTTCCACAAGAGCTCTGAGTGCTGATGTTTCTCTCCTGAAGATGAGCCGTATCTGAGTGTCCTGTGTCAGGCAGGATTCACATGAGTCTAGTGCTGCAGCTGTAGTGATTTACAACTCAATACTGAAAGAGAGCTGGCGTGTCAAAGCACTGTGTGATCTTTCAATCTGCTGTAACATTCAATAAAGCTTCTCAACAAGTTCACTTTGTGTCTGACAACATCATTCAACTAACAGATGAAGATGCAGGTGCTTTTCACAAGCTTGATGTAAATGTCAAATAAAGCTCTTGGGGTTTGAACATGGTCTCTGGAGACAGAGCTGCTCTATTCTGAGAGGATCAGAATCACTCCACCCTGACAATGCAAATGGGCTTTTCAGTCTCACTGTTTGATTGGTCACATGATCTGGACTGGAACACACCAGTTTCACTTCTGCTGAAAATGTGGTGATGAAAATATATATGAAAATGTCATGAAAATCACAACTAAAACTAGTCATGTTTGTTGGTTGATGAAGAAGAGCTCTTGATCATGTCATGTTCAGTTCATAGAGCTATAAACACATTCAGAGCAGTGAAGCATGTGCCGCTCATGTAAAACACCCTCTGAATGCAAAAGACAGAAGAGAGATCAGGACGATATACATTCAGAGTCCAATAGTTTTACTGACAGGGTTAAAAGAAAGGCTTTACATCGCCAAAGCACAGTAACAGTAAATATACAGAGTCAGATACACATTTACACATCATTCTCTACAGGACACAACTGAATGATTCCTGCTGTATCAGTAGTCAATGATCTTGCTGCTCAACATTCAAACACTTGTCTATTGTTTGCTGTAGCAGTACAGTGTACTTTCAGAAACCCTCCACCTCCCCCAGCTCCACCTGTCCAGATCTGCTATGGGGTGATTCATGTTTGCTCGTACAGCAGCAGCATGTTGTGTGTGTTTTGGCAGTGGAAAGTTCTGTACTCTACAGCAGATATAATCAACAGCAGCAGACCAAACACATTAACATTGTCATATTCATTACCACGACAAACTCTCCAAGAATTGTCATGTCAGAAATCTAGTTCAGTCATGAAACTGAAGATGGCACAGGCTTCGATCGGTCCTTTACATGCAGTCTGTAAGCAATCACATCAATACCTAATGACTCAGGCTGATTGGTCTCTGCTGATCCTGCAGCCAATGAGATCCCTTGCTCAACATTTAATAGTCTGGTTCAGTGTTTGCTGTAGGCTAGTCCTGCAGCGCTATAAGAGTTCCTCAGAAATTCAGACACTTAAGGTAAGTCAACAATGTTTTACCATTCCAGATACAATGTTACAAACAAAATGCAAATGTTTTATTAGGGCCCGAGCACCGATGGTGTGAGGACCCTATTGTAATTGCTCAACCAATTATTCTTATTCTCTGAAATAAATCGCATTTTTGAGGGCCTAAACGTGCTCGAAAACTCATGAAACTTTGCACACGCGTCAGAAGTGGTGAAAATTTACATCTGATATGAGTTTCAGAATTAGGTGTGGCACAATGGCTCGATAGCGCCACCTACAAAATTTCAATTAAGCACCCTTCGTGCTATGTTTCACGTACAGTTATGAAATTTGGTAGACAGATGTAACAGCCCAATACCTACAAAAAAGCCACCGGGTGCAAAATCTGAAAACCCAACAGGAAGTGAGATATTTTGAATTTTCTCTGCTAAATTTTGGCAGTCTGATGTATCAATGAATATAAAGCCAAACATACACATGTTCAAAATGTTTGCTGTAGTGATGAGAGAAATTACGTTTTTGAAAACTTTTTTATTATTATTATTAATTATTGATGATTATTAATTATTAATAAATCGGTTGACGAGCATAGTTCCTGCATGTGTGCTGGGTCGGGACTATCCTCGTTCATGTCCGTGGCATGTACAGCAGAGACAGCCTGTCCAACAGCATTAAGTTCTTGTTATCAGGGACGACGTGAACCGACAGGCTTTAGATGGGAGTCTCAATCGTTCTGTTGGCACAGATGCAATCACTCGACCTGGATAACATCAGAGTATTATAATTTAGCAGAGGGATTTCTTTTAAGTTATAAAGCATAGCTGTAATTTACCAATTATGTTTTCAAAAAGAATATTAAAGAATATTACAAAACATGCAGTAGAAGAGTAATAATGCAAACAAATGTTAATAAAAAGGCTTAAATACAAACACTTTTCTCTCTTTGCTGTGGAAGTTCAGTATAAGAGGAAATATCAGGCATCTTAGGGGGGCACTGCAGTATTGATCTGGTGAAGGAGGAGGCCATCGAGTAAAAAAGGTTGAGAAACACTACACTAGTGTCATCACATCGACACAACGTCAAAGTGACTGACAGATAGGGAACTCAGTTATGTAACAGACACGCCATCTAGTGATGAAGCATGGAAGTGCAATTAAAGTGACGGACTTTCCTGCAGTTAGATAGTACATTGTAGTGGCAAGTTTTGCAGGGCCAAGCACCACTAACATTTATATAATATACAGATTATGTTACATGCTTAGTACATCCAAATAAATAATGTTTCTGAAAGGTTTGATACAACATTGTGTTGTTTGTGATCCTCCATCAGCAGCTGCAGTATCTCTCAGCTGTATCAGTGCATCACTGTGACGTCTGACTGACCAAGGTTTTTGTACCACTCTTTATCACTGTGTGAACACATATTGACTGTTTGGATAGTGGAAACTCTGACAGTAATAATCTCCTGTATCTTCAGTCTGGACTCTGTTGTGTATTGAAGTATTAAACACCAGACCGGAGTGGTTCCTTCGATGCTCTTTTATTTAACACATGCCAAACTTGTCTTTCTAGAACATATCACCTCTCGTTCTCTTTTCCAAGCAGCACTTCAACACTTCAACATTCCATGGCCACCTTGTGGTTAACTATGAACACAACATTTCCCCTCTTACTTGAAAGATTCTTCATATCACAGATTAGTATTCAAAACAAAGTTACTCTTGTAAGGTAACAAAATCACGTAAAATTACTGTGTACTTGTTAATAACTCACAACAACTTAACCAATGTAACTGACCTTGTTTTACTCTTTCTAATGCACAGTTTTAAGTATTTAAGCAATTACAACTGTTCACAAGCTCACGACATAACCAAAACAAAGATGCATGTTTTCTTTACTTTTTTTTTTTCTTTCATGCATGCACAACTTCACTTCACTTCACTTTAAATCATATTCCTTCAACCACGTTGGCATTCTACGCACTCTACTACTTTTCCTGAGATTAAATGTCACTGGTGCTTGCAAGTTCTCATTCTGTGTGGTAACAGGGGCTGTAAAGCGAGCTAGTTTCGATACATTCCATTTCTTTTTGTCACTCAGAACGAAAGTACTCTTTCCGATTTGTTGCTCAATGTTCAGTGGTGGTGAGAACTGAGAAACACCCTTCTTCACATGCCCAGGTTGTTTCACTCTCACCTGGTCTCCTGGTTTGAAAGTGTGGTACTTGGTACGTCTTTTGTCAGTGTACTCTTTACTCTTGCACTGTTTGTTACTCACAGTCTCTTTCACTCTAGCACATTTGTCGCTTTTGGGGCCAACAGGAAAAACATTCAGCTTTGTACGCATTTTGCGATGATGGAGAAGCTCAGAATGTGAAACGGCTGTAGTACTGTGAGGGGTAGCTCTGTAGCTTTGCAAGAACTCAGTCACTGCATGTTTCCATGGTTTCCCCATCTGTTCCGCAGAGAGGATGCATTCTTTCAGGACTCTGTTCCACCTCTCCACAGCCCCATTGCATTGTGGAAAATAGACCGTACTACGCATGTGACTTATTCCTCTCTCCTTTAAGAATGCTGCAAACACACTGGAGAGGAATTGAGGCCCGTTATCAGTCACAACACACTGTGGATTTCCCTCTCTACTGAAAACTGATTGGAGGAATGATGTGACCACCTCAGCAGTGACATTCTGAGAAAATGCTACCTCAGGCCACTTACTATAGTAATCCACCAGACAAATGGCAAAACGGCAATCAGAAGGTCCTCTCTCGAAAGGTCCAACGATATCGATCGCTAGTTTCTGCCATGGTCCAGATGGCAGGCTGACAGGCTGAAGCGGAGCCGGTGCTTATTTGGCCAATTTGTCATTCAATTGGCACGTTAAGCAGGAAGAGACAGCCGACTGTACTTGAGCATCCATCTGAGGCCACCAGAATAATTCACGCAGCCTCTGTTTCGTCTGGACAATTCCTTGGTGTGTCTCATGTGCTAGGCTTATCGTCTTAGAGTGCAATGTAGAAGGAACAAGAACACGATGTTCACCTCTCCTCACTAGCACACCATCCACACACAGTTCATCACGAATGCGAAAGAAGGGCACCAGAACAGGATCCAGGTCACAGCATTTTTTCGGCCAGCCCTGCCCGATTCGCAAGCGCAGCTGGGTTAACTCAGGACAAGCTTCCGAAGCAGCCATGAAATCCTCGACAGACAATGTAGGCAGTCCAGTAACGAAAGCAACCATCTCTGGTTCCACAGCAGCACTATCATTTCCTGTCGGTAATGGCAGCCTGGATAGACAATCTGCAGCACAATTAAGACGTCCAGGTCGGTAGATGACGTCATATGTGTAGCAAAGCAAGCGTGCCGACCACCGGGCGACCCGCATACCGGCCCGGCCAATGTCTTTGGTTGCCAATAGTGTAGTGAGCACACAATGATCAGTTCTGAGCGTAAAGTGTCGACCCCACAAATACGGCCGCCATTTTTCTACGGCCCAGACACAAGCCAACGCCACCTTCTCGACCGTAGAATATTTCCTTTCGGCAGCAGTAAGGGTTCTAGAAGAAAACGCTACAGTTCTCTCTACACGGTCTGGGTGTATTTGTGTCAAAACCCCCCCCAATCCATAGTCAGAAGCGTCAGTCGACACTATAGTGGGGAGGGAAGGGTCAAACAACGCAAGCACCTGACTTCCAGAAAGCAGTTCTTTCAGCTCTTTGAAGCTGCGTTCAGCAGACACAGTCCATTCAAATTTAGAAGTTGACGCATCTCTAAGTAGCGCACGCAACGGCTCAGCAACAGAAGCGAAGTTCGGCAAGAACTTGCTGTACCATGAAATCAGTCCCAGAAATGAGCGCAAGGAAGCAACATCGTGTGGCGCAGGAGCCTCAATGATCGCGGACTTGTGTTCCTCATCTGGGAAAATTCCATGTTTGGAAATGACATGTCCAAGGAATTTTAAGGATGACTGGCTGAACGTACACTTGTCCCAGTTCAGTTGTAGTCCTGCGTCTGACAAGCGCTGCATGACTGAGCGCAGCGTCGCATCATGACTTTCCTGGGTGGCACCGTATACTATAATATCATCCAGGTAGTTCCTCACCCCACGTATGCCTTTCAGGACAGTTTCCATCATTTTTTGAAACGCAGATGGCGCGGAAGCAAGGCCATATGGAACCCGGCAGTACCTGAAGAGACCATCATGCGTAATAAACGCGGTGATGTCCTGGCACTCCTCGTGTAAGGTAAGCTGATGGTAAGCAGCCGCTAAGTCAATTGTAGTGAACACTGATGTGCCTCTTAAGTCACTCAACAGTTCGTCCATATGCGGCAGAGGGTGGCTGTCAACAATTTACCTCCTTTCTTCGTGGTGACAACAATAGGCGAAATCCATGGGGAAGAATCTATTTTCTCAATTATGCCATTTTGCAGTAATGAGTCCAGTTCTGCAGAAACAGCTTGTCGAACGGAGAATGGAAGTCGACGAAGCTTCTGTCGAACTGGAGTAGCATCAGGTTTGACTGTAGGCTTATGAACAAAGCCTTTCACGCACCCCACAGAAGCATCTTGAGCAGAAATAGTTTCACCAACGAGTGCATGTAGGTCGTTAGGGGCAGTAACAGTACCAAAGTGAAAAGAACAGTTCAAGGCTCGAATTAGGTCCATGCCCATCAAAGCAGAGCCACCTTTCACAACGTAAAAACAAGCGGTGGTTACCTTTTCATTCAGTGAAACGTCCGCATGTAAACATCCTAGTACGGGGATATCCTCTTTCATGTACGTAACCAGTTTCACTTTGGGAGCAGTAAGTGAACAATCCGAAAAGTGTCGTTTGTACACAGCCACAGGCAGGATTGACACTGAAGAGCCTGTGTCCACGACTAATTCAGTCTCAATAGAAGCACCATTTGCCGTTGTAACATGAACATTGCACAAAAGTTTGTCTGCAGAGGTATTTACAGTATCAGTCAAAAGAACAACCACGTCCGGGACCACTTCCCGAACGTCCTTAGAAGAACGGCAAACTTTAGAAAAATGTCCGGTCTTACCACAAGTACGGCATTTGGCTCGAGCAGCTGGGCAATTGGCAGCATTAGCGAGGTGATTTGTAGCTCCGCAACGGTAACACGCGCGATTCGCACACCGTGTAGTATCAGCCACAGATTTTGCTCCGTTAGAATGTGCATCACGCTTCTTCCGATGAAAGGGTTTAGAAGCTACGGCCTGAACTGCACTTTGTGCCGTGAGCACGTCCGAATTAGAGAG
The DNA here is from genome assembly GCF_019924925.1 of Ctenopharyngodon idella. Classification (NCBI taxonomy): domain Eukaryota; kingdom Metazoa; phylum Chordata; class Actinopteri; order Cypriniformes; family Xenocyprididae; genus Ctenopharyngodon; species Ctenopharyngodon idella. The sequence continues at coordinate 389,590 of NC_067243.1, read as the reverse complement.
CGCTTGTTCCACCTGACATGCAATAACAATAGCGGTGTCAAGTGTCAATGATGGTTCAAGCAGGAGTCTGTCTCGCACTGCTGGAGCATACGATCGTTCGACCAGCTGATCGCGCAGCATTTCACTTTCCATGTCACCATAAGCACATGATGAAGATAAGTCCCGCAAAGCAGACAGGAACTGTGAAATGGTCTCATCAGCGCGTTGAGAACACTGGCGGAAGCAATGTCGAGCGACCACAACATTCACCTTTGGGACAAAATGATCCTCCAACGCTGACATTGCCTCTGCAAATGTAGTTCCAGTATTAGGAAACGTGTAAAACAGCCTCTGGCCTTCAGTCCCCAAACTGTGTAGTAGAATAGCACGTTTCCTGGCATCCGGCCATGAGTCTCCTGTAGCATTAATAGCAAGCAAGTAATTTTCGAACATTTTTCGCCAGGTAGCAAAAGGAATCGCAGGCTCTCCACTGCATGGCAGAAAAGATGCAGGCGTAGGCACGGAAACCATCGTCGCCAATTGTTGTGTATTGAAGTATTAAACACCAGACCGGAGTGGTTCCTTCGATGCTCTTTTATTTAACACCTGCCAAACTTGTCTTTCTAGAACATATCACCTCTCGTTCTCTTTTCCAAGCAGCACTTCAACACTTCAACATTCCACTGCCACCTTGTGGTTAACTATGAACACAACACTCATGTTGAGAGAAATAAAGTGCAGAGGTGTTGTGTGTGAATGATGGTTATTGTATAGACTAAATGTGAATATGCATTTACTCTTCTCACTTACACAAAATCAGAGTCAGTATTCCTCAAAATGAATAAAAACAGTGAAATGCAATATTGAAATGTATTTATTTTTAATTTTTTTTGCTGAAGTAAGAGTGTTGAACTTTCTTCTCCTGCATCCTATTCTTCTGCAATCCAGAATGGCAGCACAGCCTAAAGGTTTGTCTGAGCTGCGCCCTCTACTGTACAGCTGGGAATTTGCATTTCCTTCAGCCTGAGGCTTATTCATTTCACTTTTGGTGTGAAATGAAACTTTTTTGTTGTTATTAAAAACAAGCAAGCCCAGCCCAGGTGAGAAAAAGTAACACAAAAGTAATGTAATGCATTACTTTCCACAATTAGTTACTTTTTTAGGGAGTAACGCACTATTGTAATGCTGAGGATGTGCAGATGAACGTCCATCTCTGTGTCCACATTCAGTCATGTGACCAGTTTGACTGACAGTTTGACTCTGGCTTTAATAACACAACTGTGATTGGTTTATTTATCATCAGCACTGAGAAATTTATGAGGAATCATGTGACCAAGTCTCTGCTACATAATGTGAAATTTACATACATACTATTTACTATATCAGAAAAATATTGTGACAAGCAGGGCGGGGCGAGAGCCGTGAGAGAACAGCACCAGGCCGGTGGACTGATTGCTAAGGAGCGTCACCTTCACACTGCACCGATCTCGTATCTCTCACGGAGGAGCGACGACAGTGAAGGATGAGAGAGGACCAGGCCTGGACTTTATGTTATGCTTTATTTATGTTTGTGTTTGTTCATTTTACTTTCGTTTTGTATTTGTTTATTTTGTATTAAAGTAATGTTGAACGTTTGCCGGTTCCCACCCTCCTTCTTCCCACAACAATGAACTGTTACAAATATCTATGAACTTTAAGGGAGTTAACTAGTTAGCTGAGGTTCGGGAGCGGGGCCGCGCCTCAACCAATCACCTGACTTCTCAAATCCTACAGTACTGTTTGTCTTGTTCTCTTGAACCCTCCCTTCCCCTCCCTCTCTCTCATCCATTCAACCATCCTTATCATCCCCTCTTCTCTTCCTTTCCAGGTTGTATCGGGGTCCTAATCACTCAGATCAACCTGACTATCATCCCTTTCCCTTCCCCTTCATCCTCTCCCTATTCATCCCTAACTTTCTTCAGAAAATAATTCTCCAACATTCATGGTTGTGGTGTGGTCATATTAAAATCACACTTTCAAACTCCAAAAATTACAAACAAAAAAAGTTGAATGAATGAATGATCATGTGTATCTCAGCAAGTTTTTATCAGATGTGCTTCAGTAATTTCCACAGTCGCTTTGGGATAATGCAGGTTTTCCTGAACTTTGGTGTGTATTACAAGGGACAAGAGAAGAAAAAGGAAGAAAAGGATATGAAACAGATAAACAGTTCATTGTCCTGTATTGTGGTAAAACACAACTGCATCTAGCAGAAACAAACACATCCTTACTGTAATGTGGGCGACAAACCCCGCTGTTAACAAACACTAAACCTGCGACTGCTTCATCTCCATTTATAACCTGATCTCCAGTAATTATTTGAGTCAGACACGACTGTTTCTTCAACATCAAACTTTTTAAAATGTGAAATGGGTTTATTTATTTATTGTTCCTTTTAGTAATAACAAGGTCTTATTGAACTTTCCCAGTGTATCTCCAGAAACAAGAGAAGCAGTGGATTCCAGTAACATGAAGCTCCTGTGAGGACGCTGAACATCTGCTGATGGAGCTGCTCTATTCTGAGAGGAACAGAATCACCTGATGATCAAATATGAGTTTCACTGTCCACACTTTATTCTCTGAAATGAGTCAGAAGAGTTGGACTAATGGAGAGATGAGGTTTGTTCATGTTCATCAGTTTATAATGAAACACTGTCAGTGTCTGAAGCCTCTGGACTGCTGAGATCGTCCTTGACTCGGTTAGAGAGTAAGAGCTCCAAGAGTTCAATCCACAAAACTATTAATGATACGCTGGATTCAGAAAACAGGTCACGTCTGTGAGCAGTTGTGTTTGTATGAATGAATGAGGGTGAGTGTGGTCTGAAACAATGACAAATTATGTAAATTAGACACAAATATGAACAATCCTTCTGTTAAACTGTTACAGATATTAAACATTTCCCATCATAAACATAAATGAATAAATGAATCAACCATCATGTGAACTTCACTGACACTTCCACATATATCATGTAGTGTGACAAAGTAATCTTAATCTGAAATCACATACTCTCTTCAGTAGGCACTTATTTTGATCAATTACTTCACGATCGCTAAAAAAGTATGTTCTGTATAGTATGAGTGTGTATGAATGTAATCTGGACGTACTACATCTGCCATGTTGTCATTATCTTCAGTATTACTCAGAAGTCTTTCAAATATAATTAATTCGAAGTGATGGTGCTTTATGTAACGTTGTCTAGCGTACGATCCTGTTTGACATTTGTGCTGGCTACTGTTTACAGGCCACCAGGACACCATACAGACTTTATCATAGAAACATTCAGACTGTGAATTCAGACATACTTCTGTTGTAACATACTGTTTTTGACCTACTATATAGAGAACGTGAAGAATGTAATTTTGGATGCAGCCACAGTCTTAAAGGAAAGGTGTGTAGACCTCAGTTATGTAAAAGACATGTGACCCTCTAGTGGTGAAGTATGGAAGTCCAATTAAAGGGATTGACTTTCCTACAGTAAATAATACAGATAATATTGTAGTGTAAAGTTTTGCAGGTACGAGCACCACTCACATATTCTCCAGATTTTAGTCCAGTTTAGTATAAGGGATATAAGATTGTATGTTACATGTTTATTAAATACATCATAATAAATAAAGTTTCTGAAAGGTTTGATACACCATTGTGTTGTTTGTGATCCTCCATCAGCAGCTGCAGTATCTCTCAGCTGTATCAGTGCATCACTGTGACGTCTGACTGACCGAGGTTTTTGTACCACTCTTTATCACTGTGTGAACACACCACCACTGCTGTGGTAACTCTGACAGTAGTAATCTCCGGTATCTTCAGTCTGGACTCCACTGATGGTCAGAGTGAAATCAGTTCTGGATCCACTGCCACTGAATCTAGATGGAGTTCCTGACTGGAGGCTGTTCACTCTATAAATCAGGAGTTTAGGAGCTTCTCCAGGTTTCTGTAAGTACCAGGACAGACAGGGTGTGCTACAGCCTGTTAAAGGAGTGCTGGCGCTGCATCTCATCACAACAGTTTCTCCTGGTGTGACTGTATGAACTACAGGAGTTTGAGTAACTGTGATCTGTCCACTGGAGCCTGAAAGAGAAATGAATAGGATTTAAATTAAAAGTACATCAAGAAAATAGAAAAATCATGTGTCATATTAGAAATAGATGTCATATTCATAAAATATAAAACTTTAGTATTTTTAGTTATAAGCAAGTCAGAGTTTCACTGTATACCTGATATACAGATCAATGTCCAGATGAAGAAGGTGATTTTGTTCATTGTTGTTCTTTTGTCTTGTGTGATGATGAAGATTGTGTTCTGTTCTGCTCTCAGTCATGAAGTGTTAAACTCACAGCACTATAAACACTCTCAGAGCACTGAAGCATGTGTGACAATGCAAAGTGACTCTCTCTATTTAAATCATGTTCTCTTGTGCTTTGGAGGAATGTAGCCGTTTTCACAACTCATGAAATATATTTCTTTAAACAGTGTTATATCAGCACATGATAAAAGAATGAATGAGAAATATAGGATATTGTCACATGTATAAACGATCCAAAAAGAGCAGAATGCACAATGAAGATACCTTTAATGAAACAAACATTACTTCAGTAGAAGATGAAGAACAGAGGAGAACTCAGGGTTTAAATACACAGAGGAAGAGAATTAACTGAAACAGAACAGGGCCGTATTTATCAAGAATTGACTTAAGAGTAAAACAATTCTTGACTCAAAGCTGCGCTTAAAACTTAGTTATCAAGCACGAACACAAGCATGTAATCCGCTATTGTTGTTGTTGTTGCTGTTACGTGACGTAGCGATGTCTGACTAGGGTCGAGACGTGGGGGGATGACATCATTGTTTCACTAAATATACGGATTGGCTGTTCACACAAAAACACAAGGGTGCCAAGATGCCGGATCCGTCTGGACAAAACGCTGATGCAATACAACATTTTTTTACATATACAGCTAAACACGTCTGGTATTTATCAATATGGATGTGAGCGGTGGATACGATCAAATCTCGTGTCAGGTCTCAGCTCGTGTACGCAAGTTTTTGAGTTCGTGTGAACTATGTGAGCGTAGGGTGACCAGATTTCTCATGGTGGAATATGGGACGGGTGAGCAAGGGGTGGCCAATATGACCATATTTTTATTTCACTATATATATATATATATATATATATATATATATATATATACACACACAAACAAATTACAAACAATACAACAAATACGATAGAGATACAAATTAAATTAACTTGTTTACAGTGGGTTTATTTACCATGTATAAATGTATTTAACATGTTGTTTTATTAACATTAATGATAGACAAATATTTAATTAGGCTACTGTCCCTTTAAGACCGAATCCATGGATGTAATATTTAATATACTGACACATATCCTGTTTTCACCCACCTGTTTACGTCCACTTAAGCCATAACCGACTGTATTTACGTGAGATACTCCATACGATGGACATTTTGACAACTATGTGTGCATTTGATCATTCAGGCTCAATGAGAACTGATCGCGCGCTGTCCGAGAGAACTGGGATCGCGCGCAAGGAAAGAGAGACAGTGCGCGCGAGAGAGAATGATTGGGCTGTCTGTGCGTGACAGAACAGTCTACTGCTACTCATTCTGTGATCACCCAGTTGTAGGGTCATTCTACAGAAACGTCCACTTTTGGTATTTGGTATTTCTTTTTTTTTTTAACATTTAAACTTAATGTGGCCTATTAGATTACCCTTTGACTTTATGAATACACATAAATGACAGCTTAATGATTTTTTTTTTTTTTTTTTGTGCATTTATTTAAAGACCGCATGTACCATGTTTTTGTCACTGGTGTTATCTTACTTCTCTGGCAATTTTAAAGTTTTTTATGAAATATTATTTCTCTTTTTTTTTTTCAGCACATGCAGTCAGAGTTACAGAAAAATAATGATAATGCAAAAAATAATGTAACCCAGACAGTCCATAGAAAAAAAAAAAATCTTTTTGGCATATTTACCCTTCTAGTAAAACTTTTATATGTGAAAAAAAAAAGAGGCAGAGATAAAAAAATTCAGAGAAATAAAATGTTTTATTAATTATATTAATATATTAGTATGCAAATTACTGCAGAAAAATATACCTCAATCCATCAGAGTTTAAAAGTGATGATAGATAAGAAGTGGATGAGAAGATAAGAAGTTGAAGATCCAAATTCAGTCTGGGGGACTCGCCATCTTTCTTTTCCATCAGCGCGGCTTGATGAATCCACATCATGCACGTAAATCACAGCAGAAAAACTTCTACACGTACAACAAAAACTGGCCTGTACACACAGGATAACGTTTTTAGAAAACTCATTTTTAAATATATATATATATATATATATACACAGTATCTCACAAAAGTGAGTACACCCCTCACATTTTATCAACCATTTTATTATATGTTCTCAAGTGAGTAGACAATGTGCAGCTTGTATAGCAGTACAGATTTACTGTCCTCTGAAAATAACTCAACATACAGCCATTATTGTCTAAATAACTGGCAACAAAAGTAAGTACACTCTAAGTGAACATGTCAAAACTCTGTCCAAAGTGTCAATATTTTGTGTGAGCATCATTGTTATTTAGCACTGCATTAATCCTCTTGGGCATGGAATTCACCAGAGCTGCACAGGTTGTTGCTGGGATCCTCTTCCACTCCTCCATAATGACATTATGGAGCTGCTGGATGTTAGACACATGGCACTTCTCCACCTTCTGCTTGAGGATGCCCCACGGGTGCTCAATAGGGTTCTGGAGATATACTTGGCCACTCCATCACCTTCACCTTCAGCTTCCTCAGCAAGGCAGTTGTCGTCTTGGCGGTGTGTTTGGGGTCATTATCATGCCGTTCAGCCCAGTTTCTGAAGGGAGGGCATCATGTTCTGCTTCAGAATGTCACAGTACATGTTGAGATCCATGTTTCCCTCAATGAACTGTAGCTCCCCAGTACCAACAGCAATCATGCAGCCCCAGACCATGATGCTACCATCACCATGCTTGACCGTAGGCAAGACACAGTTTTCTTGGTACTCCTCACCAGGGCGTCGCCACACATACTAGACACCATCTGAGTCAAACAAGTTTATCTTAGTCTCATCAGACCACAGGACATGGTTCCAGTAATTCATGCTCTTGGACAGGTTGTCTTCAGCAAACTGTTTGCGGGCTGTCTTGTGAGCCAGCTTCAGAAGAGGCTTCCTTCTGGGACGACGGCCATGCAAACTGTCTTGTTGCAGTGTGCGGCGTATGGTCTGAACACTGACAAGCTGACCTTCCGCTTCTGCAACCTCTAATGCAATGCTGGCAGCACTCGTGCATCTGTTTTTTGAAGCCAGCTTCTGCACCTGACGCACAGCACAAGGTCTCAACTTCTTTGATTCAACTTCTGTGGCCTGTTCCAAGTGGAACCCGTCTTGGAAAACTTCTCTCTATGACCCTGGCCGTTGTGCTGTAACTCAGTTTCAGGGTGTTACCGATCTTCTTATAGCCTAGGCCATCTTTGTGGAGAGCAACAATTCTAATTCTCAAATCCTCAGAGAGTTCTTTGCCATGAGGTGCCATGTTGAACATCTAGTGATCAGTATGAGAGAATTGTACTCAAAGCACCAATTTTTAACTGCTCTAATACAAGATACACACATTTGTATGGTCCTGTCAAGCAGATAAAAACATGAACATGATGAATAGGACATGTGGCTTTGCATGGTTAAACAACATACAACTGTTATCACTTAGGGTGTACTCACTTTTGTTGCCAGCTATTTAGACAATAATGGCTGTATGTTGAGTTATTTTCAGAGGACAGTAAATCTGTACTCCCATACAAGCAGCACATTGACTACTCTAAAATATATCCAAGTTTCATTTCTATAGTATTGTCCCTTGAGAAGATATACTAAAATGGTTGCTGACATGTGAGGGGTGTACTTAATTTTGTAAGATCCTAAAGAGCCAGAGAATGTGTGCTGCATGAAGTCAGAACAGGTAAAGTTTAGTTTAATTACGGTTATAACTTGTCATGTTATCACCTTGCTTTTATGACATGCTATTGCATTTGTGTTATGTACTGTATTGCAATAACATGGCCTCGCCCCCTTTCTTGTGTGTTCTCAGGGCGGGGTTTATGTAAATTGTAGGGTTAGAGATGTTACCAATCCAGGAAGAAGCTCGTTGTAGTCCCTACCAGCCGTTTGTTGTAGTCCTTAAACAGAATTCTTTAAAAGAAAATATCTCCCTTTGCTTTGAACTTTGAGCATCGTAACTTTGCAGATGTTGTTTATGCTCAAACAGCAACATTACACACTAACTAAAGATAAAAAGTCAAATCATAATCAACCACTGCTTTAAGAAATGCGCATTGTGCAATAAATAAATACTCCAAATAGAGTTTAATTATAATTTTATATCAGTAAGTTCTAAATGATATGTTAATAAATATGTTAACGGATTTGAAGGATACTTAGTTTGAAATAAATGTATTTTAAATAGATTTTGGTATTGTCACAGACACGCCAGGCTCCACCATCAGCCAATCACAGCGCACTCCCCTCATTTTGCTGTTGCACATTTATCCTGTATTTGCTTTACTGTCTCTTTATATCATAATCGCTGTATTTATGATGTTAGAACATTGTTAAGGGTTTCTGTCATAATGTGCATCAGTGTGATTAGTGAATTTTCCTTTAAAGTGCTGCTTTTAACCATTGAATTTGCACACGTGTCTTTCTATGCAGGAATGAGAGAGTAGGGCTTCTGATGTGTGTAAACTAATCTTACCTCAAAGTTTATGATTATTAATTATTGATGATTACTAATTATTTATAAATCGGTTGATGAGCATAGTTCCTGCATGTGTGCTGGGTCGGGACTATCCTCGTTCATGTCCGTGGCATGTACAGCAGAGACAGCCTGTCCAACAGCATTAAGTTCTTGTTATCAGGGACGACGTGAACTGACAGGCTTTAGATGGGAGTCTCAATCGTTCTGTTGGCACAGATGCAATCACTCGACCTGGATAACATCAGAGTATTCCCTGACTGCCCCAACACAGAGGGTAGTGAGGGTGGAGCTGGCAGTAAAAGATGCCTTCCACAACTTTGAGCTCCTCATGCACCTCTGGGCAGAACGCTCAGTGCAGGGTGGAGGGTCCACATGAGCACAATGTTTGCAGCAGCCCGGGCAAACACAGCAGAAATCTCAGCGTCAGACTCAGTCTATGCAGCCACCCCTGATGGTGAGGCCCAGGTGAATCTTCCACTTCAGAAAGAAAAAAAAAAGAAAAAGATTCCCCTGATGCTGGCGAACAGGACCACACCAAGAACGATAACTATAAAGATAACGATAAAGTTCTAAAAATAGTTCTAAATATAAAGGAATAGCACTGTCCACACCACAGCTATAACGATATACAGAAACGATATAATTAAGATCACTTACAGAAATATATTTTTTTCCAGCCATTGAATGATAAAACACTGACAGCCAATCAGAATCCGTTCTAATTCAAGGGCTCGCGCATTTAAAATGGCAGACGACTTTGTGGAGAATTTAATCGCAGAGGTCCAGAAAAAGCCACCACTGTTTGAAGTCAAAAAACGAGATCCTAATACCAGGCTAGCAAACAGTGTAATATAAAATTACCTCAGGTATCCAGTGCTAGTTTCGACAACATTGTCCTGCTTCCTTTGAAGTTGCAGTGAAAGAGACTAGGTGTTGTTTTTATTCCACTATATTGACTTTGTCAGCTAAATTCACTGTTGGATTAGGTCGGCACTGCAGTTTTGATTTGGTGAAGGAGGAGGCCATCGAGTAAAAAAGGTTTCCTGCAGTTAGATTACATTGTAGTGGCAAGTTTTGGAGGGCCAACCACCACTAACATTTATATAATATAAAGAATGTGCTACATGCTTAGTACATCAAAAAAATAAAAATAAAATAATAATAATAATAATAATAATAGTAATAATATAAAATAAATAAATAATAATAGTAATGTTTTTGAAAGGTTTGATGTACCACTGTGTTGTTTGTGATCCTCCATCAGCAGCTGCAGTATCTCTCAGCTGTATCAGTGCATCACTGTGACGTCTGACTGACCGAGGTTTTTGTACCACTCTTTATCACTGTGTGAACACACAGCTACTAGGACAGTGTTCACTCTGACAGTAATAATCTCCTGTATCTTCAGTCTGGACTCCACTGATGGTCAGAGTGAAATCACTGCCAGATCCACTGCCACTGAATCTAGATGGAGTTCCAGTATAACGGCTTGTTGCTTCATATATGAGGAGTTTAGGAGCTTCTCCAGGTTTCTGTAAGTACCAGGCTAAACGATAACCACCATTCACTCTACTGCTGGTTTTACAGTTTATTCTGACTTCTTGTCCTGGTTGAGCTGTTATTGATGGACTCTGAGTTACAGTGTACTGTCCTCTACACTCTGAGAGAAAAAAATAAAAATAAAATTATAAATTCTAAAAATTCTTATCTAAAATTATAAACATTTAATATTTCAAGAGAATAATTTATATATAATATATTTTAAAGGAATTATTAATCATTATGACTATTTTACTACAAACCTTGAGCAAACAGTGTGAGAGTCCAGATGAAGAAGGTGATTTTGTTCATTGTTGTTCTTTTGTCTTGTGTGATGATGAAGATTGTGTTCTGTTCTGCTCTCAGTCATGAAGTGTTAAACTCACAGCACTATAAACACTCTCAGAGCACTGAAGCATGTGTGACAATGCAAAGTGACTCTCTCTATTTAAATCATGTACTCTTGTGCTTTGGAGGAATGTAGCAGTTCCCTTTCATGGGAACTGACGACGCTACGTCATATGACGTTATGGGAACCTTCTGCATGATTGCGTCGTGAAGCACTCTTGTATCTAACCAATGATGAGACGAGACGTCAGAGGCGGGTGACGTCACGGACCAGGAAACTATAAAGCATACCCAGAACAAAGAACGCTAGCTTCTGTTGTCTTCAGCAAGCGCTCTGTGTTATCGTGTGTCTTATTTGGTGTTGTTTGTCTTATTACATAAACGAGTCACAATCTCTTCGTCTGAGGACAAGAGTATCTCACACCAATCCATATATTTATATATAAAAAAGACACGTATTATGGCGAAAAACAGCAGTTGAATGGGAGTTGAGCATGCCCAGGCAGCTCTTGAGGGAGCTGTCTGTGCGCATTGTAAAAAACTCACTCTCAGGACACTGTGTTCCTGTGTTCCCCGCGGATCGGGTCCCGCTTCTGCTGAGGCAGAGCGGAGGCTCCATTCGTGGGGTTCACAATTGGATCTGACAGAGTGGTTAGAGACGGGCGCCGCCCTTTCTCTGCCCTTACCTGCCAGGTTCAGTGCCGTCTCCCAGGTGGAAGCACGCTCTGCGGTTTCTTCCCCCGGATTGAGGCACCGGTATTTCACATGTCCAGCTCTGAGGAGGTGGAAATTGTGATATCGATCTGAGGACTCGCCACCTCATACACATTTCGTGTTTCAAAATCACACGTTTATAACAAATCAATAGTGAACAGCAGTTTGAATCGCGTTTCCCCCTGTGCTACACTATAAAGCGAGTGGGGATACACGTGGTTTATGTGTTGTTTGCTGGGAGTGGAGCATGCACGTCAGCTCACAACTGACAGTGAGCAGTGTTCGTTCATCAAAATGTCCCGAAGAGAAGCATGCACTAGCGGGAGTTTTTTAGCTCCACTCCTGTTGGCTTTATTCTCGAGGGAATAAAAGTCTAACGCAAGGCTCGGATCTCGCGCTTGCCGAGGCAGCGCGTGGATTGAGTTTTCATTAAAGAATATATAGCTCGGATCTCGCGTCGCCGAGGCAGCGCGTAGATTAAGTCTGCAAGAGAGAATATACGGCTCGGGTCTCGCGTTTGCCGAGGCTGCGCATAGATCACGTGTCCGTAATTTTATATATATATATATATATATATATATTATATATATATGTATTTATATTTGGAGGGAGCTGAGTAGACGGGAGTCTCCCTTTCTCTCTTTCCCTAAAATACCTTGCGAATTATTACGAGCTATAATTCTTTTGTATTCTAAATATATTCAGCCTGTTCAAAAAAATCTGGCTGCATTTAATTTGAGGATTAGATGAAATATTGAATACATTAAAATGCATTAAATTCTGAGGAATTTAAAAGAAAATAAAGGAGACCGTTCTGCCAACCCTGCCACCTCGTGTGCTTCAGGGCGCAGTGGTTTCCAGTGTTCCTCCAAGAAAGAGGAGGGTTGTAGAGCGGTCAGTTCAGATGTTCCCTGCCGGCTCGCCGTTTCAGGGCACTGGTCTGACCGTTCATCCAAAGAAAGTGTCGCCACCCGTGCTCCCCCGCAGAAAGCTTGGGGACAGGGACAGGCGACACAGCTGAAGTCTTTGTGGGGTAACACAGATCTGCGGACTGTAATTATCACCAAGAAGGCTTCGAAGAGGTCCTGATGCCAGTGGCGAGGGACATTGGAGGGCAGCCCCCTCCAGAGAGGGTCGGGTATTAAAATACTTGGTACCCATCCCTTTTTGGCGCCCTCAGGGGGCCGTTCTGCTAACCCTGCCAGCCAGTGTGCTTCAGGGCGCAGCGGTCTCCACTGACCCTCCGAGGAGGGCCGGTCATCACTTGATTCGGCTGTTCCTTGCCGGTCCGCCGTTTCAGGGCGCCGAATTAAGTGCTCAAAAAACACCAGAGGCCAGTCTCGAGAGACTGGTTCCCTTAGTAAATTTTCTGGCAGAATGGAAACTTCTCCCAAATATTTCAAAATGGGTGCTGCTCACAATAGAAAAGGGTTACAAATTCGGGTCTCGCCCGCCCCAGTTTATTGGGGTCCTTCCCACAGTGGTGGCCCCCGAGCAGTCTCTGGTAATGGAACAAGAGGTTATGACGCTCTTGCAAAAAGGAGCTATAGAAGGGGATCTCCTCCCAGCAAGCTGTCAGGGTTTTATAACCAGTGCTTCATTGTTCCAAAGAAGGATGGAGGATTATCCCACAGATCAGGTCCGAGGACTGGTTTGTTGCGATAGACCTGAAAGATGCTTACATTCATGTATCCATCCATCCTCAACACAGGAAGTTCCACAGGTTTGCTTTCGGGGGCAAAGCTTACCTGTACAGGGTTCTTCCCTTTGGCCTTATCACCCCGCACATTTACGAAGTGCGTGGATGCAGCTCTGGCTCCACTGAGACTCCAGGGCATCCGCGTACTGAACTATATCGACGACTGGTTGATTATAGCTCAAACAGAACATCTGGCAGTTCAACATCGAGATGTTGTTCTGTCACACATGAAGAGGCTTGTGCTGAGGCTCAATGCCAAGAAAAGTGTGCTGGTTCCGGCTCAAATTACCAACTACTTAGGGGTAGTTTGGGACTCCACCACGATGCAGGCACATCTGTCTCCTGCTCGTGTGAGTTCCATTCTTAATGCCGTGAATGGGGTGAAACTAGGCCAGTCACTCACTGTTAAACAGTTTCAAAGACTGTTGGGTCTCATGGCAGCTGCGTCCAACGGGATACCTTTTGGCCTGCTGCACATGAGACCCTTGCAGTGGTGGCTCAGGACCAAGGGGTTTCTCCGAGGGGAAATCCTTTTTGCACGATCAAAGTCACGCGGCGATGCCTTCGTGCTCTGGTCGTGTGGAAAAAGCCTTGGTTTCTGTCCCAGGTACCTGTGTTGGTGGGTCCTTGTCGTCGCGTAATGCTTACGACGGATGCTTCCCTCACGGGCTGGGGGGCGATCATGAGTGGTCGCTCAGCTCAGGGTCTCTGGGAGGACCATCAGAGTTCCTGGCACATAAATCGGCTGGAAATGATGGCGGTATTTCTTGCAGTAAAATACTTCCTCCCAGACCTGAGGGCCCATCACATGTTGGTCCACACGGACAACATGTCGGTGGTCTCATATCAACCATCAGGGGGGTCTGCGGTCTCGCCAACTATGCAATTGGCCCGTTGGATCCTCCTGTGGGCCCATGGGAAGCTCCTCTCACTGAGAACAGCTTATATCCCAGGGCATCAAACGTGGGAGCAGACGCCCTGTCGAGGCAGGGGCCGAGGCCCGGGGAATGGAGACTCCACCCTGAGGTGGTGGAGCTCACTTTGGAAAACTTTGGTCGAGCGGAAGTCGACCTATTTGCTTCAGGGGAATCAACCCAGTGTCCACTGTGGTTCTCCCTATCTCATCCAGCACCATTGGGTCTGGATGCCATGGTATAGACGTGGCCGAGGCTGCGTCTGTATGCATTTCCCTGTTCGCTCTGCTCCCGGGAGTTCTGGAGAAAGTACGCCAGGAAGGGGTCAGTCTAATATTGATAGCCCCGTACTGGCCAACCAAAATATGGTTCTCAGACCTACTGTCACTTCTAGATGGCTCCCTGATGGAGCTTCCTCTCAGGCAGGACCTCCTGTCTCAAGCGGGCGGCATGATAATTCATCCACGCCCAGAACTACGGAGACTGTGGGCCTGGCCTCTGAGGGGGCCAGGCTCATAGATGCTGGTCTCCCAACTGAGGTTGTGGAGACCATACTCCACTCCAGAGCTCCCTCCACGAGGAAGTTGTATGCGTATAAATGAAAACTGTTCTCTACTTGGTGTAGACAAAGCAATGTGGACCCTGTCCACTCTTCTATTAGCAATTTCTCGGATGTTTTTATCCCCTTCAACCTTGAAGGTTTATGTTGCGACCATTTCGGCCATGCTCCTCTGGGGGATTCCTCGGTAGGTCGAGACCCCCCTTTTTTATACGCTTCCTCCGTGGTACTCTGAGGCTGAGGCCTTCAGTACGTACAAGGACTCCGGCCTGGGACTTGGCCGTGGTATTAGAAGGGTTAGCTGAGGCTCCCTTCGAACCACTAGAGGAAGTTTCAGAGAAACTCCTCACCCTAAATACCGTATTTCTACTGGCTATTTCATCTCTTAAAAGAATAGGAGATCTTCAAGCACTTTCAGTTGCTCCTTTGTGTTTGGAATTCGCACCTGGAATGGTCAAAGCGTTCCTGCACACTAGACCAGGCTATGTGCTTAGGTCCCCACCAACGTCCCGGGTCCCATCGTACTTCAGGCCTTCTATCCTCCTACATTTACAACTTCGGATCAGGAGAAACTCAATCTGCTCTGCCCAGTGAGGGCTTTAGATGCATATGTCCACAGAGCTGCCCTGTGGAGTAAAAAAGATCAATTGCTTGTGTGTTACGGGTCTCCTAAGAAAGGAGGCCCAGCATCTAAGCAGAGAATGAGCAAGTGGGTGGTCGAGGCTATCTCACTTGCTTATGAGGCGACCGGACAGCCATCTCCATTAGCTGTCCGTGTCCACTCTACTAGGGGTATGGCGGCCTCAAAGGCCTTAATGTCAGGAGTATCCATTAATGACACATGTGATTCAGCTGGATGGTCATCCCAGCACACATTTATTAGGTTTTATAACCTGGATATAGGCTCCACTCTGGGGTCGTCAGTTCTGTCTACAAGATAACAGACAGGTACTTGGTTCTACGGCGTAGTTGGGACAGTGTTCCCATAACGTCATATGACGTAGCGTCGTCAGTTCCCATGAAAGGGAACGTCTCGGGTTACTTGTGTAACCCTGGTTCCCTGAATAGGGAACGAGACGCTACGTCGCGTTGCCGTATCCCTGGCATACCTGTGAGCGTCTTGCTTCAGCCATAATCCAGAAGCTAGCGTTCTTTGTTCTGGGTATGCTTTATAGTTTCCTGGTCCGTGACGTCACCCGCCTCTGACGTCTCGTCTCATCATTGGTTAGATACAAGAGTGCTTCACGACGCAATCACGCAGAAGGTTCCCATAACGTCATATGACGTAGCGTCTCGTTCCCTATTCAGGGAACCAGGGTTACACAAGTAACCCGAGACGTTTTCACAACTCATGAAATATATTTCTTTAAACAGTGTTATATCAGCACATGATAAAAGAATGAATGAGAAATATAGGATATTGTCACAGTTAGCATGTATAAACGATCCAAAAAGAGCAGAATTCGGTAACACTTTAGAATAATGGTCCGTCATTAATAAGTAACTATGCAGGAAGTAATGCAGGACTAATGAGTAGTACTACTTTAACACTTCAGCTACTACTATTAACTAATATAGAAACAAGCTTAACTAATCAGTAAGTAATATCGAATTTAGTACAAAGATAGTTCCTTATTAGCTAATCAATAATTACAGAATGAGACTGGCATCATTAATAAATAATATGTAACTATGACAAATTTTAAAGAATTACTAATGAATTACTAATCAACATTAAAGTGTCTGAGATGTGAGCAATTGCCTTTTTTTTTTTTTTTTACACTCAACGTGATCATGAAATGCATAATTACTCAAGTGTTACCTATAGTTTTCCTTAAGGAAATGAAACTGCGATATGTAATAAAGGTTGGTTTATTTTGATGGTGTTGAAGCGATAATTGTTAAAATTAATGTTTTGCATGTAATATTTCAGACTTGTTGCGCTTTGTGTGTTCATTTGGCCCGCGCCGGGAGTAACGTTAAACGACAGGCGACTGCTGTGCGAGGATGCGCGATCTTCTCAGCTTCTTCAGAAGAGAGGGAAAGACGATTTATGGTAAGTTTAAAATTCCACGTCGTTATCAGTTGTTTTTTTGATAAAACCATGTTTGTTTTTGTAGATCAAGCCAGAGACCTAAGGAGAGCTTCATTCTTTTGAGTTTATGTGAGTTTATTTTTAGAAAATGAATGTTTCTGTTGTCTTCTGCCTGTTTAACGTTACTTAAAATGTTTATGCAGCAACAGTGTGACTTCTTGACATTTTTTAAAATAACTGATGTCCGTGTTATTCATTGCAGAACTCAAACCAACTGTGGAGAGGAGCCCTTCTCCTTGGTCTCCCTTTCTTAAAGGAATAGTTCACACAAAAACAAAAATTGTCACCATTTACCCAACCTCATGTTTTTCCAAACCCAAAGATTTTGTCCATCTATGGAACACAAATGAAGATAAATTTAATATTCTCATCTTTTTTATTTATTTATTTTTATCCATTTACAGTCTAGATAATCAGTATTTTTAGGCTTCACAAATGCAAAGTTATTGTAGTAATCCATACCAATATTTATATATGAATAAAATCCTAAATTATATCTGTTCATATCATAAAAAGCAATCATGTCTGTTCAGAAAATTTGAAAATGTTGGACTCCCAGACTTGCAATTTATGGACAAAAAATTGAGAGAATATTAAAAATATCTTCATTTGTGTTTCAAAGATTAGCAAAAGTCTTACGGTTTTGGAACGACATGAGGGAGAGTAAATTTTCTTTTTTGGGTGAACTAATACTTTAAAGAGCAGCCCTCCAAGTTCATCAGAATGTGTGAGGTATGTCATGTCTGTTTTAATACTTCAACAAAAAAAAAGTAGTAATTTATATTTTTATTTAAATATTTTTTTGGCATGTTAACTGTTAAGCTTCATAATGACAGAAAAACATCTCACTGGACTCCACACTGCATGCTGTGTAGGGAGCCACTGGCCCCTAAATTAAAGGGTTAGTTCACCCAAAAATGAAAATAATGTCATTAATTACTCACCCTCATGTCGTTCTACACCCGTAAGGCCTTCGTTCATCTTCAGAACACAAATTAAGATATTTTGATTAAATCCGATGAGTCCTGCATTCAAAAGCAATGGTACTTCCTCTCTCAAGATCCATAAAGGTACTAAAAACATATTTAAATCAGTTCATGTGAGTTCAGTAGTTCTACCTTAATATTATAAAGCGGCAAGAATACTTTTTGTGTGCCAAAAAAACAAAATAACGACTTTTCAACAATATAGTGATGGCTGATTTCAAAACACTGCTTCGGAGCTTTACGAATCGAATCAGTGACTCGGATCTCCTATCAAAAGTACCTTTATGGATCTTGAGAGAGGAAGTACCATTGCTTTTGAATGCAGGCCTCACTGAGCCATCGGATTTAATCAAAATATCTTAATTTGTGTTCGGAAGATGAATGAAGGTCTTACGGGTGTAGAACGACATGAGGGTGAGTAATTAATGACATTATTTTCATTTTTGGGTGAACTAACCCTTTAAATCATAAAACATAGAATCCAGAAAAATATAATGGAAAACAGAATGGGGCCCTAAATTAAAAGGCAACTTACTCTGTGGAGTTTAACTGTAAATAAATTGTTTGCATTTGTTCTCAAGTTCTAACAAATATGTAGAATTTCCTTCCCCATTAATGGTATTGGATTATCGTGATAAATATCGCTATCGTATGATATGGAAAAAAGTATTGTGACAATATTTTTGGCCATATCGCCCAGCTCAATTTTTGAATCATGAATCATTTGTGTCGGTCAATAATAATCTAATTAAATGCACTCACTGGTGCTGCCATTGTAGCATTCTAGTGTGCTGTGGTAGAAGATACATTAAACAACTACATTAAGTGTTTGAAGTGATTAAACAGACTATTGACCTACCCTTACTGATGTGGATGCACCTGTCTGGAAATTACTCAGTTTTAACCTTCAAATGTTTTAGGAATTTGTTTTGTGTTCCTTAGTAATTTTCTTTTTCCTCCTTTTAACCCAATGATGAACAGGTGATGACAGGGATGAATACTGGTCAAAAAGGAGAATGACCTTCCCCAATGAAGATCACTGATGTGACCGTGCTTTTAAAGGAGAAGATTGTTCTGGACTATTTAAGGGATGTTGCGTGCCTTTGCTGAGCTGATGGAGCTTCTTCATGACTGGACATCAGTTATACTAAGGAGGTCATGAAAATTGGCAGTGATGCATGTTCTGTATGTATTCATGGACTCAACGAACTTTTAGCATATAATCTGACAAATGTTCAATGCTTGTTCATTGTTGTTTAGTGGAGGAATTCACACACTCATTCAAACTCACATTCTTTCACATGTATACTTGCCTCAGAGAACTCTATAACTAACAAATGTTATAATGTCAGTGTTAATGTTGTGGTACATTTGTGTTCAGTCATGTTTGTAAAAAAAACAAAAAAAAAAAAAAAAAAAAAAAAACCTTTAGTCATGTTAACTTGTGTTAGTTAGTAAAACTCTTATAATATAGCTCCATATTTTAGGCAACAATAGAGATTTTAGATAATTATTACCAAGTAGTTTTGTAAACAACTTAAGGTTATGGATTTATAGTTATAAGTTTGAAATTGAGTGAACTTTGGAAATTAACTTGTTACCTTTGTTTGCTTGAATAAATTATTGCAATATTTAATACAATTACTTAAAGTTGAAACCAGTGAATAATTTTATAGTGTAGTGTTTTTGTTGGCGGTGGATAATATTTTTTTTTTTGCAGTCTTATTTGGTCATTTATATTCATCACTGTTCACTGAAATGTGAAAAACAATTTAATTTATCTGTATAACTGTGTGGCTGTTGATTTGCAATTCTTTTCTGATTTTCATCTCACATGCATGTTGTTACTTTTGACCACGTTTGCCCTTGTTCTTGTTTTTAATGAATTTTTACCTTTTGTTAGTCATTCTGTGTGTACAAGTGATTTTTATAATGTCTAATATTTCTGGGTTTAATTAAAAACCCATTTGGGTTAATTTAAATACTGCAATGTAGTCATTTTACACCAAAATTTAGGTTACAAAAAACAACCCAGCGCTGGGTTCGTCCCTTTTTGACCCAGCGCTGGGTTGCCAAAATCTCACCCAAAAATTGGGTTGTTTTTAACCCAGCATTTTTTAGAGTGTACCTGGGACCTTTCTGTGGTTCTTAGAGGCCTTAAAGGTCCTCACTTTGAACCAATCCAGACTGCTGACTTAAGGCCCCTGTCTCTGAAAACTGCCCTACCGCTAGCTTTAGCATCGGTTAAGTGTGTGGGAGATTTACAGGGGCTCTCTGTGAGCCCCTCGTGTCTTGAATTCGGGCCTAACGACTCCAAAGTCGTCCTGAAACTAAGACATGGATATGTCCCGAAAGTCTTATCTACCCCCTTTAGGGCGCAGATGGTCATTCTCTCCGCTCTTCCTCCTTCTCGGGATGATCAGGAGTTGAACCTACTCTGTCCTGTCAGGGCCCTGAGGACTTACATTGACCATTCTGCCTCTTTTCGTCAGGCAGAACAGCTTTTGTTTGCTTCGGTGGCAGCACTAAAGGTCTTCCGGTCACGAAGCCCAGGCTTTCCAGATGGATAGTCAACGCTATAGCACTCGCTTACTTCTCCTTAGGCCTTCAATGCCCCTTGGGGGATGCGCTCTTGGGGTAAGAGCGCATTCCACGAGCGGTATGGCCTCCTCGTGGGCGTGGTCTTGTGGAGTTTCCATTGCTGACATCTGTGTGGCGGCCGGCTGGGCCTCACCATCTACATTTGTCAGGTTTTATAATCTAGATGTCCCTGCGCTTCAGACGCAGGTCCTTTCTGCATGAGCCTCCCTGCTGTGTCCAGCTTATGGTTTTCCATTACGCCCCCGACCACGTCCGGGTGTAACTATGTTCTGTGCCCTCTATATGCACCCTAGGCCCCACTGGTGCCCTAGTTTATGGGCTTGGGAGGATGACTACAGTGTTTCAGTCCCTGTTGTCTGGGCCGTCCTGTCTTATGAGTATCTGCGTCTTGTCTTATTAATAATTAATAATAATTAATAAGACGAACGACGCAGTACTTGTTCCGTATCTAAGGGAACCGAGGTTACGTTAGTAACCGAGTACGTTCTCTCCCATCCTAATGTATGCATGCATAAATACCTACCGATCGTCAAGGGGATTATTGTTTTATGAAGAGCCAACAAAACAGTAGCTTTTCCAGCAAAGGCCAGTACAGAAAACAGCGATCCTGCAACTGCGTCAGGTTCTCACAGCTGAAAAAGGGGTCGAGTTAGCAACGTACTCAATTTGACCAGCGCTTCCAGAATGCGTACATCACATAACTAAACACAGTTAATGAGAAATTAACAGAGCATTCGCCCTACCTTCTCCAATGTCTATACCCGGTTTGTGTAAACGGTAATAAACGACATGGCAGCAAAACTCATAGAGTCAAGACAGAAGCACTCTCCAAACAAGTCAGCGTCTCTAAAACATACGTTAGACAGAGAATGCACCTCTCGTAACCAAACACATGCCATAGCCAACAAAATAACTAGCAGCGCGTTCTCCTTACCGTCAAAAAATATGACAAGAAGCGAAACTCAATAGAACGTTACATTGCAACACCAGCACCCAGCAGCAGCCCTGCGTTTCAGCCATTTTGGGGTGAAAGCGACTTGGCAGTCCACTAGTTTCTATTGCAATGTCAGCTGCTTTGTTAAAAAAAGAAAAAAAAAAAAAAAAAAAAAAACATACATTAAAGCTAAAATCCAACCTGAATGATGACAACACAGAATAAAATACTATCGCTAGTGATCATCAAATACTTTTAACAGTTTATTTTACAGACTTTGTGTTTAAGTCTTCCACTTTTTTCACAAAACCTTTGCTCTCTAGAAACCCAGTCAGTTTGGGTTAAAATTCTTTGAAGTTCAAGTATTAGCATTATAAACACTGAATTAATACCAACATATGAAATTAAATTAAGGACATGCATCAGAAAAATTGGGAATGTTACAGTATAACAGCTTGACAGTAAACTGTTTTTGCAGTGTTGTCTTATATTAATGTCCGTTAAAGCAAGACTACGTAAACAAAAAAAACACAGCAACTGTGTCCAAAAGTGGCAATTATGGGATAACAGACACAGCAATGCACCATGTTCTGTAAGATCATTATGTTTGCAGCATGATCCAGGGGATTAAAATGTATTTCAGACTTAGTAATAAAGTAGGCTAACTAAGTTACCTCAGATGTGTAATGGTTGGATTCCACAACTGATCACATAAAACATATATAGGTTAAGACAATACAAGATTTACTGTAGGTGTCATAAAATTTACTGAATTTGAGAAATTTTCTATTGCGTTTCTGATTTGGCTGTGAGATTCGCCGATTTTGTGTGCGTAAGATGTGATGGATTCTATTGTCCAGTTGGCATTTTCACCCCAAAATGGCTGCCGCGCTACCGATGCGCCTCCTCATGGCTGTTACCCAAAAAGCATCAGAGTTTTGCCTCTTGGCTTCTATACTCTTTGATACCGTCTTGAGTACTCGCATCCAGTTCCAGGAAATGTGTTAACGACGCAGCAGTTCACCAAGTGATGTATTCTGTTTTTATAGCCCAGGGACGCTGCCAATAGGCTAAAACAGCACCATGACGTAAGAAAATCACCCCTCCAGCCACATATATTTACTCTATTAATTAATTAAAGTCTTTCGAAACTTTGCTAAACATTGCCATTGTGTTGTTTGTGATCCTCCATCAGCAGCTGCAGTATCTCTCAGCTGTATCAGTGCATCACTGTGACGTCTGACAGACGAGGTTTTTGTACCACTCTTTATGACTGTGTGAACACAGCTTTACTGTTTAGATAGTGGTAACTCTGACAGTAATAATCTCCTGTATCTTCAGTCTGGACTCCACTGATGGTCAGAGTGAAATCAGTTCTGGATCCACTGCCACTGAATCTAGATGGAGTTCCTGACTGGAGGATGTTTATATAATAAATCAGGAGTTTAGGAGCTTCTCCAGGTTTCTGCTGATACCAGGCTAAGTAGTTGCTGTATATTCCTACATCTATATGACTGTTACAGTAGGACCAGCCAGGAGACAGGAGATAGGTTAACAGGTTGTTTATTGAACATAAGCAGAGCAGATGGTGACAACAGGTGAGTATGCAGATGCAAAGTTTGTGACTGATGAATAGTATAGAGAATGATGGAGTGCCGATGGAGAATGATACTTGCTGACTAGAGACGATGACTGCAGACAACACTTCACACACAGACTTGGAGACGATGGAGGGAACTCGGAGACAAGGAAACAGGTAAGTAGCGAGGAGAGTCCTTGAGGTAAGCATACAGGTAAGTCCTTAGATGCGAACGAGACGGACAATGTGACTGTGTGTGTGAGTGTCTTAAGTAGTGCTGGTGATGAGTGAGCTGATGAGGTGCAGGTGGCGGTGATTAGTACTCCAGGGAAGGTGTGCGCTGTGATTGGTGGATATTGGAGCCTGGCGTGTCTGTGACAATGACACTCTATTGTAGCTGTTTGACCCTGTTGGACAGTTTTAACTTCAGGTTGAGTCAGAGTCACTCCTCTGGATTCTGAAGAAGAGAAAAGAAAAACAATTAGTGTTTAAAACTACTACCATCATATACTTTTACAAGAACACCAAAACCAGAATATTTTCTCCAATGAAAAGTGCTTTTTTCACTTGTTTGTATCCATTTAATCACCCACAAAAAATACGAGTCACCTTCACTGGCAAGTAAAGAAGTATTTTCAAGAACTTTACATTATATATCATCAAATGTTTTAGAGAAAATAACAAAAAACTGTGTGTTGCCTCAAGGCAACATTGTACCATAATGGAATCACATGAGGCCATACAGGCATAATAGGTGTGAATACAAATGTATTATATTTGTAAGGAAAAGAGTGAGAATTATCTAAATATATTTGCATTTTCACATGATTTTGTAATGCACTTATAAGAATAGTAATTCACATACTATATCTGCATATATTATGATCAGCACATTTTCTATATCACTTCAAGAAGCTATAAAACACAGGTAGCACTGGCAGTTGATGAGGGTGATGATGAGGAGTCATGCTGTGATGAGGAAGATGAAATCATAGTGACAATCCGTCAGGGAGAGAGTGAGGGTGAGAGAGAAGATGGAGCTGAGGATGAAGATGATATGATAACTTGATATAATAACATAATAATATGATGGTTTGGTAATACTTGTGTTCCACTATGGTACAGTGTTGCCTGAGGGCAACAGCTGGATATAAAATGTTACTTTTTATTAAATATGAAACTTTTAATACATTAAAATCTGGATAAATTTGTTTGTTCAAGTGTCTAGTTAAAGAAATTGATGTTTTCAATAAATATATTTCTTTTTTCTACATGAAAATGCCAAATGTTTCAATTTTTCCATTGTGGTACAATGTTGCCTCGAGGCAACAAACTTATAAAAATAATAAAATAAATGAATTAAAAATTTATGAAAATGTTTATTGATTTTGTTAAAGTGTCCAATTTTAAGCAGGAAAAACAACACAAATAATTTTTTCCTCATTGATATGATATTGCATACCATGTTAACAATGAGAAAAAGTTTTACTGTATTTAGAGTAAACAAACAAACAAACAAAAAAGATACATAATGGTGTTTTGATGAAGGTTGACATGTTCATCAGGACTCATAATCAGGTCATGTGACACTAGATTAAACAATGTGCATATGAAATGTTCAGAATTATTGATTTATTAATTTGAAGCTGCAGGTTTTTTTGTGAATCATGATGATTGAGCTTCATATGAAGAACAGAAGATCATTATGAGAATCTCCACAACATCATCCATGATAAAAGAGGTCAAAGGTCACCTCAAAGGTCACAGATCATCAGATATATTTCTTTACACAGTGTTACAGTATATCAGCACACGGCAAGAGAATTAATTTGATTTCATTAGATTGTATCACTGTGGTGGACTTTCGGTGGAGGAACTAAACTGGTGCTCGGTAAGTCTGTCTATTTATTTCCTTTTAAACAAATATAATTTAGATTTTTTTTAAAAAAAAAAACAACATTTATTAATTATAATTAGTATTAGATATTGTGGTAATGCCTTACTTGGATGCATGTTATAATGCCTTATATCTTGTCATAAAGTATTGAAAGATAAAATGCATTATAATATTTCTAGAGTCCTTGTTAGATCTGAAACTGTTTGTTTTAATGCATTATACTTTCTAAAGTTGTAACAATGAATAGATTATATTATAATGAGGTATAACGTGGTTACATTATTCACAGTATCAGACATGCATTATGATGTGTATTAAAATACATAATTCATCAAAAATACTTAGTAACATTAATTTAAAGTGCTGATGTATAAAGCATATATAAACATTTTCGTAATGTACATTATAATGCATTATATATTTTTATAAATAATTATAACCAAAATTTAAATACAGTGTCATATTTGCAGATTCTGAAATGCTTTTTTTTTTTTTTTTCTAAGACATTATACTTTCTAAAGGTGTGTTCAATGAATAGATAAGTATTATAATGTATTATAAATATGGTTACAATTATTCATGAGATCAAACAGTTCATTATAAGGTGCATTAAAAAAACAAAAAAAATGCATTATATATAAGGGGTTTAAGTAAAGTGTTACAAAGTGTTTTATGATTATATAATCTAAACATTCAGAAATGTCATGAAAATCAAATGGAAAGCATCACGTCCAGACAGCAGAAGTGACTGAATTCAGTCTGTTCAGTTTGATTGACAGGGATCATATATTACACCTAAAACATGATGATCATATTAAACACTGACTCATTCTCTTCATAAACACAAGATTGATGTTGATAGTAATGATCTAGTGTTATTAGTGTTTGTCTGTGATCAGTGTTGTGTGTGATTGTGTTGAATGAGTAGCTGCAGTATCTCTCAGCTGTATCAGTGCATCACTGTGACGTCTGACTGACCGAGGTTTTTGTACCACTCTTTATGACTGTGTGAACACAGCTTTACTGTTTAGATAGTGGTAACTCTGACAGTAATAATCTCCTGTATCTTCAGTCTGGACTCCACTGATGGTCAGAGTGAAATCAGTTCTGGATCCACTGCCACTGAATCTAGATGGAGTGTTTGAAACTCTTTGGTTTGCAGAATGAATCATGAGTTTAGGAGCTTCTCCAGGTTTCTGCTGGTACCAGGCCATACAAGTATATGAACCTACACAGGCATTGCTCACTTCTGTGTTTGTTTTGCAGTTTATAGTCACTGATTCACCAATCTGAACCGTTTTTACAGAAGGGGTTTGAGTCACAGTCACCTGTCCACTGAAACCTGTTAGAAAAAGCAGAATATTTGTATAAGATTCACTGTTAATGATATTATTATATTTTAGCGTTAAATGTTATTTAAACATTTACCTTGAATAAACAGTGTGAGAGTCCAGATGAAGAAGGTGATTTTGTTCATTGTTGTTCTTTTGTCTTGTGTGATGATGAAGATTGTGTTCTGTTCTGCTCTCAGTCATGAAGTGTTAAACTCACAGCACTATAAACACTCTCAGAGCACTGAAGCATGTGTGACAATGCAAAGAAGTGGGCAGGATTTACAACAGTGTGTGCTGATAACAAACTAATAAACTCTCTACATATAAGATTTGGTATTTCAGTGCTCTACTTTAGACATTCTACTGACTGTAAGTAACTTTACAACTACATGTCAACTTATTCTACTTACCCGAACCCAAACCTAACAGTCTACTACAGTCTACTAATACACTAATGAGAGTTAGTTGACATGTAGTTGACAAGTCACTTATAGTTAGTAGAATATCAAAAGTGACCCTCGAAATAAAGTGCAACCTAATATTGATGTCGTTTGTAATAATTGTAAATATTGATTATTGTAAATATTTTTTAATTTTAATTATAAAATGTTTTTTATGTTTTGCAGACTGATAAGACACTAGTCTTTGACTTTATATGAACTTCTGTCAGTGTGGATGAAGCATTTTCAGCTTTCAGTGCCGCTGTAGAAATAATCTATTCACTTTCATGCATGATTCATTTATATAAGGTGACACAAAGTACATACTTTAGCAAAAGAGTAGACAAGCTTTGGGACATACTATCACGTCATACAATTGCGTCTTTGCTCTCTGTCGCATCCTGTCACCGTAAACTGGCCTGTCAATCATCTTACATCCTCCACATTTCATTTAGCTAATTTCCTACCGTATCGGAGAGAAATGCAGTAGCACGTTGATCTGCAGTCGCGGGTCTTTCATGTGGAGAACTCTCCTCATATTAATGCATAATGATGCATTTAAAAGTTAATGGCCAATCGGATCTTTATAAAAGTCCACATTGGTATTAGATGAAATATAACACGGATAACATTAAATAAATATTTTCTATCAGGTTGAACTGATTATTAGTCACTCAAACCTCTCAGCGTCGGTCGTGCATATCCACCCTGTTTTGTAGTTTTTTAACACTTTTTACTCGTGTTTGTAGTTCTGAACTGAATCCTCATCCAAAGCGCAATGGGTTGTGGGCAATATTAGCCTTTGTAGTGTGCACGGATCCACACTTCCAAAATCTACCGGAAATAGTAGACCATCCGGGGACTTTTGGCATACTCTTTCCAACATACTATGCTTTGAGACACACTTATTTTAATCTCACATATTATTTAGGATGGATAGTATGGACATTGGGACGCAGGGAA
Organism: Ctenopharyngodon idella; assembly: GCF_019924925.1. Classification (NCBI taxonomy): domain Eukaryota; kingdom Metazoa; phylum Chordata; class Actinopteri; order Cypriniformes; family Xenocyprididae; genus Ctenopharyngodon; species Ctenopharyngodon idella. The sequence goes on along the minus strand of NC_067243.1, from coordinate 362,159 downwards.
AGTGAGCAGCATTCAGCTGGTCATGTGATCTCAAAATGGTGGCCAACTTAAGGAAGAAAAATAAAAGATTTTTTTTAGGCCCCTAAAATGACTATAGTATCATGAAAGTCGATCATTTTAAACATATTTGTCAAACACAATAATTATTTCTTTGTGAGTACAGTAATGTACTACATCTTTAAAAACATGTTAACAATGAGAAAAAGTTTTACTGTATTTAGAGTAAACAAACAAACAAACAAACAAAAGATACATAATGGTGTTTTGATGAAGGTTGACATGTTCATCAGGTCTCATAATCAGGTCATGTGACACTAAATTAAACAATGTGCATATGAAATGTTCAGAATTATTGATTAATTTATTTGAAGCTGCAGGTTTTTCTGTGAATCATGATGATTGAGTTTCATATGAAGAACAGAAGGTCATTATGAGAAACTCCACAACATCATCCATGATAAAAGAGGTCAAAGGTCACCTCAGAGGTCACAGATCATCAGATATATTTCTTTAAACTGTTATATCAGCACAAGACTAAAGAATGAATGAGAAATATAACATATAAAGTCAAACTAAATCATGTTTTAAATAAGATTAATGAACTCTTCAGCTGATCATGAAAATAATTACACTGTTTTTGCAACAACAAACATTTTGAGTGAAAGTGTGTTTGTTGTTCTTTTTTGAAAATCATTTAGTCCAAACTGAATGTTTGAGTGTTGAGAAGATCTGAGTTTCTTCTAATATCAGTGTGTTGAAGTGTTGTTTCTCTCTCTCTGCTGGAGTTTGTGTTCACTCGAGTGGAATAGAGGTTTTTGTATGACCGTTTCATTAGATTGTATCACTGTGGTGGACTTTCGGTGGAGGAACTAAACTGGTGCTCGGTAAGTCCTTTTAATTAACAATTTAAAAAAAAAAAAAAATACAATTTAGATTTCAGAGAGTGTTTTACAGTTGAAACAAAAACATTTTTTTTTTAATAATAATATTGTGCTGAAACTTTACTTGAAGCATTTATGTATAATGTGTTATGAAGGTATCCATAAATAATGCCTTTTCATAAATAATTGTAACCAAAATTAAAAGCCATTATATTGACAAATTTAATGTTACATCTGAAATTGGTTATTTGCAATTTGTTTTACCCCATTATACTTTCTAAAGGTGTAACAGTGAATAGATGATATTATAATGTGTTATAACTTAATGCTTAATGAATTATTCATGAGATCATACATGCAGTATAATGTGTATAATGATGCTTAATTAATGCATTAAAAATACTTTTATAATTCATTGTGTATAAAGGCTTTAAGTCTTACTGATACTGTTTTATAATTATTAAATCTAAAACAATTATATTGTCATGTTTATTCATTCAGAAGAACGACATTATTCCTTTCAAAAAAATCTAAACATTTTTCCATAATGAGTCTCACTGTGAGTTTAATCAGTTTATTACTAGTTTAATTTTCTTTCATTTATTTCTACACTGTGTTCATATAGTTCATCTTTTATTGTAGATATCATGGGGGAAAAAAGAGATTTGGCATCAGATTGTAAATGTTGATATTTTCTGTAGTTCAGTCAATGATACTGAATCTCTTTTCTCATGTTAGTGTTTTTTAATACAAACAAAATATATGTATGATTCAGTTGTTTTAATTCTGTTTGAAATTGAGTTACATTTTGAGCTGAATATCTCAAGTAAAATTTAAGAACTTAATGTTCAGAGTTTAAAACTGCTGGAATTAAAGCAGTCAGTGTCTCAGTATATTGAGTTTCATTTCTGAGGTTTGATTTAAATGTATATAGTGATTGTGTAATTTGTATATTGTATATTATATCAGCTCTAGTGATGTTGAATGACATGAAGGATCAGATTATCGTGATTTTTACTGCTGTTGAAATGCTGTGAGTGAAACAGTGTGTTTTCTTTGTGTTTGTGAATGTGTTGTGTTTGTCTCCTGCAGCTGGTCCCACAGTGAAGCCCTCAGTGTCTCTGCTGCCGCCCTCTTCTCTGCAGATCTCTGGAGACTCAGCTGCACTGCTCTGCCTGCTCAGCTCTTACTCTCCACAGGGGGCGCTGGTGAGCTGGACACTAGACGGGTCAGAGGTCACCGAGGGGGTCGTGACCAGCGCAGAGAGCCAGCGGGACGGCCACTACAGCCGCAGTAGCGTCCTGACCCTCAGCAAAGCACGCTGGGAACAGGGAGAGGTGTACGTCTGCAGAGTAACACATGATGGAGCTCCTCATGAGGTCTCGTTCATGTCATGTTCAGTTCATAGAGCTATAAACACATTCAGAGCAGTGAAGCATGTGCCGCTCATGTAAAACACCCTCTGAATGCAAAAGACAGAAGAGAGATCAGGACGATATACATTCAGAGTCCAATAGTTTTACTGACAGGGTTAAAAGAAAGGCTTTACATCGCCAAAGCACAGTAACAGTAAATATACAGAGTCAGACATACACATTTACACATCATTCTCTACAGGACACAACTGAATGATTCCTGCTGTATCAGTAGTCAATGATCTTGCTGCTCAACATTCAAACACTTGTCTATTGTTTGCTGTAGCAGTACAGTGTACTTTCAGAAACCCTCCACCTCCCCCAGCTCCACCTGTCCAGATCTGCTATGGGGTGATTCATGTTTGCTCGTACAGCAGCAGCATGTTGTGTGTGTTTTGGCAGTGGAAAGTTCTGTACTCTACAGCAGATATAATCAACAGCAGCAGACCAAACACATTAACATTGTCATATTCATTACCATGACAAACTCTCCAAGAATTGTCATGTCAGAAATCTAGTTCAGTCATGAAACTGAAGATGGCACAGGCTTCGATCGGTCCTTTACATGCAGTCTGTAAGCAATCACATCAATACCAAATGACTCAGGCTGATTGGTCTCTGCTGATCCTGCAGCCAATGAGATCCCTTGCTCAACATTTAATAGTCTGGTTCAGTGTTTGCTGTAGGCTAGTCCTGCAGCGCTATAAGAGCTTTTGAGAAATTCAGACACTTAAGATAAGTCAACAATGTTTTACCATTCCAGATACAAAACAAAATGCAAACGTTTTATTGAAGTTGTAGTCTACTAAATGCAACTATCAAATCATCTAATACAATTAAATATGAAGTGTCTTCATAATATGTGTTATTTTATTAAATTATAGGGCTTGTTTTGTTTGTTTTTATTTAACCCTCTGGGGTCCCTGATAATATATCCATCATGAAATGTCGATAAACAGAAAAGGCTGCACCCACTTCAGCTCCTCATTTCATTGAACAGACGTGTCATATATAGATCCAGTGTGAAGTCCAAAAATGTTTTATGTTGCCCGAGGGCGACACCATGCCATAGAGAAATAAAGAAACAATTCTATAATTGAGTTAACTTCAGCAAAACTTGTATGTAATGTTGTATTTTCAGTGGTTTAATCGGGAACAATTACTGAGACACCATAGGAAGATTTATTGTTTCCCCTTTAAGCATTTGCGCTCATGCTGTATGTCGACGGGGAAGCAGAGGTCGTTTTGACATAAAAAGGCTTAAATACAAACACTTTTCTCTCTTTGCTGTGGAAGTTCAGTATAAGAGGAAATGTCAGGCATCTTAGGGGGGCACTGCAGTATTGATCTGGTGAAGGAGGAGGCCATCGAGTAAAAAAGGTTGAGAAACACTACACTAGTGTCATCACATCGACACAACGTCAAAGTGACTGACAGATAGAGAACTCAGTTATGTAACAGACACGCCATCTAGTGATGAAGCATGGAAGTGCAGTTAAAGTGGCTGAATTTTCTGTGGTTAGATTACATTGTGGAGGCAAGTTTTGCAGGGCCAAGCACCACTAACATTTATATAATATAAAGATTATGTTACATGATTAGTACATCAAAATAAATAAATAAACTTTCTGAAAGGTTTGATAAAACGTTGTGTTGTTTGTGATCCTCCATCAGCAGCTGCAGTATCTCTCAGCTGTATCAGTGCATCACTGTGACGTCTGACTGACCGAGGTTTTTGTACCACTCTTTATCACTGTGTGAACACACAGCTACTAGGACAGTGTACAGTCAGACAGTAATAATCTCCTGTATCTTCAGTCTGGACTCCACTGATGGTCAGAGTAAAATCAGTTCCATATCTAGCTCCACTGCCACTGAATCTAGATGGAGTTCCTGACTGGAGGGTGTTGATCTGATAAATCAGGAGTTTAGGAGCTTCTCCAGGTTTCTGTAAGTACCAGTGTAAGTCATTACCATTATGCACTGCACTGCTGGTTTTACAGTTTATTCTGACTTCTTGTCCTGGTTGAGCTGCTGTTATTGATGGACTCTGAGTTACAGTGTACTGTCCTCTACACTCTGAAAGAAAGAACAAGACGAAGAAGAAAATAATAATGATAATACAATTATAAATTCTAAAAAAAATATTATCTAAAATTATAAGCATTTAATATTTCAAGAGAATAATTGTGGAGCTGCATTACACAAACCCTGAATAAACAGTGTGAGAGTCCAGATGAAGAAGGTGATTTTGTTCATTGTTGTTCTTTTGTCTTGTGTGATGATGAAGATTGTGTTCTGTTCTGCTCTCAGTCATGAAGTGTTAAACTCACAGCACTATAAACACTCTCAGAGCACTGAAGCATGTGTGACAATGCAAAGAAGTGGGCAGGATTTACAACAGTGTATGCTGCTAACAAAAATAAACTGAAAAAAAAAAAATAAATAAAATAAACTCTCTACATATAAGATTTGGTATTTCAGTGGTCTACTTTAGACATTCTACTGACTGTAAGTAACTTTACAATGTCAACATTTACATGTCAACTTATTCTACTTACCCGAACCGAAACCTAACAGTGTACTACAGTCTACTAATACACTAATGAGAGTTAGTTGACAAGTTACTTCCCAGATAGCAAGGTGACATTGATTCAATGTTGAAATTCCATCAGAATCATCATTTTGGTTGAGGTTGAAAATTCAATGCTAAATAATATTGAATCAATGTTGAAATTTCAATGCTTTTCAGTGTTGAAAAATATGAACATTGAATCAATGTTGATTTTTGGTCAGCTTCATCACTGGTGGAACTTAGACTAAGCTATGTCAATCCATCTGTCCCCTCCTTCAACACTTTATTCACATTAGCATTCATGCTCCTCATGACCCTTCCTTCGAGTCCCACAAAAAAATAAAAAATAAAAAAATAATTCTGTCAACTGAAGTGTGTACATAAACTCCAACCAGTTGGAAGTCAGTGAGATGAAAAAGCTGGACATTATTATTATAATAACGCTACACTCTTTCAACTTAAACAGTAAATTCACAACTACTTAAAACATCTCACCTGCACTTTAAGGATCCCGCGTCTGGAAATATGTTTTACTTTAATATATTAGATAATGCAGCGTTTGAATGTGTGATTTATAGTTCATTAACGTTGTTTGTGGACATGAATACTAACAGAATCGTAATTAATCGAATTTAAAATGAATTCCACCTTTACCGTGTAGCAGCGCGAGATATTTGAAATGCTGTGGGCGGGAAGTGCGCGTGGTGCGGGAGAAAACGCCCGAGGCTGTGGGGAATCCTGCATTATAATATTGAGGCAGATCGAGGCTTCGCGAAACACTGAAGCAGTTGAAGCAAATGTGCCATAATGTGTCGAGGCTTCGAAACAATCTGACACCCGTCTCCACGGTGACCCCTAGTGGTCAGAACCGTGTAAATGCAACAAAACTGAGGCCAAACATGCATAAAAGCACCTTTTACAAATGTATTGCAAAAGTGTTATTGAAAGTAAAATCTATCCAATTAACTAATCATCTAATAAGATTAAATATAGAGTGTCTGTATAATATGTGTTCTTTTATCAATTTTCAGGGCTTGTTTCTCTGTTCCATGGCTCAAGCTAAACAGGCAAATAAGAGATTAATAACTACCATTATTCATTTTAATTATTCTAATGTCTAATTACATAATGTCTTAAAACATCTACAAATATATAAAACTGATCAGAGATCAGGTAAAACCATAGGGTAAAGCAGGCACGTGCACAGGTAGGGCTGTTTTATTTTATTTATTTATTTTCTTCAATAAATCAATGCTATTGGTCACCCTTTACGTCTGTCTGTCTGATTTACAAATATATTTAGCCAATTAAAGGTATTAAAAAGAGCTTGTGACAAAATCTTTTTGGATCCGCTCAAACTGTCAGTCAAACCTCTTAACTCCGCCCCCTGAGTGCAGATCCACAGCAGAGCAGTTGAACGTCTTGCAACGGTAAATAAATATCTTGTTGTTTGAATAAGTACAACGTTGTCTTTACAGAAGAAACACTAGTATGTCTATAAAGGCTCATTTTTTATGCATTTGAGGCCTGAGACCGGACCGGCGGCTGAGAGAGAGGGAGGGGGCTAGCATTTGCCAGCTAAGTTAGTCATAGCCAATACCCTACAAATAGCCTTAAATAGCCTGTGCATACAGTAGTATTACATCTTTTATAGATTGAGATTTTGGCCAAACGTATTTTACAACAGGAAAAACTGAGCGCTCATAACCTATTGATGATGACTTAGCCTAATGTGATGCCGTCGTTTTAATGACGGACAAATTACACATTTGCACACATTCGATGGTCAAAAACCCGGCGTAACTGCATTTGAGTTTGACACAAAGCGAGTGATCCTCGTCAGCTAGGTAAAATATATTTCTAAGAAATTTCTTATTTGATTTATGATGGCTATCTGCTAATACACTTAATTTATTAACATTTAACCATATTATATATGGTCACACAGTATGGTTAATGTTTAAGAAGTTAATATGCATTATTAGGGGGGTGCCCTTTTTCAGTTTCAGCACATGCCCCTCAAAAGGTCTGTGCACGGCCCTGGGGTAAAGCCCATAGACACTTGTTCAGTTGTTCTCAATGAATCTGGGTTCACTTTATCATCGCCCTCTACAGGTGAACCATTGAAATTTCGAACTGTTTTGAAATGTTTTGAAACAGTGATGACGTAATGAAGACTCGTTTACTGAAATCACGTGACCTTGGTAGTTTGATACACGCTCCGAATCACTGATTCGAAACAAAAGATTCATAAAGCTTCGGAGCTTCATGAAGCAGTGTTTCGAATTCGGCCATCACTACCTGTATCCCATTGTGCTATCGGTGGGTATGACTGCGACAAACTCGTGCCTATAAAGCATTCTATTTGCCGTGATATCCTGATGGATTCTCCCTCTCGTTCTATGCCGTGATTGTTTGCTGCCGTCTTCAAGCTATTAAAAGGAGCTGCTGTTTATACAGCCGCGCAGACTAAATTATCGCCATTTATTAACGGGGACTGCTGGTCTGATTTTTACGTGCCGTTCTAGTGCCCTGCTTCGTGTTTTGGTTTGTTTGGGAGGCCTGAATAGCTCTTTCATTTATAGGAAGAGATTAAACTGGCCTCTGTTTCTCTTCTTTTTCTTTTCTGAGTTAAATCATTTAACCTTTTTGTTTTTCTTTGTTAATTTTGTGGAAGTTTTGTTTAATTGAACTGATTTGATTTTCTTTTCTGTAAAAGCATTTAAGTTCTGTGGTTGTATTTGCATGTGCTCAATCTATTAATGCAACTCAAATTGTGTGATCAGCTACTGATGGAACAATTTCAGGAGATCAACTATCTGATTCTAAGGTTACGTTGTTGCTTCTCCTTACTTCTGTCTGTCCTTGATACCATTTACGTGAGGAGTTGCTTCATTAGTGATGTCCATACTGCCATTTCTGCCAAGTCCATTTTTATAGTTATTTATTTTCTTTTTGATTTATTGCAGGAGCTGAGGTCCCACGGGTGGATTGGTCTCCCTCCTTGTGGTGGTGGTTCTCTTTCATCGTGTGCGGTGTACACTTTGAGTGTTTGATAGTGTGATTAGAGTGCACGGGTGCAGGGATGTGCACAGACATTTTGGGGGGCAGGGGCTCAAGTGGAAAAAAGGGCACTTCTCATAAATATATTAAGACAATTTTGACTTCCTTACCAATTTATTTTAATTCCCTTACACTTACTTACGCAATTGTTTTATACTCCACAGGTTTCTACAAAATAATCAGTTCACACAGAGACCATGGTCTTCTTTAGTATTCACTAGGTTTATCACAAGAGAAGGCAACAGCAACTATTTTCAAGTAGCTATATATTTAGAATAAATGACTGCACCAAGGAGAGGGACATTGTTTCACTAATAATTTGTTTATTTTGCACAAATCGATAAATCGTTTTAATTATTTTGGTGTTATTGGAATACTTCTTTCATGTAGTGGACAATTTTAAGATTGTGGTCCATTTTTGCTTCCATGTCTTTTACTTTTTTAAGAAAACTTAACTTTGACCCTACACATTTAGATGGAGTTTGTTTTAAGCCTACTACCCTCCATCTGTTTGCATCTGTAGATTTCTTCTAAATTAACCAAAACAAGCTAATCTGCATATTTAAACACATCAAGAGTTTTTTTCCCCCCCCTGAAATGTTTTAAATACATTACATATTATAACAAATGCCTGCAGAGGGCGCCAAACGCCTGCTGATTTTTGTTGTTACACAGCACAGCACGATCAAAGCCAACTACCATAATTAAAAATATATTAGTTAAATAATAATATTCGGACACTTTTTTTTTTATAGAAATGCTACAGCCGCTGTAATTTCTTCAACAAGAATATGACATCAAACATGCACACTCAGAGTGAGGGTTTAAACTTTTATTGATGTATTATCCTGTGTAAGCGTAGATTTAAGAATAGCATTATGTAATGCGGTATTATGATTTTTAAATAGTTTTAATTGGAATAATGCGGTTCATGGATGCTCGTCCGTGGAATTCTCCTCTTCTGGTATTGACAGCCCTACAGATATAACTTTACCAAGGTTCAAAACGCAATGCATGGCACATTAAAATAATTCACATGTTTGAGAACATACATAGGCTACCTGAAAGAAATGCACGGGATGGATCCATCTAGGGCTTTTTTCTTTTTCGCTTCTCATCGCCAGACAGCAGTTGCACTTTCCCGGGCATAGTTGTCACAAGTTTTCAGCCAGCAGCAAACACGAGGTGGGGCACATGGGTGCGGGAATGAATGGCGTGTCAAGGAGGGAGGGCATCTGAACTCGACAAAGCCGACCTGATATAGTATTTTTTTTTTTTTTTTTTTCAGCAGCCTAAATATATTTGTTTGACATGGAAGCTGTGCGCAAACAGGAATATATGTTCATTTATTAAAAAAAAAAAAAAAGCACCCCAGAAAAACAGGGCACTTTCTCTCGAGGAAGAAAAAGGGCAGGGGCTCAAGCCCCTTTTATGTCTATGTGTGCACGTGCCTGCACGGGTGTGTGTGCGCGTGAACGTGTGCTCTTGTGAAACCAAACTCTACATTGATTCCTGCCGTTGGGAGCCTCAGCCCTGCTGGTATCATTCCGTTTTGTTTTACATATCCACATATAATTGCTACTTAAGTTGGTTTGTTTGTTTTATCTTTTTCTTTGTGTAATTTGTTTTCTTTTGTTTGAAGTGGGGTTTCAAGAGTTTTTTTGTGATTCAGTGTTTTAAATTATTCTTGTATTTTTATACTTACGTCTCTGGCCTAATTTTATGAGGGAACCGAACCTGTGTGCTTTATTACTCAATTTGAGTGGTTTGAGTATTTTCCCTGGGGTTAATCCTTAGGGTGGCGTAGTCGGACTTTATTACTAGTGAACAAAAACGTGGGCTTGTGTCTTAAAATTGTATATATAGGTTATTTAATGCTTCCCTTGTCAGTTAGAAAGTTTTGTTTGTTATGTTGGCCTGGCCCTCTCCTGAAGATTTGCTTCCTTTATTTCTTTCTTTTTGTTGATGTTATCTTTGAATTGTTATTAAATACATTAAGTTATTTTGCTTAATTTGGTGTTTGTGGCTTTTCTGGATCAGGGGATTGAAGTGACCGTCAGTCATTTTCGTTTTATTTATTATTTTTATTTTATTTACAATAATTGTTACATCCTCCTACCCCTAGACAAACTGGGAGGATCGTAACATCAGTGATGCATCAAAGTCATCAGCATATACACCATAGTGAAAATGTCTCTTTAAGAACAGTGTACATTTACTGCTAAATTGTAATATATTTGCATATTCATTGCCCAGTATATTATTATGGAAATTAATGGAATCATTTGCAGATTTAGTTTAGATGTTTTATTGTTAATCACTGTTAATTCTGCAATAAGCCTCATTTTTCATCACGATCATAGTCAGTACAAATATTGCAATCATAACTGATATTTATGTTTATTTCTTTGTTTTCCACATACATCACATGTCTCATATTTAATCTCAATCATCTCCACTGACACTATTGTCTCTTAAACAGTTGGAAATGATGCTGAAACTATATGGTCATCATTTTTAAATAATTGTTTCAGTTTATTTCACTCTTTGTTTATTTAGGTCATCATAGATTTAAAATGTAGTAATATTAGGATATCTTTGATGGATTTTCACAGGCTTAGACTGAACGTTTGAGTCTGGGACAAGAGTGTAAAAAATCTAAAATATAAGATAAAAACGCATTTACAAAGCAGTAAAAACTAACGATGAAGGCGTGATAAAAGGTTTCCAAGATGGTTTCTGGATTCTGCTCCATGTTGACATGATTGAATCCCATAATATCTGCAGATCTCTTATTGTACCAAAGGTTTTCTGTTGGATTCAGATCTGTGATCTTGAAGGCCACTGAAGAACATTGAACTGATTGTCAAGATCACAAAACCAGCTTGAGACGACTTCTGCTTTGACACATCATCTCACAAATACATGCAGGTCATTTGCATTTCTATTGAATTTGTGTCTCTTAAAGGATTAGTTCACTTCTGAATGAAAATTTCCTGATAATTTACTCACCTGCATGTCATCCAAGATGTTCATGTCTTTCTTTCTTCAGTCGAAAAGAATTTAAGATTTTTGAGGAAAACATTCCAGGATTTTTCTCCATATAGTGGACTTCACTGGAGTTCAAATGTCAGTTTCAGTGCAGCTTCAAAGGGCTCTACATGATCCCAGATGAGGAATAAGGGTCTTATCTAGAGAAATGATTGGTAATTTAAAAAATAAATAAATAAATATATACTTTTTAACCACAAATGCTTGTCTTGCACTAGCTCTGCGATGCACCATGCATATATTGTATTTTTTTTCTGAATAACAAGGAAATGAGTAGAAATTAATTGTTGCCATATGGCAACGCTGTACCATAGAGGGTTAAAGATTGCTTGTTTCCCTTCATGTTCATGTGTGTTAACAACACAACACTGTTATTAGGGTTACACACCCTTGTTGAAGTTGTCTTTAAAAGACTGAAGGTGTTGTGCTGTTTTTTTTTTTTTTTTTGTGATAAATTTTTTATTGTTTATAGATTTAACAAAACATCCATTCAAACAAAAAAAAAAAAAAAAAAGGGGGAAGGGAGAGCAACAGACATATTATCAATAATTTTACAATCTGAAAGGGGAAGAGAGAGAGCGAAGAGAGAGAAAACAAATACATTATATTGTCATTCCTATATATAGTCCAATATGTTGGAAGAAAAACATTGCCATGCATCAGTGGTACTGGGTTTAGCCTTGTTGATTTGTGCTGTTGTACATTTTGTACATGTGTTTTTGCACACATGTGCGGAGTAAACCAGTTCTGTATTATTGTCTTCTTTGCAGCTGTAAACAACATTCTCTTCTTTAATGAACTCATACAGCAGTTAGAATCGTCATTGAGAAGACATAAACCTGGATTAGAGACATAATCAATTTGTAGTAAAAAGGACAAAACAGAATTCACATGAGTCCATAACAACAACTGGACATTCCCAAAACATGTGGAGAAAAGTGCCTCATGATAAAGATGTATGCTAGATACCAATCCATCGCGATGCATAATCCTCTTAAAAGAAAAGCAAGATAAATAAAAGTATTGATGCCTGTTAAAGAGAACAGAAAAAACCAAACCAAAAAAAAAAAAAAAAAAAACAAGATAAAGGAACGACAAACAACAATGTACATGTACACGAGAATGTAGGTGTGTGCAAACAACAGAAACAAATGTTGACCAGTCCACTTCAACACAAGACATGTCCCCAGGCCCACTGAGCCAGAAACTGCTCTCCATTTGCCCTGAAAAAAATAAATAAATAAAATAATTTGTTATTTACGAGTCAGCGGACGAGCGTACAGGACAAGATTCCAAAAAGAAATGAACAAGTCGTCAAGGTTTTATCTGACATTTTTGTCAAAATTGAGTTATTCACATATTCATATTCTGTGACAACTTATTTACATTATGTGATGTTTCTTTTTTTAAGTTTTGGTACTTTTTTTAGAAAACAAAAAGGTTCTGTCTACAAAGTCGCACTCTAACTTGACTCTATAAGGTTCTATCTGCGTGAGCCAATCAGCACTTTGAATGCACACACAAGGACCAATCAGGATCAGCGTTCTTTGTCATGTCGCCACAATAGCGGAAGAAAGCGCAAGAAAACGCTAAATCGGTGAAGACTAAATAATTTCACACAACGCGATATTTATTAGAAAGCTCATGATCGACTATTTTATTTATGATCTTGACAATGACAGCAGCCCAAATTCCAGGGAATTACAGTCTTGTTGTGTGTTTTGCTGTATCTTTTGTTAGGGAGTTATTTTCAGTTAGACACCATGCTAACGTTAGCCAGCAGCGCTATTAAAAGGATAGGTCCGGGTTTTGTAGTCTATTTACTTATTTCCAGTCACGTCATTGTCATACGAGGGAAAGTTATGTACATATTAGGTTATTTAACCTTGATCCATCCTGTGTGCTTGAATTGAGCTGTATGTAGATATAAAGCTCTACACTATGGCATACTGGATTAAAGTGTATACTAGATTAAGTGAGATGAAATGTTAAATTTTAGATTGTTGGCAAAAACTGAGTTGTTGCATAGTTGAAGTAATTTAAATATTTTAAATGTGAAATATTTTTAATTAAATTTAGTCAGTGAAACATTTTTCAATGTTTATTAAACTTTGTTAAACACCTTTGCTGAAGCATTGTCTGTTTTCTTGCAGTTTTTTAGTCTTAAAATGTCTTAAATTTTACAATATTGCTGCTTTCTGTTTAAACAAAAGGAAACTTATACTTAAATGGTTCCTGCAATAATGTGTTAAATTACCCATATATAAATATTCATTTAAAATATAAAAAATAAATGTCATAAAAACCATTAAATTAAACTTTCTCATGCATGTCAACACATTGTTACAACACTAATTTTATGTTTTAAAGGAAATTATAAGCAAACTGTTTGTGTTTCTTGAAAATTATTGTTTCAATTAATTTATTACCAGATAGAACCTTATAATTCCAAGCGAAAAGTGTTTTTTGTTTTTTTTTTAGAATTAAAAGGTTCTATCTGCATTTGACCCGTTCCAAAAATCCCCATTTACAAATTTGAGAGGATTTTGATATTGTACATTTAGAATACATTTACTGTCCCTGTCATTTTCATGTTTGAAAGAAACTTGTTCCCCATATAGTTTTTGCTATATGGAATGCAAAAACTTTGAAGCTCAATATCTCAAAACCGCTCAGAACGCAGACAGAACCTTATAATTCCAAGGGGATGAAGTGTCCATGGCCACCTTGTTATCGTTCTCTTAAAGGGTTAGTTCACCCAAAAATGAAAATTCTGTCATTAATTACTCACCCTCGTGCCGTTTTACACCCGTAAGATCTTCGTTGATCTTCGGAACACAAATTAAGATTTTTTTGTTGAAATCCGATGGCTCCGTGAGGCCTACATAGGGAGCAATGACATTTCCTCTCTCAAGATCCATAAAGGTACTAAAAACATATTTAAATCAGTTCATGTGAGTACAGTGGTTCAATATTAATATTATAAAGCGAAGAGAATATTTTTGGTGCGCCAAAAAAAAAAAACGACTTATTTAGTGATGGCCGATTTCAAAACACTGCTTCAGGAAGATTCGGAGCGTAATGAATCAGCGTGTCGAATCATGATTCAGATCGCGTGTCAAACCACCAAACTGCTGAAATCACGTGACTTTGGCGCTCCGAACTGCGGATTCGACACGCTGATTCATTACGCTCCGAATCTTCATGAAGCAGTGTTTTGAAATCGGCCATCACTAAATAAGTCGTTATTTTGTATTTTTTGGTGCACCAAAAATATTCATGAACTCACATGAAGTGATTTAAATATGGTTTCAGTACCTTTATGGGTCTTGAGAGAGGAAATGTCATTGCTGGCTATGGAGGCCTCATGGAGCCATCGGATTTAAACAAAAATATCTCAATTTGCATTCCGAAGATTAACGAAGGTCTTACGGGTGTGGAACGACATGAGCGCGAGTAATAAATGACATTATTTTCATTTTTGGGTGAACTAACTGTAACGGGTAGATATCATTTTTTTAAAATTATTATTTTGGGGGACTTTTATTTTGACGGGTGGACTGATTTTCGGTGTTCGGGGCGCACTGCGAGAGAGAGAGGGGAGAGGCGCGCTGCGTTTGAGAGTGTCACAAAAAGAAAGTGAGTGATGTGTCGTGTTCGAGAAGCTCGTTCGATGGTGTTAATCGGGGCTTTAGTCGACTAAGGGACGACAACATCAAGTGTTTTTGTGAACTGTAGCCCGCATTTCATCATTGGAGTTTTTGTGTCGTTTTGCTCTGCGGATTGCATTGTATTGGACTGCTGGAGTGACGCAGTAATGCTTTGTGAAGGCAACGAGGACTGTAAGTGCTTCTAAAGTACAGTTTTTCCTTGATTGACGACGATTGAAGAGATTTGTCACGTTTTTGCGGTGCTTTGCTCTCTTTACATTTTAATTGAGAAGCAGCCTTACGAACTAACAATTCAACCGAACTGGCCACACGTTATTTGTTTGTTTCGCACTTGTCATCGCGCATGAGGACTGAGAACGGCTGTACATTGCCGTTCGTGCGGGACGTAGTTTTTGAAGAAGATTCAAGTTTAAGACTATTTTGTGTAACCCTGCCATCCATTGACATTACTGATTGATTCATCCCAGTTTGATTCATTTGGGGGGTTTGACTCATCTCGATGCTTTTTCATTTTTTTTGGGGGGGATGTTCCATTGAGGCTGAGTAATTCAATTACAAGTTTGTTTCAACGCACGCTACGTCGAGACCACGCATCTCAAGTAATTTTTCTATGGACTGTTTTTTCCCAAGTTATTATTATTTTTTTTTGATATTTTGATCTAATGAACCGTGAACTGTGAGAGTTCATTTGAACTACAGAACCCTATGTGAACTGTGAATGTGTACCTAAAGAGACGTTTCACGTAAGTGTTTCTAATGTGAAATTTCCTGGTTTTTGTTTTTTTTCAAGTGTGACTGTTTGACAGTGACCATTTGCGCAAAGAAAACTCAAGTGGGGTTTACGCAAAATTACAGGTGTTTTCCAACTTGAATAACTATTGGGTTTGATTATTGTATAGGTTGAAGGTCAATAACTCTTGCATTGAAGGTGATTGTGGCCTAGTGAGTTTGGAAGAAAACTCAAAGACTGTATTTTTTTATTTTTTTTGCTTTTATTTAGTGATTATTTAAATTAAAGTAACACTTCATTACAAGGAAGGAAAATATACACAGAAAATAAATCCTGTTTAATTTTTGTACTTACCTTCAGTGTATTATCTATTTATTATTTTCTTTTGGTTGAAAGCTGTCAGGGAGTAGGGGCGTCTTACCCACTTTATTAGATCAGGGAAGGGAGGAGTATTTTAGACTGTGTCTCACAAATACATTTACTTCAGGGAGCCATCTCGTGACATTATTCTACCTGAAGCCTACCCTTGTCGGTCTGTGCATCTCAATAAAGTAGGACACAACATATATACATTAGTATATAACAAGACCAAAAGCACTGAAAACGGGGACTAAGATCCTTTCGTTATTCAGTCTTCCAGGGCAGCTCTAACAAATTTCCCCTACGAGACGGGCTAAATACCCCGTCACATAACCCTTTAAGGACAGTGAGGATCATCACAAACTTTATCCCCTTGTTGAGCTGAAGGGATGGAGACGGAAGCCGTTGCCTTCCCGCTGCAGAGTATATCTTCTGTGAAGGAACTGACAAAATCTTCCGCCTTTTGAGGAGAGTCGAACATCATCTGCTCACCTTTGTGCCGCAGTTTAATTGCCGCCGGATAGATGAGGAAGGCCTGGAGACCGAGTGCGTTCATCTTCAAGACTGGATTAAAGCTCTTTCTCTTGGTAGTTGTGGCTGGACTAAAGTCGGGAAAAAATAGTGGCGTGACATTGTCCTGTGTATATTTTACCGGATACGCCGGCCGAGCACCCTTCAGGATCACCGACCTGTCATGCATCTTAGTACACGGAAGATGAGAGTACGCGGCCGATCAGAGTTTTTCCTTCAGTCATACACGCGATGGGCCCGGTCAATCTCGATGTCACGGCCTTTCAGTGAAGAGATCCACCTGGAAAGATTAGCTCTGAGGAAGCCCGCTGCATCAGAGCCCTCCGCCCCCTCAGGCAGAGCCACCAGTCGTACGTTATTTCTCCTGCTCCTGTCTTCAATGTCCGTCATTTTTGGTGAGTTGGTGAGTTTGTGACTGTCCTCCTATCCTCACGTGCAGCAGCCTGAACAGAATCGACCCGGTCACGTGTCTATCACTTCTCTTACTGTCGAAGCCACAACCGAATAGAGAGTACTTTGTTGCTCTTTGAGCGTTAGCTTGATACCGTTAGCAATAGCAGTGTCGAGATCCTCTCTGGAGATGGTGGAATCTTTGAATTTTTTATTTATTTGCGATTGTTCAATCTCTCTTTTCCGATTGTCCTTGACTGCTGGTGTACTCATAGTGGGCTAGAAAAAGAGTGGTTCAGAATTTACTGACAGGATTATACAATATCTGACAAAGTGAGACGAGCGAAGGACTGTGAGTGCATTGCTGCCGAAGGGTCACGTGATCTCCAGGTGCTGTTTATTTCATCCTGCCACATTTAATCAGTTTCACATGATCAAGAGTGCAGTTATACTGAATATCAGCACGGCTGTGATTCTACCATAGACATGAAGAGCAGCACGACTGTGAATGTCATATTACTTTTATATAACACTTCTATAAGCAAGAACTTTCTAACTTACCTTTCAGACTAAATCTGATCAGTTAGTATGCATATTTTTCCCACAACCACTGGAGAAAGAAACCGCTTCTTTCAATCCTAGAGTGAGAGAAAACACATTAAAAACAACTGCTATTTCTGCTTCACTCCACATCGCTCTCTTACTGTGATCTGAAACACAAACAATAAAACATCCCAGTGCTGCCATAATTCATATGAGTACTAACGGTTATTTCGGTAACACTTTACCATAAGGTTCATTAGTTAAACATTAGTTAATGTATTAACTAACATGAACTGACCATGAGCAATACATCTGTTACTGTATTTACTAATCTTCGTTAACATTAATTAATGAAAATACAGTTGTTCATAGTTTTTTCATGTTAGTTCACAGTGCATTAATTAATGTTAACAAGATATTAATGATGTATTAGTAAATGTTGAAATTAACATTAACAAAGATTAATAAATGCTGTATAAGTGCAGTTCATTATTAGTTCATGTTAACTAATGAACCTTATTGTAAAGTGTTACCGTTATTTCATAAAAAAAAAAAAAAAGACTAAATATAAATGTATATTCACTCTCTTAATTAATTTTAAAAGTCTTTAGAAACTTTGCTAAACATTACCATTGTGTTGTTTGTGATCCTCCATCAGCAGCTGCAGTATCTCTCAGCTGTATCAGTGCATCACTGTGACGTCTGACTGACCGAGGTTTTTGTACCACTCTTTATCACTGTGTGAACACAGAGCCACTGCTGTGGAAACTCTGACAGTAATAATCTCCTGTATCTTCAGTCTGGACTCCACTGATGGTCAGAGTGAAATCTCGTCCAGTATATCTTGTTCCACTGCCACTGAATCTAGATGGAGTTCCTGACTGGAGTCTGTTTATATAATAAATCAGGAGTTTAGGAGCTTCTCCAGGTTTCTGCTGATACCAGGCTAAGTAGTCGCTGTATATTCCTACATCTATATGACACTCTATTGTAGCTGTTTGACCCTGTTGGACAGTTTTAACTTCAGGTTGAGTCAGAGTCACTCCTCTGGATTCTGAAGAAGAGAAAAGAAAAACAATTAGTGTTTAAAACTACTACCATCATATACTTTTACAAGAACACCAAAACCAAAATCAATTGTTTGTCAAAATGTTTGTCTTACCTTGAATAAAAAGTGTGAGAGTCCAGATGAAAAAGGTGATTGTGTTCATTGTTGTTCTTTTGTCTTGTGTGATGATGAAGATTGTGTTCTGTTCTGCTCTCAGTCATGAAGTGTTAAACTCACAGCACTATAAACACTCTCAGAGCACTGAAGCATGTGTGACAATACAAAGTGACTCTCTCTATTTAAATCATGTACTCTTGTGCTTTGGAGGAATGTAGCAGTTTTCACAACTCATGAAATACGTATATTTCTTTAAACAGTGTTATATCAGCACATGATAAAAGAATGAATGAGAAATATAGAATATCAGAAACCCTCCACCTCCCCCAGCTCCACCTGTCCAGATCTGCTATGGGGTGATTCATGTTTGCTCGTACAGCAGCAGCATGTTGTGTGTGTTTTGGCAGTGGAAAGTTCTGTACTCTACAGCAGATATAATCAACAGCAGCAGACCAAACACATTAACATTGTCATATTCATTACCATGACAAACTCTCCAAGAATTGTCATGTCAGAAATCTAGTTCAGTCATGAAACTGAAGATGGCACAGGCTTCGATCGGTCCTTTACATGCAGTCTGTAAGCAATCACATCAATACCAAATGACTCAGGCTGATTGGTCTCTGCTGATCCTGCAGCCAATGAGATCCCTTGCTCAACATTTAATAGTCTGGTTCAGTGTTTGCTGTAGGCTAGTCCTGCAGCGCTATAAGAGTTCATCAGAAATTCAGACACTTAAGATAAGTCAACAATATTTTACCATTCCAGATACAATGACCTGACCTGCATGTATCATTGCATAAAAAGCCAAACATACACATGTTCAAAATGTTTGCTGTAGTGATGGGAGAAATTATGTTTTTGAAAACTTTTTTATTATTATTATTATTAATTATTGATGATTATTAATGATTAATAAATCAGTTGACGAGCATAGTTCCTGCATGTGTGCTGGGTCGGGACTATCCTCGTTCATGTCCGTGGCATGTACAGCAGAGACAGCCTGTCCAACAGCATTAAGTTCTTGTTATCAGGGACGACGTGAACCGACAGGCTTTAGATGGGAGTCTCAATCGTTCTGTTGGCACAGATGCAATTACTCGACCTGGGTAACATCAGAGTATTATAATTTAGCACAGGTTTCTTTTCAGATTTAAGTTATTTTCTTTAAGTTATAAAGCTATAAATTATAAATTATAAATTAAAGTTGTAAATGTTTTCAAAAAGAATATTACAAAACATGCAGTAGAAGAGTAATAATCCAAACAAATGTTTTGTTAATAAAAAGGCTTAAATACAATTTTTTTTCTCTCTTTGTTGTGGAAGTTCAGTATGAGAGGAAATGTCAGGCATCTTAGGGGGGCACTGCAGTATTGATCTGGTGAAGGAGGAGGCCATCGAGTAAAAAAGGTTGAGAAACACTACACTAGTGTCATCACATCGACACAACGTCAAAGTGACTGACAGATAGAGAACTCAGTTATGTAACAGACACGCCATCTAGTGATGAAGCATGGAAGTGCAATTAAAGTGACGGACTTTCCTGCTGTTAGATTACATTGTAGTGGAAAGTTTTGCAGGGCCAAGCACCACTAACATTTATATAATATAAAGATTATGTTACATGCTTAGTACATCAAAATAAATAAATAAATAATGTTTCTGAAAGGTTTGATTCACCATTGTGTTGTTTGTGATCCTCCATCAGCAGCTGCAGTATCTCTCAGCTGTATCAGTGCATCACTGTGACGTCTGACTGACCGAGGTTTTTGTACCACTCTTTATCACTGTGTGAACACTGGACCACTGTGGTAACTCTGACAGTAATAATCTCCTGTATTTTCAGTCTGGACTCCACTGATGGTCAGAGTGAAATCACTGCCAGATCCACTGCCACTGAATCTAGATGGAGTTCCAGTATAACGGCTTGATGCTGCATATATGAGGAGTTTAGGAGCTTCTCCAGGTTTCTGTAAGTACCAGTGTAACTCATTACCATTCCACACTCTACTACTGGCTTTACAGTTTATTCTGACTTCTTGTCCTGGTTGAGCTGTTAGTATTGATGGAGTCTGAGTTACAGTGTACTGTCCTCTACACTCTGAAAGAAAGATAAAAGAAGAAAAAAATAATAAAAATAAAATTATCAATTCTAAAAATTACCATCTAAAATTATAAACATTTAATATTTCAAGAGAATAATTGTAGAGCTGCGTTACACAAACCTTGAGCGAACAGTGTGTAATGTATAAAGTTATGTAATTGCTACACTGTAATATATGGCAACCGTCTGTGGTCTCGTAGTGCTTTATAGCATGTGTAGTTTACCAATTTGTGGTTAATTTACAACAAAACATAATTAAAACATTTAACTTACATTTCATAATGAATTCGGGCGTGCTTGACGTCGACTCACTTCCCGCCATGTTTTCTGAAATGTTTGCAGAGAGGATTGTGGGTAATTGAAGGCAGCGAAGGATACGTCTGATCCATCCTTCAGAACAGGCAGAATGAAGGATGCGAAACAAAGGCTGCCTTCCAGGTCCTTCAGATTGAGATGGCCTTCAGCAGCGCTTGATGACGTTGCAGCCGAGATTTGCAGCCTTTTAATGCTGAGAGTACTAGTCTACAAGCCTCAGAAGGACTGGACTATGAAGGACGCAGTCTTCTGATTGAGAAGCACCCAAAGTTTCTTACGCAGAGCTTTCAAAATGACAGAGGAGAAGATGACTTTTCAGCTTACAAGAACATCGCTGAATTACTGTAAATGATGTAAGTAACAGTGCTCAGTTGAAGGTGGTAGTTCACTATTAGCTAATCAGTAACTACTGTTTTTTTCATTCCTCCCAGAGAACTACTAAGAACTACTATATACAGGTTCATAATTAACATGAATGATGCATAATGTATAATTAATTCTAAAGTAAAGGTCATGGTAACACACTAGTGATGACTGAAGTATTACCAAATCCTTCAGAAGGAATCACTAATTATTTGGATCAGTATTCTGAAGTGAGAAACATGATAACTCTCTAGTAACTACTGGAGTCATTGTAAACGTTTGAGGTTAATAGTTAATAGTTAATTTTACTAGTTACTAGAGTGTTAATAATGCATTACTCATTTGTTCCTGTGTAGTTATTCATTAATGAAGGATCAGTATTATAAAGTGTTTCCAATCAGGCAAATAAGATCACTGGACAAAAACACTCACTCTAGGACTTGTTTGATCATTTTATGAAAAAAAAAGAAAAGTCAATTGTGATTTTTAAAGACCGTACTCACCCCCTTCACTCTGGTTTTGAAATGCTCGCATCTAGACGAAGACTCAAAATTCCTTTGGCCAGAAGTAATGCGTATAAAACATTATTTGTCCCAATGGCAGTGATTATTATAAATCACACTATTTTCTGAAATAATGCAAGAGAACGGTTGACATTATAGCGCTTTTTAATTGATTGTTTAGATGAATTTTTATTGTTGTGGGATGTTTGGAAATATGTTAGGAATGATGTGGATAGTGTAATTCTGTTTATTTCTGTGTTTGTGTGTCAGTGTGTGTCGTGTTGTTAAGCACTTCTGTGGATGTATTTATGTGTATGTATGACACCAGTGTCAAAGACAAATTTCTGCTCCGTGACAAACAGAATGAACAATAAAGTTAACTTAAGCTCAGATCATTTGGCCTTGTACGAATTTAAATGGACTTTTTCAGACTTTGGCAAATCTGAGCAAAGTTTGAGACGATGTTGAGACATATTTGAGGAGAGCAACCCAGTCTCTGACAGTAAATCATTCAGTGGTGTGAGATTTGAAGATGTGGCTTACATTCACTGTTGAAGAGTTGAGCTTGAGAACATGTTTGGATTGAATTCAGAACATTGAATATAATTTACAGAGAAACTCAAGTGAACATCATGTGGAACAGAGAGATGATGAAAAACACTGAGAGTGAAGATGGAGAAGAGACAAACACAACAGAAGAGATCCACAATCTCTACATACAACAAATGAAAACATCACTGCAATCATCCTATCAAATATATATATATATATATATATATATATATATATATATATATATATATAAAACAATAACAGTCCTTACTGGAATAAAAGCCATGATCACATCAACAAAATATTCATGTTATGTGCAAAAATACTGATGAGCTTCAAGCAAATTTATGTTAATTTAGATGATCTAGTGTTATTAGTGTTTGTCTGTGATCAGTGTTGTGTGTGATTGTGTTGAATGAGCAGCTGCAGTATCTCTCAGCTGTATCAGTGCATCACTGTGACGTCTGACTGACCGAGGTTTTTGTACCACTCTTTATCACTGTGTGAACACTGGACCACTGTGGTAACTCTGACAGTAATAATCTCCTGTATTTTCAGTCTGGACTCCACTGATGGTCAGAGTGAAATCACTGCCAGATCCACTGCCACTGAATCTAGATGGAGTTCCAGTATAACGGCTTGATGCTGCATATATGAGGAGTTTAGGAGCTTCTCCAGGTTTCTGTAAGTACCAGTGTAACTCATTACCATTCCACACTCTACTACTGGCTTTACAGTTTATTCTGACTTCTTGTCCTGGTTGAGCTGTTAGTATTGATGGAGTCTGAGTTACAGTGTACTGTCCTCTACACTCTGAAAGAAAGATAAAAGAAGAAAAAAATAATAAAAATAAAATTATCAATTCTAAAAATTACCATCTAAAATTATAAACATTTAATATTTCAAGAGAATAATTGTAGAGCTGCGTTACACAAACCTTGAGCGAACAGTGTGTAATGTATAAAGTTATGTAATTGCTACACTGTAATATATGGCAACCGTCTGTGGTCTCGTAGTGCTTTATAGCATGTGTAGTTTACCAATTTGTGGTTAATTTACAACAAAACATAATTAAAACATTTAACTTACATTTCATAATGAATTCGGGCGTGCTTGACGTCGACTCACTTCCCGCCATGTTTTCTGAAATGTTTGCAGAGAGGATTGTGGGTAATTGAAGGCAGCGAAGGATACGTCTGATCCATCCTTCAGAACAGGCAGAATGAAGGATGCGAAACAAAGGCTGCCTTCCAGGTCCTTCAGATTGAGATGGCCTTCAGCAGCGCTTGATGACGTTGCAGCCGAGATTTGCAGCCTTTTAATGCTGAGAGTACTAGTCTACAAGCCTCAGAAGGACTGGACTATGAAGGACGCAGTCTTCTGATTGAGAAGCACCCAAAGTTTCTTACGCAGAGCTTTCAAAATGACAGAGGAGAAGATGACTTTTCAGCTTACAAGAACATCGCTGAATTACTGTAAATGATGTAAGTAACAGTGCTCAGTTGAAGGTGGTAGTTCACTATTAGCTAATCAGTAACTACTGTTTTTTTCATTCCTCCCAGAGAACTACTAAGAACTACTATATACAGGTTCATAATTAACATGAATGATGCATAATGTATAATTAATTCTAAAGTAAAGGTCATGGTAACACACTAGTGATGACTGAAGTATTACCAAATCCTTCAGAAGGAATCACTAATTATTTGGATCAGTATTCTGAAGTGAGAAACATGATAACTCTCTAGTAACTACTGGAGTCATTGTAAACGTTTGAGGTTAATAGTTAATAGTTAATTTTACTAGTTACTAGAGTGTTAATAATGCATTACTCATTTGTTCCTGTGTAGTTATTCATTAATGAAGGATCAGTATTATAAAGTGTTTCCAATCAGGCAAATAAGATCACTGGACAAAAACACTCACTCTAGGACTTGTTTGATCATTTTATGAAAAAAAAAGAAAAGTCAATTGTGATTTTTAAAGACCGTACTCACCCCCTTCACTCTGGTTTTGAAATGCTCGCATCTAGACGAAGACTCAAAATTCCTTTGGCCAGAAGTAATGCGTATAAAACATTATTTGTCCCAATGGCAGTGATTATTATAAATCACACTATTTTCTGAAATAATGCAAGAGAACGGTTGACATTATAGCGCTTTTTAATTGATTGTTTAGATGAATTTTTATTGTTGTGGGATGTTTGGAAATATGTTAGGAATGATGTGGATAGTGTAATTCTGTTTATTTCTGTGTTTGTGTGTCAGTGTGTGTCGTGTTGTTAAGCACTTCTGTGGATGTATTTATGTGTATGTATGACACCAGTGTCAAAGACAAATTTCTGCTCCGTGACAAACAGAATGAACAATAAAGTTAACTTAAGCTCAGATCATTTGGCCTTGTACGAATTTAAATGGACTTTTTCAGACTTTGGCAAATCTGAGCAAAGTTTGAGACGATGTTGAGACATATTTGAGGAGAGCAACCCAGTCTCTGACAGTAAATCATTCAGTGGTGTGAGATTTGAAGATGTGGCTTACATTCACTGTTGAAGAGTTGAGCTTGAGAACATGTTTGGATTGAATTCAGAACATTGAATATAATTTACAGAGAAACTCAAGTGAACATCATGTGGAACAGAGAGATGATGAAAAACACTGAGAGTGAAGATGGAGAAGAGACAAACACAACAGAAGAGATCCACAATCTCTACATACAACAAATGAAAACATCACTGCAATCATCCTATCAAATATATATATATATATATATATATATATATATATATATATATATATATATAAAACAATAACAGTCCTTACTGGAATAAAAGCCATGATCACATCAACAAAATATTCATGTTATGTGCAAAAATACTGATGAGCTTCAAGCAAATTTATGTTAATTTAGATGATCTAGTGTTATTAGTGTTTGTCTGTGATCAGTGTTGTGTGTGATTGTGTTGAATGAGCAGCTGCAGTATCTCTCAGCTGTATCAGTGCATCACTGTGACGTCTGACTGACCGAGGTTTTTGTACCACTCTTTATCACTGTGTGAACACAGCTTTACTGTTTGGATAGTGCCAACTCTGACAGTAATAATCTCCTGTATCTTCAGTCTGGACTCCACTGATGGTCAGAGTGAAATCACTGCCAGATCCACTGCCACTGAATCTAGATGGAGTTCCAGTATAACGGCTTGTTGCTGCATATATGAGGAGTTTAGGAGCTTCTCCAGGTTTCTGTAAGTACCAGTGTAAGTAATTACCATTATACACTGCACTGCTGGTTTTACAGTTTATTCTGACTTCTTGTCCTGGTTGAACTGCTGTTATTGATGGACTCTGAGTTACAGTGTACTGTCCTCTACACTCTGAGAGAAAACAGAAACAAAAATGAAAATGATATTTGACATTTTAAAAGAATTAAAAATCATTGTTAAAAAAAAGAAGAAGAAAGAAACTGTATTTCACAAACCTTGAGCGATCAGTGTGAGAGTCCAGATGAAGAAGGTGATTTTGTTCATTGTTGTTCTTTTGTCTTGTGTGATGATGAAGATTGTGTTCTGTTCTGCTCTCAGTCATGAAGTGTTAAACTCACAGCACTATAAACACTCTCAGAGCACTGAAGCATGTGTGACAATGCAAAGAAGTGGGCAGGATTTACAACAGACAAACTAATATACACTAGAGTTACAGAATGATCATGTACATTCTGACTAATGTTATTTTTAGTTAGTTCAGTAGTTTTATTTTTACTCTGACTACTGAGACACTGATGATGTGCAGATCTACATCCATCTCACATAGGAGGAGACGTTCTCATGACCTTGCGCACCATTCCCTAAAAGTTTTCTAAATGTGACGGAAATCCTGAACCTTCACATTAGAGATGTTTGTAAAACATCCTCTTTTGGTTATGGAAGTGCTGCAATTCAAGTTTCTTTATATGACTTTAGAGGGACGTTCCATATTGGTTATTCTATGGTCACATAAGATCGTTACAAAGAGGACATTTGGGACATTAACAGAACGTTCCCATACGGTTCTCTGTTAATCAGATGGGGATGTTTCATTCGGGACCGTGCTGCTCCTGAACCTTTTTTGAAACGTCGTTTAAGAAGCACCCATTTCACCTATAGGTGAATTGAAAATTTCTTATAAAAATAATAAAAAATAAATTACATTCAAATAGTAAATCCTTACTATCTGTAATTTCCCTATATTTGTGGACCACTGGATACCTGGTGTTTCTTTAAACCAATTAAAAAGGTCCTGGGTGGCATTTACGCCCCAATGGACACAGTCACTTCCACATTTTTCCTCAGGCAGCCTATTTACATCGGCGTGGCATCGGAAGTCATTGTTTTTAATATTAATATTATGTAAAGTAGTTTTATCGCACCATAATCCATTGCTGCAAACTCCTGTACAGTAGGTGGAGCTATGCACCTGATAAGTCATGATTGCAATCCGCCAAAAAACTAAAAGAAGAAGAAGAAGGAAGTCATTGTTCCTTACGCAGAGCTTTCAAAATGACAGAGGAAAAGATGACTTCTCAGCTTACAAGAACATCGCTGGATTACTGTAAATGATGATCATCATGTTGCGAGTCTGTCAGCTGTCACACCTAAATGGAGAAGATCATTAAACATTTCAAGTCACATCAACAACTTTACTTGGGTAAAGTTGGTTTTATATTCGCACATTCGGACTTCCGCGTTTATGAACGTTCTAATAATGTGCAATAAAGTTAATGTTTGCAAATTCTAAACAGCGACATGATATTTACAACCAACGATTGTAACCCTACAACATTTTTCACAATCGATCAAAATGGGCAAGTATTATTTTAATGGCATACTTACGTGCAAACGTCCACTGAATGTCCAATGTAGTGTACAAAGTTATTTTAGCCTATGCGGAAGTCCAAATGTGCGAATATAAAACCAAATTTACCCAAAGGATTCCCAGCCTGTTCTTGTGTTGCATCTCTATTGAGACATCACAGTATTCAGAACGTGGCATCAATGCAGTTCCTCCTGTACATAGCTGCACTAAAATGGAGCAGAGCTGGCACAGACCTTGAGTGGATTGAGATCTGGGGAATTTGGAGGCCAAATCAACACCTCAAACTCATTGTTGACAGGGGTCAGCATGGGCACCCTGACTGGTCTGCAGCTATGCAGCCCCATACGTGTGTATTCTGACACCTTTCTGTCAGAACCAGCATTAACTTCTTGAGCGATTTGAGCTACAGAAGCTCGTCTGTTGGATTGGACCACACGGGCCAGCCTTCGCTCCCCACGTGCATCAATGAGCCTCGGCCGCCCATGACCCTGTCGCCGGTTCACCACTGTTCCTTCCTTGGACCACTTTTGATAGACACTGACCACTGCAGACCGGGAACACCCCACAAGAGCTGCAGTTTTGGAGATGCTCTGACCAGGTCTTCTAGCCATCACAATTTGGCCCTTGTCAAACTTACAAACTTACGCTTGCTTCTAACACATCAACTTTGAGGACAAAATGTTCACTTGCTGCCTAATATAACAGGTGCCGTGATGAAGAGATGATCAGTGTTATTCACTTCACCTGTCAGTGTGTGTATGTTCCACAATTAATGTAGCAAAATTCAATGTGGATTTGAAAATGCATTCCGAGCCGATCACGTCCCCGCCCCGGCCTGTCAATCATTGTGTCAAGGCGGGGCCAGGTGTTGGAAACATGGCGGAAGCAGAGATATGAAGAGCGAGGCATTTACAGGCAGCAAGAACAGAGAAATGTCAGTGTTCCTGAAGACCATGTGCTTCCGTCAGTCATAGAACCAGGGCTCGATTTGAGGAGGGATGGCATCCCCCTTGTTGAAAAAAATGACAAAAAGCATCCCCTCTGTAAAGCCACCATCCCCTTTAGATTAACAGTGTTTTGTATTATGTACTTATGTAATATTAAAATTCTCTGTATGATAATTAACAAACTATAAATAACAGCGATTGACCAATCAGAACTCAGTATTGTAACGCTCATGCCAGAGCTCTGATTCAAGGGAGCTTTTGTCATTTTTCGCACTTGTTCAAAAGAATCAGGAGAACGGTTCGAGCGCATCTTTTAATGTTCTTTTAAAAGAAAAGAACAGAAGGTATAATATTACTTTGATTAATGTTTTAAGAACATTCCCCTGACACATTACAACCAATAACGAACATAGCTAAAGTGATGCCGTAAGGGATCGCTGTCAAAGTGAATTATTGACAGTGAATGTCATCACCGAGGTAATAATGCACACATGCATGTTATAGCTACATGCATTTGTGTTTATTTATTTTATTTAAGAAAAAAAAAAAAACTATGGGCTTTGTTCATACTCCGCTGTCTAAAACTGCATGAACCATCCATTCAAGACACAACTAACAAAGTCTGTACCACTGATTGTTCGATATAAGAACTCAAGAACTCCAGAGTTCAGAAAATTGAATTATTTTTGTCCAAACTATCCAATGTTAGAGCTCTGGAGCGCTGAAAAGTGTGAGGCTCAAAAATAAGTGTCATTTTGAACTCATTCATAGAGTTATTTTTATTAAAAATATATTATGATAATGATTAAAAACTTCAGTGCCCTCCAAAGGCACCATTTTAGGTATATAAAGGGATGGATTGTGGTGGTCGCTCATCCAATACTACAATGATACAAATCATTTAATGAATAATGCCTATTTTTCTACTCTTTAAACCAATAAATAAAAGTGTTTAAGGTACAGTAGCACCAACTATATTACTGTAACTCTATAACTGTATAACTCTACCCAAAAATAACTCTGATGTTTAAACCCTCTTTCACACAGTAGAAAGCACCCCACCCAGACTGTCTCTAATGCTCCTAAAATTCACTCTGGTGATGTCTAAATTTCTCTCTTCTCTATTTTAGAAACATTTTGGACAGCTACACAGAGTAGGGTCATTCTTCTGGGTCACAGCAACGAATTACATAGGCCTATTTATTTTTTAATTTTTTTTTTCTCAGCTGCTAATGTTTTTCAACACTGTGCAAAAGCTTTTGCATTATCATGCCTCAAATCTCCAGTTCCAGCACATCCCAAAGGCGCTCTACTGGACTGAGATCTGTGACTGTGGAGCTCATTTGAGTTTAGTGAAGTCATTGTCATGTTCAAGAACCCAATTTGAGATGATTTGAGCTTTGTGACATGGTGTGTTATCCTGCTGGAAGTAGCCATCAGAAGATGGTACAATGTGGTCATAAAGGAATGGACATGGTCATCAACAACACTCAGGTAGGCTGTGGTGTTTAAATGATGCTCAATTGGTCCTAAAGGCCCAGTACCATACGAGTCGTCCTAACCATAAATTTATTTATGCTTCTAATAACGTACTGGTTCTATCACTGACAGACACGCATAATCGTCAGGGACACTGACATTTCTCTGTTCTTGCTCTACTTCATCTGCCTGTAAATGCCTCACTCTTTAGCTCTGTTTCCGCCATGTTTTCAACACCTGGCCCCGCCTTGACGCAATGATTGACAGGGCGGGGCGGAGACGTGATCGTCTTGGAATGCATTTTCAAATCCACATTGAATTTTGTTACATTCATTGCGGGACATTTAATGAAAATGCAATCGCATGTGTCTTAACTGTGAGTGTAAATGCAATTAAGAAAAATGTAAGCTCTGCCAGGAAGACTCAATGTTACGTCACCTATTAATTAATGATTTAACCAATCATTATCTTACACTTGGAGTATAAAAGATTGCTGACACATGTTTGAGTCTGCAGATGCTGACGCCAACCTTCACTTTCGGCGCTCGTTTAAAATCCAGTCTGATTTTATCGTTATCTATTAAATTCTGATGAAGTTTTATCTAAAACTTAAGCTCCAGTGAACCGCAGTGTTCCTCTCGTGTCATCAGTACCTATCAGCCATTTCATCTCAGTGATAAGTATTTTCATCGTTTTTGCCTTTGATGTCGATTAAGTGTAAAATCGTAGGCTACTCTTTTGCTCTCTTTACACATAAGCAGTATTATGCAATCGCACGTTTTGTTAGAGACAGAGTGAGTTGTTCAACATGAGTGCTCGCCGTGCTCGTTCACATTGTAACTTTTAGCACGTTAATGATCCACATGAAAGAATGGCGTACAATAATCGGCTCTATCGTTGCAAGGCTCGGGGAAACCCCAATCATGGTTTAACCTTAAAGCAACACACACACACACACAGATCATCGTCAGGAAACGAATCATTTAAATGTTAAATAACACTGCTTAGTCTTCACATAAAATGCATAGCCTAATTAATCTGTGCCAAGGCACAATCTTGGTGTGAAATCACGGGCGCGATTCCAAACAAGAGACTGATATCAGTGCCATGTGAGTCCCAGGGGTTAGCTAAAGGAATGAGGACGATTCATTCTACTGAAATACTTGCAAGCGCTGAAATACTACTCATACAGGTCAGTATTTGACTAATCAAAATTGTGATGTAACGCAAGGCTGTTTTACTTGGTCTAATGTCATACTATCATTGTAAAATGCTTTTGAGCATTTAAAGTTGTAATGTCATTCTATGTTTTAGTCTGTTGACTGTAGCTAGATTATATTATAATATACTGATGATATTCTTACATACATTGTGTTGAGCTTCATAACATTAATTCACTTGTGTACTTTTGCTTCCTTTCTATTAACGTGCAAGAGCGGCATCTCTGTCAAATCAAAGTTCATCGCAAAGCATTCGCCATCTTGGATACGCCACGCTGTTATTGATCCTCCCTCAAATTCCCTTTTATTCCAAAGTTGCTTGTCATGCTCCATAATGTTAGATAAACAACAGCCTGCCGCTACACATCATACAGCTGTTAATGTCTGTTTTCATGGCATTGAATAACAATGCTTGCGTCGTTATTCTTTTGCAAAGGTTTGCTAGCTTTTGCAGAATTTCAATAGCTAGCTAAGGTTAGATAGTAGAGCGTTATCAAGCGTTTTCCCTTCTTCAATGGCATTATACTTTGTGGTTCCCAGTCTTTATCTGTTTATATTTAGTATTCTTGTACTTATCCGTCATGCTGTCTGGTTAATTTTCTTTTGGGGGTTCTCTTGGCAGGTCTGACGTCTAGATGGAGTCCTGTCGGCTAAGTTCTATCAAGCCATTAGTGGGAGTTACACCCAAGCATTTGAATTTCAGTACTTGTGCTTTTAACAAGTCTTTCCTTTAAACACTATATACCTTCTATCTATTTAACCAAAATATCTGCCTTCCATTTACAATGCAGTGGTTTAGAATTCTCCTAACAGCAGATGGAGAGGACTGCTGTGTTCCAACTCAATCCTCATCATTAATCAGGTACTTTTTATGCAAATACTGGTGGTGGTATGTTTTATCTCATTCCAGGCTGTCGTGTCCATGTGGCCTAACGTGGCCGTTGTCTCTGTAGTATTGTTGTCTTACCCTCTTGGTCTTTTCTCTTTTTCTTGTCTTCCTCTCCATGTCTTATGTTGCGCTCTTACAGCTTTCACCATTTCCTCACACCATGGCAAAGTGGCTCTCTTCCACTGATAAGCATTATGGTCTTTTCATGTTTAATTAATTTATTATCTCTGTAATAGGAACTGCAAGATTCACCACTGGTGGGTATATATTTCCTCCTACAGTTCTTGGGGGTGGGGGGGTAGGCTCCATCCGGTGGGATAATTCTCCTTCATTTTTGGGGGTCGGCTACGCCCCTGCCTTCATCTTCAGGCAGGATACGCAGAGTCCGCAACCCTTTAGGATGTGAGCTACGGACGGGGCCTACGCCAAAGAACTTCTTACAATATTTTGCTTGCTGATTGTTAATAAATATCGTTGTCACGTTATCTTACCTCCCGAGTCTTTCTGGTAGAAATAACATTTAAATGATCATTTTGCTACAATTTTTGCTTGAACATGTTAAACATATAATTTCTGTAATATATTTTCATTTTAATTTTGCAACTTATAAAGCGTTAAAATGTTTAAATTATATGTTAAAAGTATTGTCTGAAATAGCAAATGTAAATTATATTATTGAATTTGAAATATCATTTTGCTCCAAATGTTGCACATATGGTATGAAAAAAAAAACGGACATTTAAATACAGAAATACATTGCCATTTTACATATTGTATTGACAGTTTGCATATTACTGTTGAAAATTGC
This sequence comes from Ctenopharyngodon idella, assembly GCF_019924925.1. Lineage (NCBI taxonomy): Eukaryota > Metazoa > Chordata > Actinopteri > Cypriniformes > Xenocyprididae > Ctenopharyngodon > Ctenopharyngodon idella. Next base: position 329,754 of record NC_067243.1, on the reverse strand, counting down.
TACATGTACACGTCCATAAATCACATGTGCAATGGGAAAATGCACTTCTGTTAAGCTCAGAATAAGTGAATGCAATACAGTGATAAATGCAATAAACTTCCTCATACCACATTCATTAAATGTGCATAAATGTGACTCTCTGAAGTTTCTTGATTCACACACAGAACCTTTTCAACAACATCTCTGCATCTCTAATAGTGTATGTGAAAGTGCCACTTGCAAAAAAAAAAAATAATAATAATAATAAAATGTACAAAGTAAGTCGTTTTTGAACTTTTGACAAATCTCAGGGAGATGGAAGAAAGAGAGGCAAAGAGAGAGGAAGAAGCCCAGCAGAGAGCAAAAGAGTTGGAAAAGAGAGAGAGGGAGACAAGACGATATGAAGAGACAAAAGAGAAGAGAAGAAGCTCAGCAGAGAGAGGAAAGAATAGGCTCCCCAGTTTAATGGAGGACCTTGCCAAATCAATTTTTGTGTTCCTCATTTTTTCATTATAAACTCACTTTTTTCCACAAACACACACAGCTTTTAGGACTATAAGCTCAAAGTAACTCGGCTTGTATTGTCTTTGGGTGGAGCTTGATGTCCAGCTCCCCTTCTCTGGATATAACGGGTGGAGCTAGACAGTCCAACCACACCCTAACCACAGCCATAACCCTATCACTAAACATATCTTCACCCATTATCTCCATATAGGTGGAGCTGGATATCATTTGGTTCTGCAGTAAGCACCACTTGTGTTTAGAGCATTTGTTTCAGAACGTGGTGCATTTTTCCATTAGTTTGGTTTGTTTAGGCATATATGAACATGGAAATCATGCTCAGATCTGCACCAAAAAAAAAAAAAAATACAGTCTGAGATCACCTGAACAAACCCTGGATCAGTTCAGTTGTAGTGAATCTGTCTCAATGGACCAATGAAACAGGCTGTGTCACAACTGTACGTGTCACAATGTATTCGTTTTCCTTTAAACTTAATGCTACAAATGAGCCAGACATGGAAATGGCCTTAGATGACACTGTAATGGTTTTGATGGAACAAAAGTTTTGATGGAACAAGCACCACACATATTTGTTCAGTTAGTAATGGATAAAACATATGAATATGTCATAATAAATAAAGTCTTTGAAAGGTTTGATACACCATTGTGTTGTTTGTGATCCTCCATCAGCAGCTGCAGTATCTCTCGGCTGTATCAGTGCATCACTGTGACGTCTGACTGACCGAGGTTTTTGTACCACTCTTTATCACTGTGTGAACACACCACCACTGTGCCGACTCTGACAGTAATAATCTCCTGTATCTTCAGTCTGGACTCCACTGATGGTCAGAGTGAAATCACTGCCATATGTAGATCCACTGCCACTGAATCTAGATGGAGTTCCAGTATAACGGTTGTTTATATCATGAATCAGGAGTTTAGGAGCTTCTCCAGGTTTCTGCTGATACCAGGCTAAGTCATCATAACTTAGTGCAACATCTATATGACACTCTATTGTAGCTGTTTGACCCTGTTGGACAGTTTTAACTTCAGGTTGAGTCAGAGTCACTCCTCTGGATTCTGAAGAAGAGAAAAGAAAAACAATTATTGTTTAAAACTACTACCATCATATACTTTTACAAGAACACCAAAACCAGAGTCAGTTTTTATCAGTCTTACCTTGAATAAACAGTGTGAGAGTCCAGATGAAGAAGGTGATTTTGTTCATTGTTGTTCTTTTGTCTTGTGTGATGATGAAGATTGTGTTCTGTTCTGCTCTCAGTCATGAAGTGTTAAACTCACAGCACTATAAACACTCTCAGAGCACTGAAGCATGTGTGACAATGCAAAGTGACTCTCTCTATTTAAATCATTATCCTGAAGACTGTAGATCAGCCACAAACACATTTTCCAACAACTTCCTTATGTTGTGAAACATGTCAAACAATTATACACAAATTTCTGAAGTCTACTGACAGAATCATGTATGTTTTTGATTTAGTCATTATTAATATTTTGTAAGGTCACTGAACACTTTCCATCATTCGTTCTACACTGTTCTGGGCTCATTATTAGTTGATGTAATAAACTGCAGCAGCTCTTTGGTATAATTGTGTTTCTGAATAACACAATATCAGTGTTCAGGGTGGAAGATTTCTCAGTTCCCTTTCATGGGAACATCGACGCTGCGTTGAATCGCATTGGGATCACTTCTGGGTGATTTCGTCTGGAAGCACTCGTGAAATCGAACCAATAGTGTGACGGGACGTCAGAGCAGGTGACGTCACGGACCAGGAAACTATAAAGCACTCCTGAGAACAAAGAACACCAGCTTCTGTGTCTTCAGCAGCGCTCTGTGTTTTCGTGTGTCTTATTTGGTGTTGTCTGTCCGCTACATATACAGCAAACAAAATATCTCTTCGTCCGAGGACAAGAGTATTTTTCGTTGTCACCAAACACTTATATATCACATATATATATATATATATATATAAAAAAGACACTTATTATGGCGACAAGCAAGCAGCAGTTTGTCAAGTGTGTTCCTCCCTGCCCTCGCTTCATCACGGGTGGGGATACACACGAGATGTGCGTTGCTTGCTTGGGAGTGGAGCATGTGCAGGCAGCTCTCGAGGGAGCTGTCTGTGTGCATTATGAGAAACTAACACTCATTATACTCCGTTCACACTGGGCGTTCTTCGACAAAGAGAAAGAAGGCGCCGCGGCGAGTGTTCCCCAAGGATCAGGTCCCGCTGCTGCTGAGGCACAGCGACGGCTTCATTCCTGGGGTTCACAAATGGATCTGGTGGAGGGGTTAGAGACAGGCCCAGCCTTATCTCGGCCCTCACCTGCCAGACCCAGTGTCTCTCCTCTGGTTGTGGAAGCACGCACTGCGGTTTCTTCCCCCAGGAGAGAGGCACCGGCGCTTCATCTATCCAGCTCTGAGGAGTTGGATGTGATGAGTGTCGAGGCTGGAGAAGAGGTCTCGCCATCCTCATCTCCAGCATATGAGGAGCTGTTAGAGGTTGTGACACGGGCGGTGGCCAAATTAAATATCGACTGGCCAGCCGAAAGACCTGAAGCATGGCAGAAAAGCAAGTTAGATGAGCGCTTTCTGCCCGCCCGGTCACAGCCTCAGCGTCGGGGATTGCCGTTCTTCCCCGATCTCCACACCGAGGTGTCGAGATCGTGGCAGAAGCCGGCTCAATATAAAGTTTACAGCCCCCAGACATCTATATATTCTAACATCGTGGGGCTGAAACAACATGATTATAGGACGATGCCCCGGGTTGAAGAGACGCTTGCGAGCTATCTCTCGCCCGAGTCTGCGTCGTCCCTTAAATCCCCGACGCTGCCCACCAGGCCATTACGAACAACATTAGCCCTGGTGGGCAAAGCATATGCCTCAGCAGGTCAGGCTGCAGCCTGCTTACATACAATGTCAATCCTGCAAACCTACCAGGCCGACCTGCTGGGGGAGATCAATGAGAGCGGTGAGGCGAGCTTTGAGACAATACAGGAACTGCGAAAAGCCACCGATCTAGCTCTCCGGGCCACCAAGGAGACGGCAAAAACAATCGGCCGTTCTATGGCAGCCCTGGTGGCCACGGAGAGGCACTTGTGGTTAAATCTCTCAGACATCAGAGAAAGAGATAAAGGCGTGCTGCTAGATTCGCCATTGTCTCCCCTGGGCCTCTTCAGCAATTCTGTCACCTCGGTCGTCGAGAGGTTCCAGGAGGCCAAAAAACAGTCAGCGGCCTTTCAAAAGTTCCTTCCTCGCTGCTCTCTCCCGCCGAGGCTGCTGAGCGGGAGCAGCCTCGGCCATCTACCAGCTCCTCATCTGCGCATAGAGCGCAGCAAAAACAAAGTGTCGCCACGCGTGCTCCCCTGCAAAGATCTTGGGGACCGGGGCGGGCGACACAGTCGAAGCCTTCCAAGGGTGAGACAGATCTGCGGACTGTCATTACCGCGAGGAAGGCTTCAAAGAAGTCCTGACGCCAGTGGCGCAGGACTTCTGAAGTCCTGTATTATTGTCTTCTTTGCCACTGTAAAACCAGCCAACAACATTCTCTTCTTTAATGAACTCATACAGGAGTTGGAATCGTCATTGAGAAGACATAAACCTGGATTAGAGACTTAATCAATTTGTAGTAAAAAGGACAAAACAGAATTCACATGAGTCCATAACAACAACTGGACATTCCCAAAACATGTGGAGAAAAGTGCCTCATGAGGCAGTGTTACAGAATCATTTTAAAAGAAAAGCAAAATATCTTCTGTGAAGGAACTGACCAAATCTTCTGCCTTTTGGGGAGAGTCGAACATCATCTGCTCACCGTTTGTTGCCACCTGATAGATGAGGAAGGCCTGGAGACTGAGTGCTTTCATCTTCTTCAAGACTGGATTAAAGCTCTTTCTCTTGGTAGTTGTGGCTGGGCTAAAGTCATGAAAAAATAGTGGCGTGACAGTTATACTGAATATCAGCACGGCTGTGATTCTACCATAGACATGAAGAGCAGCACGACTGTGAATGTCATATTACTTTTATATAACACTTCTATAAGCAAGAACTTTCTAACTTACCTTTCAGACTAAATCTGATCAGTTAGTATGCATATTTTTCCCAACCACTGGAGAAAGAAACCGCTTCTTTCAATCCTGGAGTGAGAGAAAACACATTAAAAACAACTGCTATTTCTGCTTCACTCCACATCGCTCTCATACTGTGATCTGAAACACAAACAATAAAACATCCCAGAGCTGCCATAATTCATATCAGCACTAACGGTTATTTCGGTAACACTTTACAATAAGGTTCATTAGTTAAACATTAGTTAATGTATTAACTAACATGAACTAACCATGAGCAATACATCTGTTACTGTATTTACTAATCTTCGTTAACGTTAGTTAATGAAAATTCAGTTGTTCATTGTTTGTTCATGTTAGTTCACAGTGCATTAAATAATGTTGACAAGATTTTAATAATGTATTAGTAAATGTTGAAATTAACATTAACAAAGATTAATAAATGCTGTATAAGTGCAGGTCATGTTAATTGAGGTAGTTAACTAATGTTAACTAATAAACCTTATTGTAAAGTTACCTCTATTTCATAAAAAAAAAGACTATATATAAATTTATGTTCACTCTATTAATTAATTTTAAAAGTTTTTAGAAACTTTGCTAAACATTGTCATTGTGTTGTTTGTGATCCTCCATCAGCAGCTGCAGTATCTCTCAGCTGTATCAGTGCATCACTGTGACGTCTGACTGACTGAGGTTTTTGTACCACTCTTTATCACTGTGTGAACACTTCTTTACTGTTGATATAGTGTAAACTCTGACAGTAATAATCTCCTGTATCTTCAGTCTGGACTCCACTGATGGTCAGAGTGAAATCTCGTCCAGTATTTGCTGTTCCACTGCCACTGAATCTAGATGGAGTTCCTGACTGGAGGGTGTTTATGGCATAAATCAGGAGTTTAGGAGCTTCTCCAGGTTTCTGCTGATACCAGGCTAAGTAGCTGCTGTATATTCCTACATCTATATGACACTCTATTGTAGCTGTTTGACCCTGTTGGACAATTTTAACTTCAGGTTGAGTCAGAGTCACTCCTCTGGATTCTGAAGAAGAGAGCGAGAGAGAGAAAAAACAAAACAAAACAAAACAAAACAATTATTGTTTAAAACTACTACCATCATATACTTTTACAAAAACACCAAAACCAGAGTCAGTTTTTATCAGTCTTACCTTGAATAAACAGTGTGAGAGTCCAGATGAAGAAGGTGATTTTGTTCATTGTTGTTCTTTTGTCTTGTGTGATGATGAAGATTGTGTTCTGTTCTGCTCTCAGTCATGAAGTGTTAAACTCACAGCACTATAAACACTCTCAGAGCACTGAAGCATGTGTGACAATGCAAAGTGACTCTCACTATTTAAATCATTATCCTGAAGACTGTAGATCAGTCACAAACACATTTTCCAACAACTTCTTTATGTTGTGAAACATGTCAAACAATTATACACAAATTTCTGAAGTCTACTGACAGAATCATGTATGTTTTTGATTTAGTCATTATTAATATTTTGTAAGGTCACTGAACACTTTCTATCATTCGTTCTACACTGTTCTGGGCTCATTATTAGTTCATGTAATAAACTGCAGCAGCTCTTTGGTTTAATTGTGTTTCTGAATGACACAATATCAGTGTTCAGGGTGGAAGATTTCTCAGTTCCCTTTCATGGGAACATCAACGGTGCATCGAATCGCATCGGGATCACTTCTGCGTGATTACGTCTTGAAGCACTTGGGAAATCGAACCAATAGTGTGACGGGATGTCAGAGCAGGTGACGTCACGGACCAGGAAACTATAAAGCACTCCTGAGAACAAAGAACGCCAGCTTCTGTGTCTTCAGCAGCGCTCTGTGTTTTCGTGTCTTATTTGGTGTTGTCTGTCCACTACATATACAGCAAACAAAATATCTCTTCGTCTGAGGACAAGAGTATTTTTCGTTGTCACCAAACACTTATACATCACATATATATATATATATATATAAAAAAGACACTTATTATGGCGACAAGCAAGCAGCAGTTTGTCAAGTGTGTTAGTCCCTGCCCTCGCTTCATCACGGGTGGGGATACACACGAGATGTGCGTTGCTTGCTTGGGAGTGGAGCATGTGCAGGCAGCTCTCGAGGGAGCTGTCTGTGTGCATTGTGAGAAACTAACACTCATTATACTCCGTTCACACTGGGCGTTCTTCGACAAAGAGAAAGAAGGCGCCGCGGTGAGTGTTCCCCAGGGATCAGGTCCCGCTGCTGCTGAGGCACAGCGACGGCTTCATTCCTGGGGTTCACAAATAGATCTGTTGGAAGGGTTAGAGACGGGCCCAGCCTTATCTCCACGCCAAGGTGTCGAGATTGTGGCAGAAGCCGGCTCAATATAAAGTTTACAGCCCCCAGACATCTATATATTCTAACATCGTGGGGCTGAAACAACATGGTTATGGGACGATGCCCCGGGTTGAAGAGACGCTTGCGGGCTATCTCTCGCCCGAGTCAGCTGCGTCCAATGTGATACCTTTTAGCCTGCTGCACATGAGACCCTTACAGTGGTGGCTCAGGACCAAGGGGTTTTCTCCGAGGGGAAATCCTTTCTGCATGATCAAGGTCACGTGGCGATGCCTTCGTGCATTAGTCATGTGGAAGAAGCCTTGATTCCTGTCCCAGGGACCTGTGCTGGGAGCTCCTTGTCGTCGCGTAATGCTAACGACGGATGCGTCTCTCACAGGCTGGGGGCGGCGATCATGAGCGGTCGCTCGGCTCAGGGTCTTTGGGAGGACCATCATCGTTCCTGGCATATAAATCGGCTGGAAATGATGGCGGTATTTCGAGCACTCAAATACTTCCTCCCAGACCTGTGGGGCCACCATGTGTTAGTTTGCACAGACAACATGTCAGTGGTTTCCTACATCAACCATGAGGGGGGTCTGAGGTCTCGCCAGCTGTGAAAGTTAGCCCACCGGATCCTCCTGTGGTCCCAGGGCAAGCTTCTCTTTCTGAGAGCAGCTTATATCCCGGGGCATCAAAATGTGGGGGCAGACATCCTGTCGAGACAGGGGCCGAGGCCCGGGGAGTGGAGACTCCACCCCGAGGTGGTGGAGCTCATTTGGAAGAATTTTGGTCGCGCAGAAGTCGATCTATTTGCCTCGAAAGAGACCTCTCATTGCCCGTTGTTGTATTCCCTGACCCATCCAGGTTGGATGCCATGGTACAGAAGTGGCCAAGGCTGCGTCTGTATGCATTTCCCCCGATTGCTCTGCTCCCAGGAGTTCTGGAGAGGGTTCGCCGGGACGGGGTCCGTCTCATATTAATAGCCCCGTTCTGGCCGACCCAAATATGGTTCTCGGATCTAGTGTCCCTATTAGAAGGCTCCCCCATGGAGATTCCAATCAGGCAGGACCTCCTGTATCAAACAGGCGGCATGATAATTCACCCCCTCCCAGAGTTGTGGAAACTGTGGGCTTGGCCTCTGAGGGGGCCGAGCTCATAGAATCCGGTCTCTCAACTGAGGTTGTGGAGACCATACTCCACTCCAGAGCTCCGTCCATGAGAAAACTTTACGCATATAAGTGGAAGCTGTTTGCTACTTGGTGTAGCCGATCTCAGGTGGACCCGTTCCACTCATCCATCAGTCATGTACTGCAATTTCTCCAAGAAAAATTCTCGGAGGGCCTATCTCCTTCTACATTGAAGGTTTATATTGCAGCTATTTCCGCCTATCATGCGCCTTTGGGGGACATTTCTGCGGGAAAGAACCCCCTAGTTATACGTTTTCTCTGTGGCACCCAGAGGGTGAAGCCTGCTGTGCGTGCAAGAACTCCATCCTGGGACTTGGCCATTGTTTTGGAAGGGTTGGCTGCGGCTCCCTTTGAACCTTTAGAGGAAGTATCTGAAAAGTTCCTCACTTTGAAAACTATATTTCTGTTGGCTATATCATCTCTCAAAAGAACTGGAGATCTACAAGCACTTTCTGTTGCTCCTTCATGCTTGGAATTTGCGCCTGGAATGGTCAAGGCTTTCCTGCATCATAGACCTGGGTATATACCCAAGGTCCCCACCAATGTCCCGGGGCCCATTGTTCTGCAGGCCTTTTGTCCTCCACCCTTCTCAAATGCAGATCAGGAGAAACTAAATCTGCTCTGCCCGGTGAGGGCTTTAGACACCTACGTCCACAGAGCTGCCCTGTGGCGCAAGACCGATCAGTTATTTGTCTGTTACAGGTCCCCTAAGAAAGGGGGCCCAGCGTCTAAGCAGAGAATGAGCAAGTGGGTGGTCGAGGCCATCTCTCTTGCCTATGAGTCTTCCGGGCAGCCTTCACCTTTGGCTGTCCGGGCACACTCCACCAGGGGTATGGCTGCTTCAAAAGCTTTGTTCTCGGGAGTTCCCATCAACGAGATCTGTGATGCGGCTGGGTGGTCATCTCAGTATACCTTTATTAGGTTTTACAACCTTGACTTGGGCTCCACTCCGGGGTCCGCGGTGCTCTCGTCCCAAAGTTAAGGGACAGGCACTTGGTCCTATGGCCTAGTTGGGATAGGGTTCCCAATGCGATTCAACGCAGCGTCGATGTTCCCATGAAAGGGAACGTCTCGGGTTACGTTTGTAACCCTGGTTCCCTGAATAGGGAACGAGACGCTGCGTTGCTTAGCCATACTCCCTGCGCACCTGTGAGCATCTGCTTCATCCACATCAGAAGCTGGCGTTCTTTATTCTCTGGAGTGTTTTATAGCTTCCTGGTCCGTGACGTCACCCGCTCTGACGTCCCGTCACACTATTGGTTCGATTTCACGAGTGCTTCAAGACGTAATCACGCAGAAGTGATCCCAATGCGATTCAACGTAGCATCTCGTTCCCTATTCAGGGAACCAGGGTTACAAACGTAACCCGAGACGTTCTCTGGTACTGAACAACATCCATGAGCTCCAGCAGCATTAAAACACACTGTGCTCTTCTACTGTGTGGAACTGCAGTGTCAGTAATGGAGCGTCTAACAGTTCAGTTCAACAGCCTTTACTGAGATACTGCAGCTGACTGAATGTGTCGTCATGTTCCAGTTCATAACAAACTCAGTTCAACTGTCAGACTGATCAGTGATGGCATCAAAGTCATCAGCTCTATTTATTAAAGGATTCGTTCACCTAAAAATGAAATTTCTGTCATTAATTATTCACCCTCATGTTGTTCCACATCCGTAAGACCTTCGTTCATCTTCTGATCACAAATTAAGTTATTTTGATGAAATCCAAGAGGTTGTTTTATCCTCCATTGAAAGCAACGAAATTTCCGTCATTCAAGGTCCAGAAAGATACTAAAGACACTGTTAAAACAGTCAACGTGACTGCAGTGGTGCAACCTTAATATTATGAAGCGACGAGAATACTTTTTGTGTTCAAAAACAAAACAAAAATAATGATTTTATTCAACAAATTCATCTCTCCCTGTCATTCTGCTACACTATTTACATTGCAGCTCTTCCAGGTTCTACGTCAGAACGCTGATTCAGTATTGGCCGGCTCCTGCGTCAGCATCACAGGCATGCGTCATGCTGCCCAATACTGAGCCGGCGTTCGGACATAGACACGGAAGCTCTGCACTGCGTTCACTGTGTATGAGTCTGACAGGGTCGAGAAGAGATTGTTGAATAAAGTTGTTATTTTTGTTTTGTTTTTGCACACAAAACAAAACAAACCTTAATGTTATGTCGTTGCTTTCATTAAGGTTGCACCACTGTAGTCACGTTGATTATTTTAACGGTGTCTTTAATACTTTTCTGGACCTTGAATGACGGAAATTACGTTGCTTTCTATGGGTTAAAAAAAACCCTCTCGGATTTCATCAAAAATATCTTAATTTGTGTTCTGAAGATGAACAAAGGTCTTACTAGTTTGGAACAACATGAGGGTGAATAATTAATGACATTATTTTATTTTTTGGGTGAACTAATCCTTTAATGTCTCATACTCAGTTGAGGAGAAACAAACGTTTTCATGATTCGGCAGCAATTACAACTGGTGCTCATAATGATTGCAATATATGGCGGTTGTTCTGTTTCTAGTGATCTGAGTATATTGAGCTCTGTTAAATAAATATACACCGCTGCGAATAGATCCGTCCCTCGCCTTTATTACAACCGTTTGCTGAAAATGATACAGGACAATTTCAAATGAATGTGAAGAAATCATTTGCAGCTCAAAACTTTATTTATCTGAAGCATTTATCTTGAGGCTCTTTTCAGTTTTATAATGTTGTTGAGCTCAAAAGTTTACATACCCCCTGCAGAATCTGCAAAAAATGTTAATCATTTTAACAAAATAAGGATCATGAAAATTGCATGTTATTTTTTATTTAGTACTGTCCTGAATAAACTATTTCACATAACAGATGTTTACATAAACTCTACAAGATAAAAAAATAGCTGAATTTATAAAAATGACCCGTTCAAAAGTTTGCATACCCTTGATTCTTAATACTGTGTGTGGTTACCAGAGGGGTATTGTACAAAAGCAGAATTAAGAAAGCCAGGATAACAGAAAAAGCGCAGCTTGACCTAGTTTAATCAGTGAATCCTGGCTTAGTCTGTTGCACATTTGCTGAGCCAGGATGAGTACGTTCAGCTATGTCAAGCCAGGTTTAGATAGTCGGGATACGTGCACGTTCACGGCATTCTTAAACAGACCACAGGATCGATCACAGAATCAATGATGCAAAAATGGATAAAACCCGTGAGCAACAGCTTCTAATGAAAACGTATGAAGAGGTGAAACATATAATCAGTGTTGCCAACTCATTTTCAGAGGAAGTTCCTAAAGGCGGGTCGATTTGTTGCTAAAAGTTGCTAAATGACGTTGTGATGTCATTGCGTTTTTGCGTAGTATACACATAAAAAATATGATTTTGTAATATGTTCATTTAGATTTGTTCCTAAAAAAAATATAAAAATATTTTATTTGTAAAAGTAATATAAACAACATCTTTATGATCAGATATTTGTATTTTTAAATTCCACATTGAATTATTGAACAATTACACATTTTTGAACATTTTATGTATTTTCTTATTAACTAGTAAAACTACAGATTTTGAGCAAAAATAGTTCTAAGCAGTGTATGGGTTAGTCGTGTGCTACACAGTGAAAATAGGGCTTAATATGAAGGAATTATCCATAATAATTTTTTGATTTTTTTTTTACCTGTTTTAAATTACGCATTGCATGTTGTGCTTTAGGGTTACACAGGGTTATAATTTAACAGGCAATGTCCTGGCAGAAAATCCATTCTCTACAGGACACAACTGAATGATTCCTGCTGTATCAGTAGTCAATGATCTTGCTGCTCGACATTCAAACACTTGTCTATTGTTTGCTGTAGCAGTGCAGTGTACTTTCAGAAACCCTCCACCTCCCCCAGCTCCACCTGTCCAGATCTGCTATGGGGTGATTCATGTTTGCTCGTACAGCAGCAGCATGTTGTGTGTGTTTTGGCAGTGGAAAGTTCTGTACTCTACAGCAGATATAATCAACAGCAGCAGACCAAACACATTAACATTGTCATATTCATTACCATGACAAACTCTCCAAGAATTGTCATGTCAGAAATCTAGTTCAGTCATGAAACTGAAGATGGCACAGGCTTCGATCGGTCCTTTACATGCAGTCTGTAAGCAATCACATCAATACCAAATGACTCAGGCTGATTGGTCTCTGCTGATCCTGCAGCCAATGAGATCCCTTGCTCAACATTTAATAGTCTGGTTCAGTGTTTGCTGAAGGCTAGTCCTGCAGCGCTATAAGAGTTCATCAGAAATTCAGACACTTAAGATAAGTCAACAATGTTTTACCATTCCAGATACAAAACAAAATGCAAATGTTTTATTGAAGTTGTAATCTATTAAATGCAACTATCAAATCATCTAATACCATTAAATATGAAGTGTCTTCATAATATGTGCTGTTTTATTAAATTATAGGGCTTGTTTTGTTTGTTTTTATTTAACCCTTGGGGGTCCCTGATAATATATCCATCAGGAAATGTGGATAAACAGAAAAGGCTGCACCCACTTCAGCCCCTCATTTCACTGAACAGACGTGTCATATATAGATCCGGTGTGAAGTCCAAAAACCTTTTATGTTGCCCTGAGGGCGACACCATGCCATAGAGGAATAAAGAAACAATTCTATAATTGAGTTAATTTCAGCAAAACTTGTATGTGATGTTGTATTTTCAGTGGTTTAATCGGGAACAATTACTGGGACACCATAGGAAGATTTATTGTTTATTGTTCGCGATCATGCTGTATGTCGACGGGGAAGCAGAGGTCGTTTTGACATAAAAAGGCTTAAATACAAATACTTTTCTCTCTTTGCTGTGGAAGTTCAGTATAAGAGGAAATGTCAGGCATCTTAGGGGGGCACTGCAGTATTGATCTGGTAAAGGAGGAGGCCATCGAGTAAAAAAGGTTGAGAAACACTACACTAGTGTCATCACATCGACACAACGTCAAAATGACTGACAGATAGAGAACTCAGTTATGTAACAGACACGCCATCTAGTGATGAAGCATGGAAGTGCAGTTGAAGTGACTGAATTTCCTGTGGTTAGATTACATTGTAGTGGCAAGTTTTGCAGGACCAAACACCACTAACATTTATATATAATATAAAGATTATGTTACATGCTTAGTACATCAAAATAAATAAATAATTTTTCTGAAAGGTTTGATACACCATTGTGTTGTTTGTGATCCTCCATCAGCAGCTGCAGTATCTCTCAGCTGTATCAGTGCATCACTGTGACGTCTGACTGACCGAGGTTTTTGTACCACTCTTTATCACTGTGTGAACACATTTTTACTGTTGATCCAGTGGTAACTCTGACAGTAATAATCTCCTGTATCTTCAGTCTGGACTTCACTGATGGTCAGAGTGAAATCACTGTCAGATCCACTGCCACTGAATCTAGATGGAGTTCCAGTATAACGGCTTGTTGCATAATATATGAGGAGTTTAGGAGCTTCTCCAGGTTTCTGTAAGTACCAGTGTAAGTAATTACCATTATACACTGCACTGCTGGTTTTACAGTTTATTCTGACTTCTTGTCCTGGTTGAGCTGTTATTGATGGACTCTGAGTTACAGTGATCTGTCCTCTACACTCTGAAAGAAAAAAATAAAAATAAAATTATAAGCTCTAAAAATTCTTATCTAAAATTATAAACATTTAATATTTCAAGAGAATAATTTATATATAATATATTTTAAAGGAATCATTAATCATTAGCACTATTTTACTACAAAACTTGAGCGATCAGTGTGAGAGTCCAGATGAAGAAGGTGATTTTGTTCATTGTTGTTCTTTTGTCTTGTGTGATGATGAAGATTGTGTTCTGTTCTGCTCTCAGTCATGAAGTGTTAAACTCACAGCACTATAAACACTCTCAGAGCACTGAAGCATGTGTGACAATGCAAAGTGACTCTCTCTATTTAAATCTTCATCCTGAAAACTGTAGATCAGTCACTAAAGACATTTAAAAGACAATTCCCAAAATAAACATTTCATTGCATGGTATTCCAAGGAGAAGCAGGTTTAAAATTCAGTGTCAATGTGTTTTCTCTCACCCAGCATTCATATGTGAAGTCTATGGACCCCCTAAAGGGAACATGGGACAAACAAATATGAGATGGAAGGAATAACAATGCTTTTGCGTTACCCCAATGAATTTTGCGTTCGCTCACAAAACCTTCTAAACTGTTTGCAGGCGAATGCAAAAGCAGTGACTTATTTTTATTTTTTTCTCCCATCATATCTTTTTTCCTTCACCACGTCCCTTTAGGGGCTCCAAAGAATTGACAAGCTTGAAATACAATGTTTATAAAGTCCGATTAAACTTCTCGTTTCTCATTGATAGTCTAGTTAAAGGATTATAACAAAAAGACAAAAGTTATATCTGTTATATTTTAATAAAATTCAACCCCTGGGATATTAGGTGCCCAAAGTTGATGAAACACTCATAAATAAATGACAAAGAATAAGCATATTGTATCTTCTCTTCCCAAAGTCTTCAGAAGTGAATGACACCTGAAGCCAGACACATTCAATTTACAAATGGCCGAGCTGCTCTTATGTTAAAAACAAGGTGGATAAAGACTATAATGTTTGTCTCATTGGTTTAGTGTCCAAACCTGCTCCTGAAGGGCCTGTAGAGTTCAGCTCCACGTCTACACTATCACTGACTTGTGCTGGAGGGGCGACAGATAAGAAAGTGGGACTCTAATGGAGACAAAGTCCACTTTCTGCTCTGACAATTCACCCATTCCTGAATTATGAGGGAAGTATATTAATATCCCCTCCATACTTAATGCATTGGAGGAAGGTGACAGATAAGAGAGTGGGACGATAATGTCAACTCACCCTGCTGAAAAATCCAGCATAAACCAGCATGAATGCCATGTTGGTCCAGACTGGTTTAGTCCTGGTCTAACTGGTCAAGAAAAACTGTGCTGGTGTAGCTGGTCCACAGCACTACCACTTCCCATGCTGGCCCTATCCACCTTATTCCTGACTAGCCTACTGCGTTTCAAATTATGGGTTGCACTTCCGGTTTGGGGAACTTCCATTTAAAAAGACTGAAATGAATCGTTTCAAATCATAAGGTTGCCCTACAAATAAAGCTTATCTGTCACTTTGACTGAATGAGCTGTCAATTTTTCTTTCATGTTTTATATTCAGACATCATGAGAATAACGTAACGCTTGGTATTTTAACGTAACATGTTATAACGAATATCTATGGCAAGAGCTCTTTTCAGTCGCTGCTTTCTATCTTTGTGATTATTTTCTTTTGTCCCTTTGCATGCCGCTGTAATAGTATGAAAAAGGACAACATATACTGCACATTTGTGGTCTGTTCTCCCAATATAATGTACGATATATCCCATTAATAATTCACTGGAATGAACGAAGAATCTCTCGATTTTCTCCTCAAAGCCTCACGTCTCTTTCCAGGTGTGTTTTCACAGGTAAATACAATTTATTACCTGTAAAAATGATGGAAATCACTTTGAAATAGTATCACGCAATGCTGAAGTTCATGGACATTTTTATTAAGGCAACGTATATTACATAATACAGATATATATCACTAAAGTTATATTTAACCCGTCCGTTATTTCTGTGGAAAGAATCACGCTTTTTCATGGCCTGTTGAAAGTACCTTGTTGATGCTTTTACACTTTTAAATGTCCTTTTAATGTTCGTTGGTTGAAGGGTGAGTAGAAAAATGTCATCTCTGTAATGAAGGGTCGGCAGAATGGGGATCCATTTGCAGCTTTATTAGATTAAACACCAAGGCAGACAGGGGCAAAGGCAAAGACATACACAGGAACAGGCAATGGTCGAGGCAGGCGGCAGACAAACACAGTCCAGTAAACAGGCGCAGTTCAGGGCAGGCAGCAGAGAATCACAACAGGTAAACAGTCCAACAGTAACAGAATAAACAATCCACAGGAAAACGCTCAGAAATGATCACCGGGGCAAATCAAGACTTCGCGGTGAGTATGTGTGTGTGCGCGGCTTAAATAGTGTGAGCGTGATGGGGTGCAGGTGTGTGCGCAATCAGTCCCAGGAATGAGGGCCTATGGGAAACGTAGTCCGAATGGGAACAGTCAATATTCGGGTGATGGCTCCCTCCGGTGGTGCGGAGGAGGAGGCGAGGGAGCCACATTCGTGACAGAGCCCCCCCCCTGCGAGCGGCTCCAGACGCGAGGAAGCGGGCGCCGGGGTCTACCACGTGGTCGAGGGGCCGGTCTCTCCGGATGCGCTCGATGAAACTCGTCCACGAGTGATGGGTCCAGGATGTCATCCGCATTGACCCAGGATCGCTCCTCCGGGCCGTACCCCTCCCAGTCGACTAGGTATTGTAGTTTTCTACCCCGGCGCCGGGAATCGAGTAACTCTCGAACCTGATAGGCTTCCTCGGCTTCGATCATCAAGGGCGGGGGGTCGTGGGCCTCGGCTCCCTCCGGCTCTCCTCTCGGACCACCAGAGGGTTTCAGCAGCGACACATGGAAAGTGGGAGAAACACGGTAGGCCTGTGAGATTTCGGTCATGATGTCCCACTGGACTGGGGCGAGTAACAGTTTGGCAGGGATAATGCTCTCCTCACTCTCCGTCTGCTCCACCACCTCTGCCTGGCGAGATAATGCATCTGCCTTAGCGTTCTTTGAACCGGGTCTGTAAGTTACTGTGAACTGGAATTGGGTGAAAAACATGGCCCATCTTGCCTGCCGAGGGTGTGGATTGTCGCTTAGTCATGGAGGTTAGAGGCGCCACAATGCCACTGAAGTTTCGAATGAATCGCCTGTAGAAGTTGGCGAACCCCAGGAATCGTTGCAGTTCTTTCAACGTGCGTGGTTGCGGCCACTCCAGCACCGCCCTCACTTTGCCGTCGTCCATCGCCACCCCCTCCTGACTGATGACATACCCCAGAAATGAAGTAGAAGTACGATGGAACTCACACTTCTCCGCTTTGGCATACAATTTGTGCTGGATGAGTCGCTGCAGAACGGCCCGGACATGTTGGACGTGTTCTTCGAAGGTTTTGGAGAATATGAGGATGTCGTCGATGTAGACGATGACCCAGCGATTAAGCATATCCCGAAAGACATCATTGATGAATGATTGGAAGACGGAAGGACTGTTGGACAGCCCGAACGGCATGACAAGGGTTTAATAGTGGCCGGTGGCAGTGGAGAAGGCCGTCTTCCACTCGTCACCCTCTCGGATGTGAATCAGGTTGTAAGCGCACCGGAGGTCTAGTTTAGTGAAGTGCTTGGCTTGCCTTAGCTGTTCCAGGGCTGCGGGGACCAATGGCAGAGGGTAACGAAACTTAACTGTGATATCATTCAGTCCACGGTAGTCTATGCAGAGTCGAAGACTGCCGTCCTTCTTTTTAACGAAGAAAAAGCCAGACGCTGCCGGAGATGTCGAAGGTCGGATGAACCCCTTGGCCAGTTCTTCCTCAATGTATGCTTTCATAGCTGCCGATTCTGGTTGAGACAGGGGAAATATTCTGCCCTTGGGGGGCGTGGTACCTGGAAGCAGATCGATGGCGCAGTCACTGGAACGGTTAGGAGGTAACTCGGTCGACTTGCTTTTGCTGAAAGCAACCGCCAGATCGGCATACTCAGCGGGAATGTCGGCCTCGTCATGGTTGGGCTCGCGAATTGAGACGGCCTGGACTGGTATGGGTGTGATCTGTTTCAGACAGCGCTCGTGACAGATGGCGTCCCACTGAACGATCTGGCCCTCTTTCCAGGAGATGAGCGGGTTATGAGTTCTGAGCCATGGAAGACCAAGGATAACTGGATTGTTGGGTGAGTGAATGACGTAAAATCGGATGCGTTCTTGGTGAAGCATTCCCACTTGCAGTGTGAGTTCAGCGGTGATGTGTGCTATCCTTCCTCCTCCGATTGGTCTCCCATCTAGCGCCTCCACTGCCAATGGAGAATTGCAGTCCGTTAATGTGATGTTGTGTTCACGGATGAATGTGTCTGACATGAAGTTACCCGCAGCCCCAGAGTCCAAAAGTGCGTGCGTAGTTACACATAGGTTATTCACTGTGACTTGAATGGGTATTTTGAGGCAGTTGAAGGGATAGTCGGTGGAGAGTGGAGGACTCACTGCTTTCGGGTTGTATGGACTGGGTCGGATGGGGCAGTTGATCTTGACGTGGCCTGCTTGGCCGCAATACAAACACAAATGAAGCTGTCGTCTCCTCTCCCTCTCCTCTGGACGAAGCGGGGTGTATCCGAGTTGCATGGGTTCAGACGTCGGAGAGGTCAGAGTGGGCAGACGGGCTGAGCGTCGAGACCGGAGGAGATTATCGATGTGAATAGCCAGTTCAATGAAGTTGTTGAGTGATTTTCCCTCGTCGCGACACGCGAGCTCGGCTTGAAGCTCTAATGACAGTCCCTTGCGAAACAGCAGTTTCAGCGTGTCTTCGACCCAGTTTGTTTGTGCGGCGAGGGTTCGGAAGCTGAGAGCGTATTCGGCGGCTGTGTTGTTACCTTGAGACAGCGACAGCAGTTGATCTCCCGCGCTCTTGCCTCCCTCAGGATGGTTGAAGACCTCTTTGAAGTTTTGCAGGAAAGCCGAGAAGGTGGGAAATACAGATCCATCCTCTCTCCATACAGCCGTGGCCCAATCCAGCGGTCGTCCCGTCAACAGAGAGCAGACCAAGGAAATCCGACTGGACTCGGTGGGATAGAGAGTGGGTTGTTGGTTGATGAACAGCGAGCATTGTAGAAGAAATCCCTTACATCTCGTGGGGGTTCCATAAAACTTCTCCGGGAGTGCGAGACGTGGATTTACGGCGGGAACGGCCGTGAAGGCCTGGCTGGCGGGAGCTGCTGGCAGCGGCGTGGCGGCCTCGGTGGCGTCGAATCGAAGACTCTGTAGAGTTCTCACCAGCTCCTTGGTAAGTGAAGTCAAACGATTCAGTTGGTGTTGGTGTACCGCGAGCTGGTTGGCCTGGGCGGACAGCTCGGTGGACATCTGCATGATTGCTGCTGGATCGCTGTTTGGCGAAGTCTTCTGTAATGAAGGGTCGGCAGAATGGGGATCCATTTGCAGCTTTATTAGATTAAACACCAAGGCAGACAGGGGCAAAGGCAAAGACATACACAGGAACAGGCAATGGTCGAGGCAGGCGGCAGACAAACACAGTCCAGTAAACAGGCGCAGTTCAGGGCAGGCAGCAGAGAATCACAACGGGTAAACAGTCCAACAGTAACAGAATAAACAATCCACAGGAAAACGCTCAGAAATGATCACCGGGGCAAATCAAGACTTCGCGGTGAGTGTGTGTGTGTGCGCGGCTTAAATAGTGTGAGCGTGATGGGGTGCAGGTGTGTGTGCAATCAGTCCCAGGAATGAGGGCCTATGGGAAACGTAGTCCGAATGGGAACAGTCAATATTCGGGTGATGGCTCCCTCCGGTGGTGCGGAGGAGGAGGCGAGGGAGCCACATTCGTGACAATCTCATTGTACCCAGTTTAAAAAAAAAAACAAAACGTATTATTTCTTTCATAGAGCGAG